>NC_081785.1:18642137-18972830 GCF_963082965.1 Carassius carassius | reverse complement strand
CATTTGGGAGCAACAGATGTCCATCAAAGACACATTGAAGGCTAGAACTGCTCCATATGGCAGCTAATAAATAGGGAAACGTTCAGTCTAGAGTTATCTTGAGCAAAGAAAAAGGACCAACAATAGAGAAACAGACACACAGATCTCCCTTAAAACTATACAGGCTCAGCCATGACCTCATTTATGCAAAAAAAGCATTATAGAAAACGAGTACTAGGTCCATAAACAACAATCGGATGATGACAAATAATGTGTATCAGCAACAAAAAAGTATGGTTCAAATCTAAGGGTCGTTGTCTCGACAGAATAATGATCTTTTCTGTGCAATCAGAGAAATTCCAAGAAAATACTACTCATTTAGCCAGGTTATAAGGCAACATATAACTAACTACATTTCCTGGACAAACATACTTGTTGCCAGAATCTTGTTGCGTCACACCTGGTCAGAACACAGTGTAATATACATCCTTTGCTCTGCACATTTTTTTTTTGCACTAGCACTAAAAATACAAATGACTAAAAAAAAAGAAAAAAAAAGAAAAACCTTAGCAGGAAATTCCCAGGACTTGAAGGGAGCATAACCGGGACTATTTGTCTGGGTTGCCTCATTAGGATTTTACTTTCCTGAGCCTAGTCTGCATTCTTTTGGACAGTGAGTGAACTTATGATCTCACTAAACACTTGAAAACATAGTGTGCCAATGTCTGCTGTTGCAAATTATCCTCTCTACAAGCTTGGAAATCCATGGGCAAGCAATTAGACTAGTGACTGTCACTTTTGTGTAGACAAAGTCTGTACTTTGTATCTTGTAACTGTTCAGTGCCGGCAGAGATGAGAAAGAGTGAGGCAGAGAATATGGGACAAAGAGGGTATGAGAGTAAATGAATGAAAAAAAGAAAAAGCTTTAAACAGTCCAGGTGTTTATTTTTTGGGTTTCCCACAGCAGCAGGTCTCTGGAGGGGGTTTCCTGTGTTCGGCGACAAGCATATGCCTTATAAAGGTAATGAACAAGGAACAGTGTGCGTTCATGCACTCTCAGAAAAAAAGGTACAAAAGCTGTCACTGAGGCAGTACCTTTTCAAAATGTACACTTTTGTACCTTTTGGGTACTAATATAAGGTCCCAATATGGACTGTTTAGGTACAAAGGTGCGCCTTTTGAAAAAGCACTGCTCCATTGACAGCTTTTGTACCTTTTATTCTGAGAGTGTGTGTGTCTGCGTAAAATTCTGAAGTGAAGCATATCATGCTGAAATTAAAGGGAAATTGTACACCTCAGGGAACGGCCACTGTACGTGAGCAAACAGTACAACAAAGAGCTAGCAGGCTAGCTCAAAGAGACACCTCCCTTCTTTCAGAGCCGTGGTGAAGAGAAACCTGTAAAAACCCGCCAAGCGTGTGAGGGACGCCAACTCAACGCACGACTGTCCTCGTTTACAGGGCTTCCGTGAGGGTTAATCTACAAATGAGTCTTAACCACATCCTCTGAGATAGCTACAACAGCGAACAGAATCAAACGGTGGATTTTGTACATGTGGCAACAGTGAAGAAGGGGTTTTGCTTTTACAATTTTGTATGTGGAACTGAGGAACTCAGCCACTTAAAGATCAGTGGGGAATGCTCAGACTGTCAGGCTAGCTGGTGAAGAGGGCAACCCTCAAAAGAGCTGGCGAAGTCAAATCTAATTGAGAACAGTTGGCACAACATTGTCTGAGACAAACACATTTTCAAATGAACCATATTGAGGGCAATTACATACAAACTCACAAAACAGCTTTGGTTGGATGTCCTAACATGATGTTACGTGTTGTTGCACGTCTGCTGCGGTTCATTATCCATGGGCTCTGGGCAGATCAAGGGCCCGACAAGGCCACATATCTCATGTTCCTACTCTGAGAAGAGTCGGCTTACAGGAGCTCATGCTCACAACGACTTGCTCTCCAGACAATAGGCAGGGAGGAACCAACATACTACCCCTCCCCTCCCCCAGAGGCCCATTGTTCCCACTGTCTGTAGCCCTGATCTCTGTGGTGGGACACTTTCTGGTTAGCAAACACGGAGTCATTTTAGAGCTAATAAATTGGGTGAGGGGAGATGTGTGGGGCTGACAGTGAGAGATGACACTGGGACTGTGTACCCCATTTTGCAGCCTGGCGGATTATTATACATTCTCAATTCCTTGATAAAACTGGAGTAAATCTGTTCTCGAGGTTCAGGCTTAAATCTAAATCTAGGCTAAGCTGGGAGAATGTATCATTTTGGCATTCAGCACTGGAAGGGTGTAATCTGGAATATCTTTCATAACCAAACATGAGACAGACATTCGTCTCATGTGCAAATATTTACTTTAATCCAGATCACAAGTCATTAGGAACCTTCCAGTGCCTATCATTGATCTGTGGGTTCCAGACTTAAGAGGATGACTTTTTCTTTCCAGACATTTTGATCTACATTTTGCAATAGTCCATGCACCAGAAACACCAGAAGTGATCACATGCCTATACGTTTATCCAAAGACCACCAATTAAGACCATCTTTAATTATTCCCACAATCTTGTCAGATCTGGTTAACAATACTGCTTCTCAGATAAATGAGTTACACCAACTTGTGCAAAACTTGGCGCCGCAGTGCCTGAGTGTGTTGGGTGGTTGCCAGGGACTTGTTAATCTATTGCTAAAATGTTCTGACACAGTTTTTCCACCAAAATAGTACTAAGTGCCATTTCCTGGTTAGGGTGATTTAAAAGTGAACCTGCATTTCCACTGACTTAGAAGCAGCAGTCGTGTGACTACAAAAACAGTCAAGAAGATTTTTTCATTTGAAAAAAATCACACTGGTATTCATATTGCTTGGAAAACTTCCTACTCCCCATTCTTGAATCCAACTGGTTCTGCCCTGGCTCCTATTTCATTCAATAGTCTAAGGGTTTTGGCTGCAAATTTTATTGGTCACAAGGCAAAAAATCAAAAGTATCAGGGATAAGCAAAGTAAGCACAACTCTACTCAATAAGCCTCATTAATTTAACTATAATTCATGTTCGTAGCACAAACAGGGTGGAACAACACTTTAATACTTAGGCTTGGGGGTGCTGAAACAGTACTAGCAGTAGTAATAGCAAGACTTGCCTTAGCAAACACCACTAATTAATCACTAAAATCATATGCATCTTTCTTTATCACACTAACTTCCTGTGCTGCTGCCACATAAACATGCTCAGAAAATGTGTTATTTTACCCCTCATGTCAACAACCATTTTCTAGTTTATAGATCCTTTTAGAAATATATGACATTGTTCGACTTGCTCAAACGAGCATAAAAAAACAGTCCACGGCCATCTGCTTATCTCACTGACCTTCTGGGCCCTTTCTGTTCACAGTGGCTGAGACCACTGTTGACACTCAGACACAATGTAGTTTATGGCTGAGAGAAAGCAATGTGTAAAAAGAAAGAATGTCATTTCATCTCAGATCTCTGTGATCGCAAATAGAATGCTTCAGTTATTTCTCCAAACCAATCCAAACTGATGGAACGAGGAAGACAACAAATTGATTAGTTCTATTCATGAATGGTATACTGTCACTAATATTGGTTGTGATTATATAAAAGTATAGATATGTGGCATTGATTATTGATATTCAACAGTTCGATTAGTGTTGGTATCATCTCATTGATGGTTTTCTAAAATGATTTTAATGATGACATCACAGGTAACATAAAAAAAAATAAAATAAAAAAAAAACAATGTGGCAGAAATTCACTCCCAACCATGTTAACAAGTGCAGAAGTATTTGCGAAAATGTGTTTGGAAGCAATCATTACCTTTTTGACTCCATTTGATGCATTAAAACTTCCACACCTTCTATTGTTTGTAAGTTGTTTTGATTATCAGAAAAATATAACATTTCAATTATGTGTCAAACAAGGCAACACATTTTCATAGCAGACGTATAAGTGATGCTATATTGCGTGTGAATGCAAATGTGTTGATAAAAAGATGCATATTACTTGTGAAGATAGTACTGCTAGGAGTACAGCAAGTCTCAACTTCAACTGACATCAAATTCATCACACTGCCGTTTAATTATTTTTCATTTTAATTTATGTGTGCATTTTTTGTTATTTAAACATTACAAAAATAAATTCTGTAATATAATACAAAAATTGTTCTCTTTTTAAAGAAACCTTAAAGAAAATTTCCTTATTGAGCAATTTAGTAACCTTATATTTCCCAAGTACATAACACACTGATAAAAAAAATTAATCAGGTGACTCAGTGTTATGGTTTGCATCAGTCTACTGTCTGTAATTTATTCAATTATCAAGCTTCAATAGTAATTGAATAAATCACCTGATTCATTTTTTTGTATCAGTGTGTTATGTACTTGGGGCCCAGGTTATCTGTGAGGGACCACTAGAGCTTAGAACGATGTAAGTTAGAAGATGTTAACCAAAAAGTTAATAACCGCTAAAGCATTAGAAGAAAACAAACAGGCCTAATTTAAAGCGAGAAAGGTAATGCATAGGAAAAGCATTTCCTTTGCCTGATGCCTTTAGGACTGCATTTCAGGGGATCTCGAGGCTTTCAGTTCTCACATTACAGTAACCCTTCCCCCATCTAGACCCCCATATGTGGGTCTCTCAGGGGGAGCGATTAACATGGGATAAAACAACACATCTGGTTCTGTTCACCAAAACGCTCACCCACATCAGATGCTCAAATGCTGTCTTTCTGAGGTCCATTTCTGGTGTCACATAGGACAGTTTCTCTAAGGTTGAGACTGAGCACTTTGAGTGTCTTGGACAAGCCACATGAGGAAATTGAGACTGCTGGCCAGTTTCAAACACCACAAACAACCCAAAATGAGTTTTTTTCCCCTCAGTGCAGAGAATATTAATTAATAAGAGTTTTACCTGGCTGATATCTGACAGACATCCCCTCTTCTATTTAAAGTCTAGTCAAAGTACTTTTTATGCCAAGGTGAGGGCACTTCTGTATGAACACAAACCTCTCAGCTACTCATTACTGAGCCCATTGGGTGACCCATAAAAAACGAGCTCCATCCAAGCCAAATATGTGGTTAAGGGGGCCTTCCATCACTGGAGGAATGTGCACTGTGTGTGTGATTTCTGTGTGATTCTGACACTCTGCCAAAATCTTGCATAAAACATAATAACACTAATCAGTAAGAGGTTATTTTAATATCTCAGCTGCCTAGTGCCTTCTGCAGAGTGTTCATTTAAACGGGACAAAAAAGAGACCTGGTGGATGGCAAAAGTAGGGCAGGGCAAAAATACAGGACTATGACCATCATAGATGTCCCCCTCAATATTCCCCCAATATTTAGTGTCATAACAATAGTTAACATGACAAAGTCATAAGCAATAAAAGTGTCCATGTATCCTAACAAGTCATGACAAGCAAAAGACCATTTTGCTGATTACTTGGTTTTTGATTTGGGCAGTTTTTTAAGAAATCTCTAAGGAAAGTAGGGGCAGTCATGGCCTAATGCTTAGAGAGTCACACCATATTTGGCTACACGTCACTTTCACTTTTTTCACTTTCAAATCAAACATCAAATATTTTCTCATTGTGTCATTTTTCCACACATAACTGCTGTGCAACATTTTGCGTCACGTTTGGTTAGGATTCAACATTAAACTTTTACCCCCAGTACAGAGTATTTGGTTGAATGTGTTTGGAAGAAAGAACATTCTTCAGAAATAATATATTTTAATTTGCAAACAAGAGTAGAAAACCCAGACAATTCCAATCAAATGACAAACAAACAAAAATCAGCCCTTTTTTTCTACGTTGGAATGGAAAGCAGTGAGGTCTGAGTAGGAATGCTTCCGAGATGCTCTGCGAAGAGAAAAGGGGCTCAGATGTGGCAAACACTTACTCAGATGGCGGGACACTGCCCAGAACCGACCAAACCAATCAGAAGATTTCAACTCCCAAAAGCAACAACATAAAAGCCTCCTTTCAGCAGTAATTTTGAGTGAGAACTGTTTTCTGTGAGACCAGAAATGATGAGTCAGTGCTACATTTTCTCTAACATAGTGTTGAGAAAGACCTTGTTTCATGTCTCCCTGTTTTCTTAATTACAATTACAATAATTACTATCATTATAACTACAGTCTCTCGTAAAAACTTTCAGCCTCTTATAGACCACCTTCAACTCAGGTCTTGCCAACCATTCTCACTTCTATTTTATCCCTATGAAGATCCATATAAAATACTTTCCAAAAATGTGTTCCCAAAACACATGAGTATGGTATATAAGGTTTTTAAAATCTGATATTAAAATCTTGTAGATACAAATAAGCCAATAATTATTTTTATGTTATGCTCATTAAATGGCTAATATTACAATTCTTCAGTATTTTGTCTAATACATTCAAAATAAAACACTATTAAATTAAAATACTACTAAGATAAACAGATTTGTGCCATTAGTTAATTTATGAATCACAACATTGTAATGTACAGTAAGAAACTGGATATTCATTATGAAGTTTGCCAGCTATAACATTTAAAAATGTTAAATTACTTTTTATACACAATAAGTTATATTTTATAATTTGGGCTTTGGATGATGGCAAAAGTTATATAAATGTAAAAAAATAATAATAATAATACTAACAATATTATATATATATATCTCCAATATTTATTTTTTTATTTGTGGATTTTTTCCAAATTATAACTAATAACATTATGCATACATGTGCCATATGGATAAGCCAGGAGGGTCAACCAGTTAAACAACTAACTGATTAGTTAAAGAGGTCTCTGATTGGTGGCTGGCAGATATGAGGCTAAACCAGCAAAACCAGTCATACAGATAACCCACCAACTGGCTGATTTTGAAAATATATACATTTTTCACATCCCTAACTGGCTGCCTTCACATAATAACTAAAATCAGAAGTTTAAACAGGCTTGACGTAACAGAAACTCCTCTATTAAGATAAAAACAATAAGGCACCCAGCTACCCACAATTTCAGTCACATCTGCAGACAGGTTTAATCCCCACGACACTAGAATCACCACCTTGTGTCTGCAGAGACCAGCTGCTGTCTGGCATCAAACACAATCACACACACATACACGACGCGTTCTTTAAAAAACAAAAAACAAAAGCCTACTAGTGGTCAGGAAGTACTTTTCCCACTACATGGAGGAAGAGATCTTACCTGATAGTAGTTTTTAATGTGTCGGATGACAGTGTTGAGGTTCTGTATTCTCAGGTTGACATCATTGTTGACTTGTTTGTTGACTCGCTGATTCATGGGGCTTGGGTCTCTGTGGACCAAGAGCAACACGAGTACATTTGAAAATCTCACATAAGCACATTTTTTAACAAGGCTTGGCATGATGTTTGACTATCATTCAACAACCTAGTTAATTAGTGAGGTCGATTAGTTTGGTGAACATAATTATGCATGATTTCCTAAAAACCAGTTGTTTAGACATTCAAACAACCCACTTTAAAGCCCCTTTCACACTGCCATTCCGGCAAATACACAGGTAAAGTATTCTGGCAATTGTTCCCGGGTCGCTAGATTTTGCACTTTCACACTGCCAGTGATTACCCGGGATATGTGCGTGCTTTCCCCCACAACCCGTAAAGATCAGGGCGTGACGTGTAATGTACGAGTCGAAAACGTTAGGCACGTTATACTTTCACTGAAGCAAGCGAACGATCTCGACGTCAGCGCGGAAAGTGAGGAACTAACTGATCTCTGCTTCATTACAGTTTGCATATATTTTTTCATCGCGAACGTTGATCTTCCTTCAAAACAGCCAGTAAAAGAGTCACGCGATAACGCGCGTCATCACTTCGACACGGCATTAGATCTGGCTTTTGTTCACACAGCGCTCGTCCCGGGTTGAACCCGGCAATGTTACTAGGTCCTCGACCTGGGTTCAATGCCGGAATCAATCCCGGGACGTGTTTGCTTTCACACAGAAGGCGACCCGGCAATGTTCCGGCAATTTGCCGGGTCCGACTTGCATTGTGAAAGGGGCTCAAGACTACACTACAAATAATCATTATCCATCACTTTAATAAACTTATCTGTATTATTATTCATTTTTAATTACATTATTTAAGTAATACATATATTTGTTCATATGTTTTATCTGATTAAAAATTCAGAAAGTCGTGTGCTGAATTTCTTGGCTTTCTTTTATTTAATATATCATGAATTATTCCACTTGGCTACACTTGGAATCACTCATTCTTCTTTCCAAATACAATCTCTCTCTAATTATTTTTACAGATAAACATTAAAACTTTATTTTTTGTTCATTTATTCTAATATTCGAACCCATATTTACATCCTAATGTCTAGGAATGTTTCTAATGTTATCTGAAAAAAAAAAGCATTTTGATGAATGATCTGTCATTAACTTTATTTATAAGATGCATAGTTTTGAACATCAATAATTTTACAATTTTAATGCACAGTGACCTGATCTTCAAATGTTGTGTATATAAAATCTTCCTCAAATTCATTGCATTAATTTACATACCGATTTTTTTTCTTGAATAACAAACAAATCTTTGTTCAGAATTAACTATATCCTTTACATCAACAAAACAATTTCAAGTTATTTTGACAATCATATCCGTAGACTGGATCAATGGATGTAAAGGTTGGAGCCACTGAGTGGGTCCTGGTCTTCTTTGTGTGTTCCTCATTTACATTTGTTTTGTTGGAATGGCAGCAAATTCTGCCAGCTTGGCCCACAAATTCCCGCTTGCAAGTGAAAGAACCTTAAAAGGTCAGTTTTCTTTTTTCCTCTGCTGTGTGGCTCAACGGTTTTCTATTGCCTGAAGCCAAGAACACTGTATTGAGTTTCACTTTGTGTGCTATTTTACGAGCATAGATATTGCAACTGACAATGAATGGTAAAAAAAACTATGATTTTGCAGTAAAAGTTGAGGAAAGACCAATAGGTGCATGCAGAGGACATCTGCCAGATGAGATGCGGTAGCATATGAGCTAATTAACTAACATTCATGATGTTTACCGGATACTTGGTGCACAAAAATACTGTTAAGGCTACCGGTTTGCTACCGGCATATGGGTGTGGGCACATAAAAAATGGATGTGGGTGAAGAGAAAGAAGCCGTGGGTACATTGCCCTCAACATTCCACATCTCTACTCATTTGTAATGGTTCAGTGGAAACACACTGGATACCTGAGTAAGTGAGTCTTCACAAGGAAATGTGTCACATTAGGAAAGCAGAATGGGTTGCAATTGCAAACACCATTTCATGTTGACTTTAAGACAACTACAGGAATGAAACTGATGCAGTCAGCTCCCTAAGTGACATGACACACAAAGAACATGACACCAGGGTACAATAATCTATCGAGGACAGCGAATGTAGTACATGTATCATCCTCCCATTGGATGTGACCCCCACCCCCATTTATATAGAAAATATTTCCTTTGTCGGAGGAGGTCTGCTGTTAACCCCCTGATTAAGGCAGAGAGGGTGGCAAAGCTTCTTGAGTAAAAGTAGGTTAAAGGGAAAAGCAGTGGGTCTGAAAGGTCGCTAACAGTAGTTTTACAAAGCTCAATCTACATGCACAAACTCTAGGTGTCAAAATGTGTAGTGAGCTACTTTGCATGATGCAAACACTCTCAAAAGAAGAGATTTCCTTGTTCATTAGTAAGACACACACACACGACAGTACTGCCTAATCACCTGTTAGCTGAGGTTTCATTAACATTCAGTCAAACATGGCTGACATTTATACTGCATTCTTGCAAACTGATGTTACACATAAGTACATTAAGTTTTATTAACAAACAATTATGGAAGACAAACAAAACTGATGGAGTGTGAAGATTCGGACTGAGTGTCTGCACACTTGTATGGCAGAAAAGGATAGGATGTGGTTTCTAATGAAAAAAGGTAGGCCTGTAACAGCTGCTAGATTACAGTCACACACACACAATTCTGCATCTGTCACTCACATGTGTGTCATTATCTTATGAAGGAAGACACCATCCACTAAATCCATGAACATGGAGAGCTTGTCTTCTGAACTGGACCCAAGGGGTCCAAAAGTCTTGACCTGTAAAAAAAAAAAAATAAATAAATAAATAAATAGATCAAATGAAGAAGGTAGTAATATTATGACAGGATGCACGCAAAGCTGCACAAGCATGCTTTCTGTTTCAGAACTGAACTGCAGTGCATAAAATTTTAAACACGGATATGCTAAATATCCTATGTTTGTCAAACAGTCTGTGCTCAATTTTAAATACTAAACATAACTGTCCTCCCCTTACTATGTGTGTGTTTGTGTTTCTTTCAATGTAATACACTTTAATGGAACAGCACACGTCAACATGGTAGGGTTGGGTTAAGATGGTGACATCTGAGTTAGAAACACAGTGGCCAAAGAAAGCACAGCCATACAGGACACAGGGGTCAGGGTAAGGGGGTCAGAGGAAGTTTCACAGGTTTCGCCAAACCATGTGAAGTGTCATCAGAGGTGGGTAGTAATGAGTTACATTTACTTCGTTACATGTACTTGAGTAATTTTTTGGGGTAACGAATACTTTTCGGAGTATATTTAAAGATGGGTACTTTATACTCTTACTTGAGTAAATTTTTGGGGGAAAATCTGTACTTTTACTTCGTTACTGTGGGCGACGCTCCTCTCGTTACTTTATCTTAATGCAATAAATGTTAGGTGCTTCAGTTTATTCCAAACGCGCCGTCTACTTTTCTCTGGGCAATGAGCGATGCCCTTTCGCGAATGATTCATTCTTTTGAGTCAATTCTGTTCAAAGGCTTGATCAAACCAATTGGCAAACGAGTGAATTGGTTCATGAATCAGTTTGAATGAGTCGTTCAGTTCCCTGCCGCACGCGCTGAGCGTCTGAAGTGGTTCACTCGGAGTTGTAACGTTTAAGAACAGAAAGAGCGTTGAAAACGTGGCTGGAACTGCACTGAATTGAAATCTGCAAAGGTTATTATTTGCTAGCGATGGAGATCCTTATTAGATGAACATCGCGTGTGCTGTCTACTGTTTAACAGGTAATAACTTGGGCTACATTCGATTACAGTACACGATACCACTGTGACATTAGTTTGTTGTACGTGTGTGGCTTATAACAGAGGGGAGTCAAGTTGAATGCAGCTTCCAAAAGACAAAAAATAGCCGATTAAGATTTTATTAATTTTAATACAATCACACCGGCGTGAGTACGTTCAGCAAGTCATATAATCACCTGCTAAATTCAGATCTGTTATCGCTTGCTGGCGCTGAGCCAGAGATAGATGCGTTTATACCGCGCTGCGCATTATAACCAATCACACATGATTCTTTTGAGCTTATTAAAGCATTGGCCAATCAGAGGTGTTCCGATGAGTCATCGCTAAAATTCCGGTTCTTCCTTCACTCGCTCACTGACTGAATACCTCTTTCTGGCGAATTCTCTCGTCAGAAACAACAAAGTGCAGATGTTTGTACGAATCTTTAATTAAATATTGATTTCACAGTGTTAACAGTTTCAGTGATTTTAATGGGAGTTTCTGAGAGTGATTGAAATCTAGACTGTCTGTGAAAATTATCTTTAATAATGTAAATGTTATTTGCTCTCTTTCTGAACAATGAAAGATTAGTAGCAATATTTATATCACATTAACTTTCAATGTTAAATTCACATTTAATATAAAGTCAGTCATATTAAAAATATGTTATGGTATGACACCTATATCTGTTACTTAAGTAAACAGACAGGGTTTTATAATAAATTACATAAATTGGAGTAAAGGCTGATGAAATATATACATTTATACACGCACACATACATTACATACATTTTATCTATATATCTAAATAAAAATAGGCTCAGTATATATGACCCAAAGTAACTAGTAACTAACTACTTGAGTAGATTTTTTATCCGATACTCTTTTACTCTTACTCAAGTAACTATTCAAGACTAGTACTTTTACTTTTACTTGAGTAAATATTTCTAGAAGTACTTTTACTTTTACTTGAGTACAATTTTTGGGTACTCTACCCACCTCTGAGTGTCATTAAACTCTTCAAGAAGTAGTACAGTGAAAATAAAGTAGTAATGTTATGCTCTTGTGTGTACAGGTTTAAAAACACATCTAACTGGGACTCGTTTAGAAAAACAAACAAACAAACAAACAAAAAAACAATACTTTATTTGTTAAATTGCATTTGTAGAAAACTATTAACAAAATATATACTTAACAATAACTATTACTTGTAAAACATAACTACCTTACATAAGTAGGCAAATAAAGAATAAAAACATAAAATGAACAAATAAATGCATACAAATTAAGCACTCAGGTAAATGTAGGCTGTTAAAAAACTAGGTAAAATTACGGTTGGGGTATTAATACGTTTATACACATCTGCTTAATGGAAAACACGTTAGTCACTTTACACTAGGTATGATACAAACATAAAGTATACAGCCCACATTTAGTACACCCAACCCACCTCAGGTTTGCACTGTCACTGGCCGCTGCTGAACAAACTACACAAGGCAAACACAAACACAGCAGGTGCCACCATGTCTTAGTGACTTAACGTTACTTACCCACACCACAAGCGGCGAATCCATGAAGTTAGACATGAGTTCAGACACTGTAATATCCATTTTGGGGTTAAAATAGTTGAAACAGAGAGTTAAAATAGTTTGCAACTGAAAATGCGTCTAAAGAAATAAATAAATTAAAAAAACAAAGTGCGTCGGCTTTATGTACTCCACATTACTGTCCGCCGCTGAACAATGCAAGGGACGCGAATCAAATCCATTCTGGCGATAAAAATGTATCCTTTGAGGTAACAGTTTTAAAACTTTTAAATGACTTGCAATCCAACTAGTGAACGGATAAGGATACATAAAACACGCTACAGTCTTCGCGGACTTGCGCGACTAAAGTTCGACCTCTCTCCATTTACTCTCAGCGACCGCTGGAGCTATTTTGTCGCCGAGCTTTCAACCTGTACCCGCACGACCAGCTCAGGAGATTGACGTGCTCAACAGCCAATCAGCTGCGAGGAATCTCAGGCGCGTGGCAGTGAATCGACCAATAACGGACTCGTAGGTACTGGGTTTCATTCAACATGACGTAACCAACAGCCCGAACTGTTGTCGGGACAACTAGACCTCAACGGTGCAGCTCGATGGCACCCTCAGCAGGTAACACGCATGTTTATGTACATTTTGAAAAACGAGACTTTGTTTGCCACATTTCCTTGCTTTTTATGAATCCTTTACCTTTAAAATGACACAGGCTGCACTAACATTACACAAACTGGGTCAAAGCATGTGCTCCTCAAGATTTTTTTTCGGAGGACATTTTAAAAAAGAAAACATAAATGATATTTTGGTTCCAGGATTATTATAGGTTTAACAATCGTTTTTGAATCCAAAATAGGCTGTGCCATTTGTTAATTATTGTTTAACAGAATCTTGAGTCTGTGTAACAAAGTATACTAACTTATATGTTCTCCTTATCTCATTTAAACATTCATATAAACTCGTTAACTTATTAATTAGTAGTATTAAGTAGCAGTGGTTTAAATATGTTCACATTTTTATTTCCATGAATGTCATATACTAAACACATCACTATTTTCTCACACTTCTTACTGAGCAGTGTCTTCTACAGAGCAGTATATTATAACAATCACAAACACTAAGTTTACTTGGTGAAAATTGTCCAACTTTACCTGATTATACGGTTTTAATAATCACTAAATTGGAGAGTAAACAAGGCTAATAAAGTTTAGACATAAACACACTACAAGTCCTTTAACAGACAACAAGGTGCAATGGTTACTGCAAACATAGAGTTTATTGATTCTCATTCTACTAAAATGAGTCATACCTTGCTTTCAACTTATTGAATGTGATTTAGCATTGAACATATAGATATAAAAGGAGAATAGAGAATGGAAGCATTCTGAAAGGGAGCTCATTCTAACATAGACTGCAGTGTGTTTAAACCAAAAAAATAAAAATAAATAAATACAATTTGGAGGTCCAAAATGTAACGGCAAAAAAAAAAAATCAACACCTTAATAAAGCACCACACTGACCCTGTAAACATATTCTGATAGTAGATTAAATGTACCCACTAAAAAACAACAACAACACTTGTTTTAGCTTGCAGTGCCTGGCAGAAACAGTAAAAACTACGAAAAAACTTTGGAAATAGGGCACTTAAATTCTAATGAGTAGATCAGACAATGTACTATTTTACTGTTTAAAATACAAGATATAAGTAAGCATAATGAAAATTGAAATTAGCATGATCTGAATATGGGCATTCAATTAAATGTATTTAGTTTTAGGGACTTGTTGTGGGGGATTTGTTAGTAATAATAGTAGTAATAAAAAGTAATAATAGTTTGTTAATAATAAGTTTTGTTATTGTTGTATTTGTTACAGGTACCATTTCTCCTTTACCATTATTTCTACATTCATATTTGTATGACACACTGTTATCCATGTTTTCAAACATTCATTGTCTACCAAGTTCAATTTACACTGCATTATCCAAGCTGGACACATATCTTTCACATTTTAATTATTGTTATGATGACGTGAGAGATAGTCTTTAGTGCTTATAATGGTTTTGCTATCCTTGTGTAAGGGAATTTATAATGTGATTTAGACCTACGACAGCCATAATGGGTTACCTGAGTCATGAGAGGATAAAACTCTTATCTTAAAGATATAGCACCATATTAAATAAATGAAGACAGTCTAAAAGCACACCAAACACTGTGCATATAGCATATAGTGCATGTTAACAGCATAGTGTACAGTGTTCATCACCTTCATCATCATCACCTCCTGCTAGCTGATGGCCATTTACAAAAGAAATACCTCTCCAATGTCAAACTCTATTAAAATTCTATAAGTTCCAATGCAAAGAGCACAGTATTACATTTGCAACCATTTTCAAGGAATAAGGCGGATTAACAAAACTATCCATGTTATTTATAGTCAAAATACATCCTGAAGCATGCCTAAAAAAATTAGCACATTAAAAAATCAAGACAAAAAGAAATCCTTTTTTTCCCCCACAAATATTTCTGGTTAAATTTGATCGGTTCCTGTGCTTTTATTTTTATACAGAGTGAATGTGGTATGTGACTCTAGTATAGGAAACATACAACAAAACATAAAAAAGCAATATGTGTGGACATTAGCAACACTTCATTAGCTTAGATACAGGCAGCAGTGTTATCTTCATTTCATATAGCTAAATTCTTAAAAAATTTATATAATGTTACATTTTTTTTATATATAAATCTGTTCCATTTCACCTGTCACACATTCTATCCAGGAGTTTATTTCTTCTTAGCGAACAGACTAAACCTCTTCTCCTTCTCCTTCTTGGTTGAGGGAACCTCTAGAGTAGTGGAAGAAGGTGGAGGCAAGCTTTGTGCCTTCACTCCTGATGGCCCTGCAACTGGTTCTTCTGTCACAGCTTGTGCTGCCTGTTCTATAGCCTGAGTCCAGTTCTGAAGCTCCTCCTGTGGTCAGAAAGACAAAACATACATCATTAATGTCACCGGCATGTTTCAAAGATTATGTTAACTATAAGGAACTAATTAGAAGCAGCAGTCAATAGCACACCTCATCTCTACACTGGAACAGATATTCACTTCCATCTTCAAGTCTGGCAAATGGAACAAGGATGAAACAAGTAAGTCCTACATGTAATATATCTCACAACACTTAAATACATTTTTATTTTAAACGTAATATCAAGATTGACGACCAAGACGCTTACTGGAGTTTGAACACCTGCTTCTTTTTCTTATAGTTAGTCAAGATCTCGCATGAAGCATTGCTGAGGTTCAGGGGCTCCTCGCCATGGTAGGTGACACTGTGACTAAAGCTCTTGGCATCCTTGTAGGCAGAGAGCTGCCCAGGTTTGAGCACACAGTAAAGGTTGTTCCAGGACCTGTGACAAGAGATGAGAGGGTGGGCCATTTTAAATTAAGCTCATTGGTAAAATGATGACTGCTTTATGTGATTGAAAACATGACTTGAAGCATTATACTTAATCAAGACAACTAGATTTCTTCTGTAATTGTAAATGGCTGCCCATGCAAAACACGCAGCAACAATGCTAGAGTATTCTGGGTGGTTTCTAGGGTGACCTGGATGATCTTGCCCATCCTGTGATATCCTAGTCAGTTTCTTGGTTCTCTAGTTCAAACTCTCTAACCACTAGGCCATGACTTTCCCACAGCAGCTCTAGACAGCAGCTAACCTGTTGGATGCCTTCTTATTAGGTCCCTCCATCTCATGTTTGCGGGATAGAGTTCCCTCCATCAAGACTTGTGTTTGAATTTGTGAGGATTCAGTGGGAAGCGTAGCAGCTTTTTCTGCCTCTTTGGTAAATTGGATGGATGTGGAAGGGTCCAGCTCCAGTGAGCCACTTTCCTGCATCTCTGAGATCAAAGGCACAGTGGAGTCCCCTGCTGTGCCATCAGCTCCCACGGAACTTGGCTCTATTACTCCTAAACCAGACTTAGGACCAGAAAAGAACAAAATTTGGATACAGATTCAAACAGCTATTACAGGCATTACAGACATTAATTTAACAAACATCTGCAGTACCATAAGTAAAATTGTATTTATAGGGTTTTGTATGCTGAATTTGCATTTCAAGATGGGAACATCAAATGTGAAAGAATATCTGTTTGAAGAAGAATGTAGTTAATATTATGACAAGAAAGATTCTTACAAAAACGTGCACTAAACTCACCAGAGATTGTTCTTCTGTGGTGTAGAGTTGTGAGGACTCCTCTGCAAACCCTGTGTCTTCTCTCCTAAGGTGAGAGTTTGAATGTCAAATTTTAGTATGGAATATGGAGTTAAGGAAGGATGGTGTTACCCAGTTCAGATATATACAGACCTGCTGTCTTTTTCCACCTCTTGTCTGTACTGTAGTATGTCCTGTTGTTGTTTCCGTACTTCCAGCAGCTCCAACTACAACAGATTATTAATAGTCAGTGAGTGTTAACTGTTAATGCAAACAATACACATAATTTGAGGTATCATTAATGTATTAATGGTGTGAGTTGAGTTTAATACATCAAAGTTAAAAAAATACATACTGTTGTAAGACGTTCCAGTGCTGAGAAACGCTCTTCCCATGTAGCAGTGGATTTCTCAAAGGCTTCATGTCTTTTGAGCAGTTTTTCGACCTCATCCACTGTTTCACCCAGATCCCTGCTGGCCACGTATGGCTCCTGGGCAATCAGCCAGGCCTCTGCTACAGATGCATCCCGAGCAAACTGACACACCTCCAATACTAGAAAAAGATATAATTATAAGGAGCTGTAATATGTGGTAGTGTGTACATTTGTATGACATTTGTGGACTTACATAGTCTAAGCCAATCCCATCTTTCATCCCATTTGAGCATCATCTCCTTCCTCTTCTCTACTAGATGCATAAGCTTCTCATTAATCTGTGAGCACAAGAAGTGTAAATGAAAATGGATGCTTTCAGGACACGTTGTGGCAAACTGCTACACCTGCTACCTTCCATGTCCGATTACCTCTGCAGAGTCCTTATGCCTGCGTTCTAGGAGGGCCCGACCCAGTTCCACACACTGATTCAACTTTGGCCCACGCGTCTCAATTTCAGCACGGATCCCTTGGTGATACTTCATCAGGAGCTCCATTGAGGAGACATCTCTTCATTGCACAACAAGAAACAAATTTCATCACAAAAAGGAACATTGACATCTCTGCTGTGTTGGCTCCAATGATATATTTTCATACCGTGGCTTTTCCTGTGTCTCTATCTGCTGAATAATGCTTTCCATCCAGGCCAGCAGGTCTCTCACCATGGTGAAGAAGCGGAATTTGTCCGCTGTATCCTCCAGCTGCTTCCTCCTGCCTGCACAAGCAGCCAGTAGACCATTCCAGGCCTCCACAACCTCTTTTTCAGTTACTTGAATAGCAGTGGCCTGTTCTCCTGCATACTGGACATATAGTCTAGTTGCAGTCTCCTGGAACTGTTTCACCTGCAAGGAAAGAGATATGAAAAATCCCTAACTTTTTGAGAAATAACTTTTCAGATTTTCTATACAAGCCACTGGCTAATGAATATGTACAAGCCATAAGGAGGTGAAAACATGAAACTTATTATGACAACCATTTGTTCATGTCATGTGTTTTCCTTGCCTGTTTGCCAAGGGAGCTGATGGCTCTTTCAAATGCAGCATGCATTCGGTGGAAGGACTCTGCTTTGCTGAAGTCTTCTCCCAGATCCTCAGGAAGCTCATTCTTCTTCTCCTCAATGTGAGCAACCAGCTCCTTCCCATCATAAAAATACCTGACCAAATTCACAGAATATTTTAGGTAATGTTTTCCAGTCGAATTCACCACCTCACACAGGTGAAGATAATGTTAAGTAATCATAATCTAGTTTCTTAAAGGGTTAGTTCACCCAAAAATTATGTCATTAATGATTCACCCTCATGTCGTTCCAAACCTGTGAGACCTCCGTTCATCTTCGGAACACAGTTTAAGATATTTTAGATTTAGTCCGAGAGCTCTCAGTCCTTCCATTGAAACTATGTGAATGGTCTACTGTCCATGTTCAGAAAGGTAAGAAAAACATCATCAAAGTAGGCCATGTGACATCAGAGTGTCAGTTAGAATTTTTTGAAGCATCGAAAATACATTTTGGTCCAAAAATAGCAAAAACTACGACTTTATTCAGCATTGTCTTCTCTTCCGGGTCTGTTGTGAGACCGTTCAAAACACTGCATTTTAGTGATATCCAGTTCACGAACGAATCACTCGATGTAACCGGATCTTCTTGAACCAGTTCACCAAATCGAACTGAATCGTTTGAAATGGTTCACGTCTCCAATACGCATTAATCCACAAATGACTTAAGCTGTTAACTTTTTTAACATGGCTGACACTCCCTCTGAGTTAAAATAAACCAGTATCCCGGAGTAATTAGTTTACTCAAACAGTGCACTGACTGAACTGCTGTGAAGAGAGAACTGAAGATGAACACTGAGCCGAGCCAGATAACGAACGAAATATTGACTCGTTCACGAGTCAAGAACCGGTTGCATCGGTTTTCGAATCACCAGTAGTTCTTTCGGACAGTTCGATTAAATAAACCGGTTGAAGAAAACGGTTCACCGGCTCTTTTGCGCTCGACGTAATGACGTCATTTGCGATGATTGCCCTTGATTCAAGCCTTCTGTTTACCCGCACTCATAACATTAGCACATAATCAGTTCAGAATCAATCACCAAAAGAACCAGTTAGTTTCAGACGCGCTGTGTGTCATTCTGCTTCATGCTGAATCACACATGCGCAGTATCATCAGCTCCTCGGTTCTCGAATCGGACGTGTCCGACAGAAACGGTTCTTAATTTGAGAGTCAATCTTTCGTTCGTTATCTGGCTCGGCTCGGTGTTCATCTTCAGTTCTCTCTTCACAGCAGTTCAGTCAGTGTACTGTTTGTGTACATGAATTTCTCCGGGATATTGGTTTGTTTGAACTCAGAGAGAGTGTCAGCCACATTAAAAAAGTTAACAGCTTAAGTCATTTGTGGATTAATGCTTATTGGAGACGCGAACCGTTTAAAACGATTCAGTTCGATTTGGTGAACTGAGATCCGGTAACATCGAATGATTCATTCGCGAACCGGATATCAATAAACTGCAGTGTTTTGAACGGTCTCACAACAGACCCGGAAGAGGATGAGGGTGACTCATTAATGACATAATTTTTATTTTGGGGTGAACTAACCCTTTAAGCTTGTTATTGTGTGAGATACAGTGAGTCAGAAGGAATAATATGATCTGATAAAAGCACTGCACTTAGTGACATTTAGTCTTTTGATTTCTTCTGTACTTACTTAAGCAGGTCATAGGAGGCTGTGAGTAGCTGGGAACGAGTGTCGACGAGTTCCAGCAAATCTGCCCAACTCTCATTGATGCCATCCTTCCACTCTGCCAGGGTCGCTGCCTCACTGTGTTCTGCTTCAATCAGATCATCTATGATCCGGTTCACAGTGTCTACACGTCCTTGACCCACTGTCCCTGTCTCCCGTGCAAACTCCCTGAACTTATCTCGCAGGATCTAAAATATTGATGTAATTAGAAACATAATGGTTGTAATTATATTGATCTAAAATATAAGTATTACTAAATATCTAAGTATCTTAATACTTAATATCTTATAAAGTCTTGCATTGGACATGTCAAAACATGCACATGCTTTTACATGAGAGATTGTAAATGTGGGGTAGGTTCCTATTTACCGTCACATGGTCAAGGTCTTGGCCCATCTCTTGTGAAGATGCCACCACATCACGCTCTGCAATCCACTGACCAAGATCCTCCACTTCACGGCTAAGTAAGAAATGATGATATGTGTGATCCAGCTTCTTTTTACGGTCCTCTGCCAGCTCCTTCAGCCCAGCATACTGCTTATCAACTTGTCCTTGTCTCCGGATGACGGCCTCACTTCACATACAGACAAATAAAGAGTAATACTTAAGTTTTTTTTTAACATACACTGGGGTGTCTTAGGATTCAGTTCAGCTTGGCCCACTCTATATACAATACATAAAGACTCTACCCATCTGGGTGCTCTTCAGCCAGCATGGTCTGGGCACGGTCTGCCAGCTGCTGGATGGAGAGTGCATAGTCATCCACTACCTGCTTCAGAAGCAGGTGCCGGTTCAACATGATCATAGCACTTTGTTCATCCTACAACCCAGAGAGATTAATTGTCACAGACAATTTTTTTTTAGTATAGCTTTTAATTGCACACAAAACTTGTAGCCAGCACAGAACTTGGCATTTTGAAGATTTTTAAGACAAACAGCATTTTGCAGTCTATCAAAGTTTTACCTTGGCCTTCTCATCAGAGATCATATAAAGTTCTTGTTCTCCTATCCAGGCCTCGGCCTCATCTGCATCATTGTAATACTGTTGGGCCTCATTAGAGCCATAGAGCCGTGCTCTCCGTTTGGCCATCTCATCCTGCAGCTTTGCCCACACCTCTTGAAGCTTCTGAATTTCCTCAGACATGTGTTCTTCTTCTGGACTGCCCTCTGCTGCTGTCACCATGCGCCGACCACGCTCTAACACTTCATCAATGCGTGGCTGGTGGCCATCAATCTCTTTTTGAAGAGACTGTGCAGGATACGAAAGGATTATATGAAAGGGGTGGGTGAGGTATATGAAAGGGGGTAATATCACATGGTAAACTAAATATAAATTATATAAATAAACCATAAATTGAATTAGTCCATGTTCTCAAGTCATGTTGTCCACGCTGGATAATTAGATTTTAGTGGGTAAGTGGAAAATATTAACTACTCACTTGGTTCTTCTTGAGCAGAAGTTGGACAGTCTGAAGATTGTTGCCATGATCTTCTGACATTGCCATTGGTAACCTCTCATTAACCCAGAGCTGAGGAGAACAAATCAAAGCTTTTATGTAAAAGTTCTTTCTTGCTGGAGTTCTTTAAGAAGAAAGATCAACAAAATCTAATGATGCATTCCGAGAAGCTGTTGTTTGGATTTATGGATAACTGTGATTTTGGTACATACTATTTCATCTGCAAGATCTCTGAAGAACTGGTGCACTGCCTTAGCGGCCTCCAGCTTGCCCCTGCGTTGAGCGAGAGGTGTGAGGAGCCTCTGGAAGTCTCTCTGAAGTGTCTGCTGCTGCACTTCAAGCTCAGGTTGGTCCTCTCTAAGAGAAGCATGCTGCTGTACAGTTTCTTGAAGTTCTTCGAGCTCTCGTGCACGATCCCGAACTTGATTCTCTGTCATCTAGGGGAGAATAGGGCAGATTTAAGCAGTATTCTATAAATTGCCACCAAATATGGAAAGACAAAGCACAGACAATAGTTGGCTTCAAGTAAAGTAATCTACTGAAAAAAAGAATAAAATGTCACACCTGATGTTTTTTCAGTAGGATGTTGGCACTGGTAAGATCCTTTACTTCTTCATCCACATCACCCTGGAGCTGCTGCTGCAGTTCAGCCAACCATTTCTTCAGGTCAGCCAGGCTCTGATCAAACAGCTCAGAACGGTTTGCATCAAAAAGAAGCCGAGCCTTCTCTTGTGTGGTGCTCTCCAGCTTATCCCATAGTTCATGAAGCTTAGCAAGACGATCGGTGACAATGGGCTCAAATTCAGGCTTGGATACCATCAGTTCCTGTCCCTCCTAATACGTGCATGGTTTAAAGTGCATATAAATTTTTCAATCATTTCAACACATTGATACTAGGGCTTCAGCAGAATCTTACATCATTTAATAAAAAAATAGAGCTCAAGGTAGGTCTGTTTTTAAATGTTTAAAAGTTTAAAATAGTAAAATATGTCCCATATGGAGATTGGATATGGGATTTTTACTTCGGAAACTCAACTGCTGTGCTTTATTAAGGTTCATTTAAAATGGCTATATATATATATATATATATATATATATACCTTATCAATATTATGAAGCCAATCCTTATTGGATGCTAGTTCTGCCATGAAGGCCTGGTGTTTTTGCCACTTGCTATGGAGGTTTCGAGCCTCATCATATGATGTATCCTGTGCAGTCAGCATTTTCTCATTTATCCATAGTGTAAGCTAAAATAGAGAAGTAAATGTTCATTGAATGAGAGAAAAGGTCACAAAGAACATTTCATTCATATTAGAAGCAAATCTGTGAGATCTTGCATATTAAAATTTTGAGTAAAGCATTACTCACATCCTGGGTGTTTTGAAGAAAGTGCTGAAGTTCCCTTTTGTCCTTCAGTTTCCCTGAGACTTCCTTGGCTTTGTCTCGATTCTTGTTGTACCTAAAGACATATACACACAAATACATGGGTTATTTACTGGTCGATCTCAAGTGGAAAGTGGTGTAAGAACTTTATATGGTAAAATGTGAACACTGACAGATATTGAAATGGCTTTTCTTAACAATTTTCTCACTGCAGAGAGAACACTTTAAAAAAGCAACATTAGCCAATGGATTAGGTATACTCTCACAAAGAGATCAATACCCATCAGAACAGGCGCACATCTTAAGGAGCTACAGACTGCCTGGGCTTATAGGGGAAATGCAGGCTACTCCTTTACAGTGTAATGCTTCTCTCACACACGGCTAATTAAGCACAAAGAAAGCACAAATTCATGAGTGCATTAACATGAACTTTGAGTAGAAAAATATGGTTGCTTTCTGAATTACACTGACATTGGGAGTTGACAAGAGCCAATTTAATGTAAATGTTCTTGTCATACCATTTTATATACTGGTCCAGAGGATACAGTAAGTAATAGTTAAAAAGCAATAACTTTTGCATTAGTTTTTTTCTTCTTTTTTTTTTTACACGTAGGATTGTGTGGGATGCTGGAATCTATTGAACTGAAAGAGACTTTAAACTTTAGGCAAGTTTATTTTAGTGGATAGTTCATATGCTAGGTCAATGTTGTATGTAAATTATGTTGTATGTCTGAACTTGGATGTAAAAAAGGCGAAATAATATAAAAAAACAGACCTATCTTCAATAGAGCCCATCTTGTCATTGATCCTTTCTGAGTAAAGGTTTCCACTGTCCACCAGCCTCTGACCAGTCTCCAGTGTGTTGAGTATCTTCTCCTCATTAGCATCCATGGTGGTAACAAAGTCCTCGTGTTTCTTCAGGGCCTTCTCTGCTCCATCCAGGGTGTCAGGCTTGTCTATGTGGGCTAGAGTGTATTCCTTTTAACAAGTACAGGAAAAAGACACAGAAAGAGACATGGCAAATTAAAGGGAGAAACAATATTATGGAACTGCAATTGAAGGTTATTTGGAAAAGAATAATAAGCAGGAAGCAATACTGGCAAGGTTTGGGTTTCCTCTTGTTTTCATTACAAGGATCATCAGATGAAAATTGTAGGTATGTATACCTGGTTATTTAAGATGGCCTCAGCCTGCTTGGCATCCCTCATGAACTGTTGGAAACCGAGACCCTGATCTAGGAAGCTCTTGCGGCTGTCCCACATTTTGTGCAGCTCATCCCATCCCTTATCAAGACCAACCAGCCTCTGCTCCAGCTGTTGGTACTGAGGATCATCTTCTTGGCCTTGAATGACAGCTGCTCCTGTGTCTCTCACACGGTGGTAATCTTCTTCATGGCCATCCATATCAGCCCTCACAGCATCATGAAGACTGAAATACTGCTCAGCCTCTGGTAACCCATCAGGCATATCTTCAGATGCAACAGCCTTCTGTGTCTTGAAGAGCCAGGCTTGAAAATCATCCATGTCCTGTAGGAAGGTCTGCAGCTTGCTGACCTCCCCAAGAGAGTCTTCTCGGTTTTTCAGGGTGCATTTCAAGGTGTCCCATGCAGCATCCAACTCTTTCTGTCTGGCAAATATATCAGAAGCATTTTCTGGGTGGTCCTTCACAAGCTTCTGGGCCTCATTACGTAGGAAATCCAACTTATCTTGGATGGCAGCAAGGTCTCTTTCCATTCCAAAGAGCTTCCTCTGAATGGTAATGACTGCATCCAGATCATTCCCAAGGTCCTGTGTTGACTCAATGACTCTTGTTTTGTCTTTTATCCATGACTCTGTCTCATCACATTCAAGATCATAGTTATGTAGGCTGAGGGCTGAATCTACTTTATGTTTCTTATCCTCCACCATTGCTTTAAAAGCTTCCCATCTTTGAGAAGAGAAAAAAGGAACATTACAGATTATTTACAAAGTATTATTTATTGGTACAGGCTTTCATATCCAGGATTATAACCCTTACCTTCTATTCAGACGAGTTTGACAGTCTTTCACTTGTTTTGTTTGTGGATGTCTGCTGTCTTCAAGTTGTTTGGCTGCTTTATTGATGTTATCAACCCGAGCCTGCATATTACCCATTTCATGAGCAAGAATGCTTAGCCTGCATACAAACACAACATTTTATGACAGTGGCATAAATTGGAATAGTTTCCCGGTTTGTGAAACACACTGTCTCTGGGTTCACAAAACCAACAGCCATACCTGTTTTGTACAACTTCTAGATCTTCCAAATTCTCTGGTGTCTCCAGCCCAATCAGCCAGGTCTCCTTCTGGCCCATCCAGAGCTCACAAGCATCCGTCTCACTAAAGATAGTGTAAAGAGCCATGGTGTCATCCAGCTTCTTCTGCCTCAGGTCTGAGAGGGTCAAAAGCTCAATATACATATCCCGGATATCATTCAGACGCCCCTGGATGTCTGGTGTGTGCCTTAATTCCTCAGGAAGTGCATTGGCCTGTTTGGATAGAGTGTCAATGATGGCTCCATTCTTAGCAGCCTCATCTCCTAAGTCGCGGTGTTTCTTGAGCAGTCGCTGCGTAGTGTACTCATCATGCCCAATGTCATCACTGCTCATCTGACGTATAGCATCAACCAGCCAGGCTTTTAGGTCATCAGCATCACCCTGAAACTGGAAGAAGCGTTGAGTGTCTTGCAGATTCTGTTTACGGAAGGCAGCCAGTTCCTCCAGCTGCTGCCACTGATTTCGCACTTCATCCATGCGCTGTTGCACTTTAGGGGAACCCAAGTGCTTGCCCTGAATCATGCTCTGCCCCTCGTCCATCACATGCTTCAAGTTGTCCTGTCTGGCAGCAAGCTCATCCTCAAAGACGCTGTGTTTGCTCTGCAGTACCAGCACACTGGTCAGGTCCTTACCATAGTCAAGAGAGGAGAAGATGTGCTCCTTTTCCCGAATCCAGCTTTCCAACTCTGCAATTTCCCATAAAAAGTTCCAAAGTCGTCGCGACTGCTCAAGACGGGCTTTTCTCTGAGCTGCCAGAGCACACAACTCCTGGTAGCACAGGTCCAAGTGTTGTACCCGATCACGGATCACTTGTGGGTCACATGGTTTATAACCTAGACAATTAAGAGCAAAAAATAAAAATAACAATGCACAGTTTGTGTAACAAATTAAACAAATAAAGATTACACAACTACATCACTCAACAGAGTCAACAGAAAATTACAAGGGTTCAACTGTACTCACTGTCACCATTGGCAAATTTTAGAGCAGCTGCATTGGCTGATCGTACTCTTTCTGCCTGCACTGCTATATCAGCTTCTAGCAACGAATGTTTTTGCAACAAGTCTTCCACTTCCAATAAGTGTTTTCCAAAGTCTGGGGACAAGAGTCGGCTCTGAAGAACAAATGTCACATAAGAAATTGATTGAATAACGTAATATATTTTTGCTTCAATCACATGACTCACAATGCAACCATAAAATTCAAGCAAAATATATAAATCAACCACACAGTTTACTCAATTGTCTTTCCTACCTTCATTTCATCCATCCAGCTGATGATGTAGAGCATCTCCTGGAAGATTCTCTGAAGGGTGAGGTTCTTGTCTAGACGACCTCTACGAGCTTTCAGGAGCTCTTGCAAGTAGTCCCACAGCCTCAAGATATTGTCTTTTCTAGCATCAATGCGTTTAGCATCATGGTATCGTTCTGCTTCCAGTTCTTTAGATAGGGCAACCAGTGCCTGAACACGTTCTTCATATGCAGCAATGTCTGTCTCTATGGCATCATGTTTCTTCTTAGCTGCCTCAACTGCTGGTAAGTCATAGCCAAAGTTATCCTTCAAAGTAGAAAGCAAAATAATGATAATTCATTTCAGTCTTCAGGTGTTGGCAATTACAAAATGATGGGTATCTAAATAAAGGCTCTGTGCACCTTTCATCTTTTAGACAAAGGCTGTGGATAGTGAGTTACCTGTGAAACCAGTCTCTGATTCTCTTGAAGCCAGGTCTCTCTCATAGCTGCCTTCCTGTCAAAGCGACGAGCCATCTGCTCCAGCTTCTCCTGTCTAATGAGTTCATCTCTTAGGACCCGTTCACGGTCATATTCTGCCTTCTCCAACCGCTCCCATGCCTGAGAACAAAGGCACACACACTCAAACAGCTCAGAGTCTCTCAGACCACTTGTTTTACTATTATGTTCAACCTTTGTCATTGTCCCTGCAGAAAATTTACCTGAAGTGGTTGGGACTAACAGGTGTCTGTTTGGTTCATAACAGTGTTTCTCATGAATTGATTGATACTATTGCTGGAGCTTATTGTGCCCCCATTTAAAGTCAGATATGGGATATTCCAACTTTATCTCACCAGATAACCACCATACTCTACTGTTCAATGTTTAGAACATAAAAAGGCAAAGTCTGTTTTGCCGATATATGTTCAAAAATTTCAAGTGGAATTATAATGTACCTTGCCTAATTGGAGGTTGGAAAATCATACACCCTGAGTTCAATGCAGCATTAACCTTTGCATCTCACCTTGTTGATATCGGACACAAGTGCACCCTCTTTAGGTGTGTAGACTCTCTGATTGTTGGCCCTCATTCTGCTCTGTATAGTAAACAGCAGTACTTCCAAGTTGCCTTTCTCCTGGAACCTGAAGAGTTAGAGTTAAAAAGTAATTCAAAGTTGGTTGCTTAGCAGTTGGTTGCGTACTACAAAAAAAGACATTTGTTCATAAATAGCCATAAATGAAATACTTAGGTGGTTTCTCCATGGTACGGTAAGAGTTGAAAGCCTGCAATTGCTGTTGGACACCTGAAAGGGAGTTAGCAAGCTTGCGGTTGTTCAGGACAATGATGGTTTGCTCAATCCATGTTAGCAAGTCTGATGACAATGTCTCATACTTCTCAGTCATCTTCTCTGTTTCAATGGCCCGGTCTAGCACCTGGAAAATATAAGTATAGATCAATGCAAATGTCCTCTTGCATTACACACATAAAATTCACATGGGAGTGGACTCGCTTAAATTTTGCACCTTTCCAACTCGCTTGCCCTCAACTGCCAGAGCCTTCATCTTGGAGAAGTAGTGGTAAAATGCAACAACATATGTGATTATGGACTTCTCATCTGGGTTCTCAGTGAACACATCTGTAAACAATAGAATATAAAGATGTTTCTCTATCCATCTTTTTCTTCAACGCGGAAGTAGGCCTATTGGCAAGACTTCCGGCTCATTAGCTGCTATAGGGAAATAATGAGAAGAATAACAATGTGCAGTAAACAGTAAAACTGTTTGCATTATAAACCAGTGTGTTTGTAATTAAGACAACACCTTCAAATAATATGGTAAGACATGCCCATTTTCAATATCAAGCACCAAAACGAGCGGTTCTGTACAGCTAAAAATAACTGGACATGGTCGAGACCGGAAGCCAGACCCATAGAATTTACAAATGGCTGTGCCCATTTTTATACGAAGACAAAGGTGGATAATGGGAGTATAATTCTTATATTTTTGGTTTAATATTCAGTAGGTGTTACTTACCTTCTGGGTCCAGGAGCTTGGTGACACCAAGGTTTTTTTCAGCTACATTAAAGGCCTGCTGAAGATTGTGGGTGGGATTGGACCTCTGTAGATTGCCATAGTCCACCAGATCTGGCCTGATGCAGTGGAATTAAGAAGTTATTTGGTTTATATGTGACCCTGGACCACAAAACCTTAAGTCCCTGGGGTATATTTGTAGCAATTGTCAAAAAAAACATTGTATGGGTCAAAATTATTGATTTTCTTTAATGCCAAAAAATCATTAGGATATTAGGGAAAGATCATGTTCCATGAAGATACTTTGTAAGTTTCCTACCGTAAATATATTATAACTTAATTTTTGATTAGTGATATGCACTGCTAAAAATTCATTTGGACAACTTTATAGGCGATTTTCTCAGTATTTAGATTTTTTTGCACCCTCAGATTCCAGATTTTCAAATAGTTGTATCTCGGCCAAATATTGTCAGTTCCTAATAAACCATACATCAATGGAAAGCATATTTATTCAGCTTTCAGATTATGTATAAATCTCAATTTCGAAAAATTATTTTCAGTTTGTGATTGGAAATGATACCTATGAGATTATAAAAAAGAAAGCTAATCTTATTTCTTAGAGAAATCATGAGATTACACAAAAGGTCTAAAGTTGCTCTCCATATAATCTCAGTGGTGTCTAGAAGAAACAAATGAGAATCTTTTCTCTTAATATGTACATTATATTTTTGATATTTATCACCTGTGTTTGTGAATGAGAGCATTAAAAGCCATGCCATCTTTCCAGCTTGTGGTGAAATTGGTGATGTTTACATTGGGGTACCTGCAGATACAAAACGACATAAGTCAAATACATCAGCAACCATAAATTTCTCATGAAGCTAAAGCTTCATTACTACTAAAGTATGACAACTGTTGTCCTACCCTGCAGTCTTCATCTGGCACCACAGGAGTAGTGCATCTTTGGCCGAGCGGGTCTCTTGCCGGCCTGTCTGATCAGCTTGTCCTGTCTCTACTATAATGTCTTGAATCTGTATCCACATGAGGAAAGAAAGAACAAAAGCTGAAATTAGTCCCACATGCACATTCAAATTATATTCATACTTTCGGTCACTATTACTGTATTTGTCAACTAGACATTCCTTCTGTTAATTGCAATAATAAAAGCAGTAAATTCTCCTGTCAGTTGACATTTCATGTACCATACTCTAAATCTCACATTAATTAGAAGAGCAATTTTAATTCGCCCTTGGACATTCATTCTTGGATATGCAGAGGCATTGTTACTTTATTTAGATCCTGACTTTTTATATCTCAATAGTTTGCACATTGCTGTGGGAACCAGGCAGAATAAAGAGCAGTCAACAATTCCCATTCCAGTCTTTTTCCTTTCATTTTTGAGGGTCTGAATTATGTAGCAGAGTATTTTGTTTGAAGTAGCTGGGCTAAAAATATCCTGCTATCAAAATAATAGATTTAAAAATAAATATAAGCTTTTTGAATCAACCAAATAAATGTAAGCTTTTCCAATTAGCCAAAGACACAATACAAAAACGCTGCTGTAGGTTTACTGTAATATCAGAAAGTCTGGATTGTTTTGTACTGTATGTTTTATAGCCTGAGAATTTTTTAGATTTAGTTTTTAATTTTTACATTTTCCTTATTGTTTGGTTTAAATTATATTTAGAGGCACATATTTAATAGATTGGTTAAAAAAAGTTGTCTAATCAGAATAATGGGCTGACCTGGAAGCGAAGAATGATGGTCCAGATAAGGCCTAGGATGAGCCGGTGGTTTCCATCTACAATATCATGTGATCCCATGTTCTCTAAGTGCACCCTCTGCTCCTTTAGAAACTGGAGAGCTTTGTCCACATTCTCAAGACAGTGGATCCGCATTCGGCCCTTGGTCGGCTTGGGCTAAATGGTGGAAAGATGGAGAATCAAAGATATTACTGCAATGACTAAATTACAATTAATTCTTGTTTTGTGGTCTGGACGAATCAAGATTTGACACTTTTACACATTAAACACACGTTATACTCACCAGTCTCTCCCCTGACAGAACCTCAAGTAGTTTGATAAGCATTCTCCCATCCCGAAGGTCTAGATAGAGATCTGAGATTCGGCAGCTGACTCTGGCTAATATTGAATTCACCCATTTTGTGAAGGTCTTCTTCTGGACAGCCTCTCTCTCATCTAGTTTTGACAGAAAGGGAAAAACATTCAGCTACTCTGATGTGGCCTTGTAGTTTCACATCTGATGTTTTATTTACATGAAAAATAAAGTGAATTGAAACACTGAAAAATACTTAAATGAATCAGAAATATATCAGATTAAAAATAATAAATATAAGAAATAATATTTTGCATAAAATAAAAAAGGACTATTTGAAGATCCCTTTTTTTTCTTTTGAATGGTGACAATTTAATGGCAGTTAAGCATTTCCATTTTCACATCATCTTAAATTAAATTCAGTACAATAAATACTGTAATGATATGTACTCAGAATTGTGCAATAATTTTAAAATGTTTAACATTGTTAAAAATCCCATTACTGCAGATTTTCAATGTGCTCCACTGTACTGAAAATAATTTTACAATTCATAAAATCTTACTGGCCATAAAAACACTGTAGGCTTAATTTTTATGATTTCTTGACAGTTTTCATGAGATTCACCCATTTAGATGGAGAACAGAAATTATATGGAATGAATGCATTATGTAATGAAATAGTTAAACAAATGTGTGGACTGTAAAAATGCCCTAAAGCCGTATTTTTAACATCTCGCACTCAAACTTTCAAAAAGCCCTTTTTAAAAAACCAAACAGATTTTTGTCATAATCATACAGTGATAATAGTATATGATCTATGTACAGTATGTGTGTTCTTCATAGTGTAGTTATCTATGTTCATGTGTTTTTCCTGAGCATGTCTTTGCAGCACCACATTTAAGTTTCTAACAAAAAAATAAATAAATTGTGCATTCTTAGTTGAGTTTTATAAATGATTCAGATCCTATGGCTGCAGAAAACTGGAAAGATGGAGGGACAAAAAGAGAGAGATAGAAAAAAATGAGTGAGTGAGAGAAAAGGGAGAAAAAGACATTAGAAAACATTAGAATGTGCAATGGGTAGAGAATGGATACATGCTTCTAAGCCGATCTAGAAATATTACCTTTCCATTTATGCTTAAACTAAAGCTTAACAGTCTCAGACTTGACCCTCTTCTTGTCTCAGCCTTGAATCATACTCAGCTTTCTCAGGTCTTGGTCTGTACTTGGACTAGAATGAACTGGTCTCAACTAAAACACTATTAAATTAGCCTAAAGTGTGAAAACGTGTCTCCTCCATCTGGATCACAAAGCAATGAAAAAATTATGAACATTCAAATGTGTAATGCATGAATTTGGAACTATTTTTGAGCATGTGCAGGAACAATCTTTCAGATGTGTTAAGATTAGTGAGTTTTATATCAAATGTTATTTCTGTACAATGGACATGAAAATACAATTACAACAGCAAACAGGTATAAAAGAGTAATCCAATAAACAGGCAAAGGTCAGGGTCAGACTGCAAACAATCATAAAACAAGGAACAGCCCAGGGTCCAAGGCAAGAAGGAACACGGAAACACAGGAACTAGGGCTAAACAATACTGAGTCATGTGAAAGAAAGAAGGCTTTAAATAGGGTGAGACAGATGAGGTAACAAGACACAGGTGAATGCAATCAGTGATGATGAGTCCAGGCGAAGCTCACGGGCACTCCAGCTAGAGATTGTGACATTTAGAACAATGTTGGGCCAAAAGCACACTTTTTTGGCAGTAAATCTGTAGAGAGACAAAATAGCTTTCATTTTGCCTTAAATATTTAAATTTTAAATGTCATTAAAAATTATATTATTAATGGCAAAGTTAATGTTTCCACACATCTGTATCCCCAAGCCATTAGCCTTTTCCCATTAATTTATTTAAAGAGTTGTAATAATTGTTTCTTAATGTTGGCACAATGTGAAAAAAACATTTCTTGATTTTCCTCAAACATGTATTTTATGTCATAACTAAATCTATCTATATTTATATCTAAATAAAATGATTTTATTCAAGTAAAAAAATACTAATTTTAAATTGCAAATGCTTTCAAATGTCATGGCTAATTACCCTGGAGCCAAAGGAAAATTATGTCACAACCACAGTGATTGCCAATCAGTCCCAAGCCCTTCATTCGTGACTATCCTTAGTTTTCATGAAAGGTAAAACATCTACTGCAATATAATGAAATATAAATGTGTTGTTTTGCAAATAAATTATTTGAACAACTGTCAACAGAGATTTTTATTTTTTATTTTTTGGTCCAGATGGTATAAGTTTGACTTAATGGGTTACACCAGAATAAAAATAAAATAAAACTAAGGGACAGGTCATGTAGGTGAAGCTCTATAAGGTAACAACTGCACCGTTTCACTTTTTAAAGTGCAATTGACCACGTTCCTTCCAGATTTAGCAATGCTCCAGATGTGCTAAAATATAATAAGAGATCTAAGCTTGGCAACACTACATATTTCATGATCAAACTACTGCCAAATGATTCCTCTTCCTGTCCACACTTTGTACAGCAGGGCTGTAGTCTAACCTCTACTAAATGCTTCTCTCTCTTCTCTCTCTCTCTCTCTCTCTCTCTCTCTCTCTCTCTCTCTCTCTCTCTCTCTCCATTAGAAAAGTAGTGAGTCTAAATAGAGTTTGTTTCACTAGGGTCCTGCTGATCTCTGTTATTCTCTCCAGCTCACATGAAATGTCTGTGAAATATTCATATTGATGGATTTTTTCCTGTACATAACAAGCCAGTGTTTTTCCCATAGTCAGCCTTCACTGGATGTGACCTGCAGTCTCACTAAATTCTCATACCTTAGTCATTGTTTGGATGGCTCTGGACCTACAAGCTTAGGTACTTACCAACACAGATTCACAAGTAACAGAGAGGTTGTGATGGGAGGACACATAGAAGCAATGGATTTAGATAAAATATAAGTGGTTCTTTCCCATTTAACACCTGTAGCCATTGTGGAGGAGATTTTTTTGGGTGATTTTTATGATGTTCTTGTCCTTGTTGAGTCCCTCCTTCAATCTAGATCTGTAAGATTTTTCCACAGGTTTACCCTCCGCAGACAAAAAGCTGTTTTAAGTAGGCGTCATGTCTTAGGCACTTGCAACTATATTTCTCATAATTGCAACTTTAAAGTCACCAACTATATTTCACTATTGCAACTTTAGATCTTATAGTGTGACTTTATATCTCACAGTGTTACTACAGTACATTTCTTATTTTAAACTTTATCTTACAATTACTTTTTTTATTTAGTCTAAAACGGGTTTCCATAAAACCCATAACCCTAGTTATGAGGATTAGCATTAGTGATGCCTGCCTTAGAAAACACCTCTAACAAGAGCAGTATAAAAGTAGAATGCAAACTAGTCCATGTCTATTTGTTTTTATGCTAACCAAGTTTAATCCCTCCCTACGTATTCCTACTATACATGTAAACATTAGTGATAGTTATAGAAAAAAATTGTCTCTCTGAACTATTCTCTTTCTGTTCCACAGCATTAAAAGAATGCTTTCATCAGAGAGAAAGAGAAAGCTCAGTTTTACGCAAATTAACAGTGACAGTCAGCTTATCTCTAAAAATAAAGAGCTGCCAGGAGAGAATAAGTGAGATAGGAGACCTAAGTTCTGAATACCCCAAATCAGAGAACAAGACAGAGACAATATTTTCCTGTAAGAGGTAAGAATAGCAGAAGACAAGATGTACGTAGATGGGAGGTAGCCTGCCAGTGTACCTATCACTTTGTACTTCAGCAAGAAAAAGACAGATGTGGTAGGGCACAAGAAGTATTTTTTCCACGGAATGGCCTTGTTATGAGTTTGTCATTAAATATTTAGAGGTAACGCAGTGAGCAATTGGGCCGTATATACGGCATAAATAATAAAATTAATAAATACTGCACATAAAAAGACAAACCTGTTCCCATAGCACCCCATAGAAAACAATCTAGCTTACCACCTTAATGCCCTTCCCATTTTGGATCTCTACCTAATCCTGTAACTCCCCTGTGGCATGGTGGAGGGGTATGCCAGGAAAGACTGCCCCCTCCTTGAGGATGGGTGGAAAAAACTCTAGCAGGACACTACCTTGCAGTTGTCTGAATCGCCCATCCAGAATAGAGTTGTTGAAGCAGATGTTGGAAGCACTGTAGCTGAGCCAGCATGCTCGTCTCATACTCCGGGACGGGGACAGGGGGCAAGATGGTGAGGAGCGTGGAGGTGAGGGCCGATGGCCCCTTGGGGTGCAGGAGGAAGAGGATGATGATGTTGAGGAGACTGAAGTAAGAGTCATGGGTGCTACTTTAGGTGTGATGCCCAGTAAAGTTCCGTTCCTCTCCGGCAGGTGCTCAGGTTCACGAATGTGGGGACTTTTAGTTTTGCCCCCTCTCTTGCTTTGGGCTCTGTAAACTGGCGGGGTGCTTCTGCTCCGACTGCCTGGTGCATTGGTCCGGGTCGGGACTTCTTTTACTGTCGTATATTGCCGGCTGCTGACCTCTCGGACGACAGGGGTAGGGCAGATCGCAATGGTCTCTCTGCTGGTCTTCAAGCTGAGTTTGACCTCCCTCAGCCGGGTCTGGCTCCCAGGCACCGTGCGGCACAAACAGGGGCTGCTCATCCTCACCACGCTAAATCAACACGCAACGTTGGGAAAGAGCGAGAAAGACAGGACACTCTTCTTCTCTCCTTCTGTCTCGAGTCCTGTTATCCTGCCCGCCCTCCCTCCCTCACTCTCTCTCTCTCTCTCTCTCTCTCTCTCTCTCTCTTTCTCCTTTCCGCCCTCACTCTCTCTTCACTTAGCAGTGACGCTGTTGTGCCTCTCCCCGGTAGCACTAGGAGTGGTTCTCCAGCACCCCAGCCATGCATATAATATGCCCCCATTCCTGTCCGCCCCACAGCATGCACACACTCATCTAAAATGTCATCAAATGCCTGTACACGTGTTTGTGTGTGTTTTGATTTGTTCCAAATACAATGTGATGTCAGACTGTAAGTGCGTGCATAAGCAGTTTGGGCCCTGATGTAAATACAAACTAGAACTGTATTAATGACTGTGTACTCAAAGTGTACTTAGTATACTCAGAGGGATTCGTGTCTGTTCAGAAGCCGTAAATCAACGGTGAAGAACGGGAACCACATCTCTCTTTCTCGCTTGCTCTCCCTCAATTCTGAACTCTCTCTAATTGCATTACAGAAAGAGCAGAGCACAGACACAACGACAGAACACATCACACTCCCCCTGGCTCAGCAACTTACACTTGGCTCAAAGAAGCAGGCCAAATTTGAGTACACCATCGCTAATGCATTTCAAAACAGAAAGACCCCTAGCCTTGAATATAAAAAAATCATTACTTATTCTGAGATGTATGGTTTATGAAGGAATCATTCTTTTGAACCGGTTCTTTTTTGTGAACTATATGGACCAGGTTCACCAAATAAGACTGAACCGTCTGAGCAGCACAGATTTACAAGTTAATGAATCTCAAAGGACCACGGTTTCAGCTAAAAATCTTCTTTACTCTATTACTGAAGAAAAAAGTCACGTACATCTTGGATAGCCTGATGTTAAGTAAAATAAAAATAAAAAGAGATTTGTATTTTTTGGGGTAAACCAACTCTTTAAGTGTCAGAAAACATCACACTTTACTGATTCATGCCTTGTTTTTAATCCATCCGCCCATTCTCCTTATTTCTCCTGCCTTTTGCAGTGTTTTGTGTAGAAAAGCACATACTGTAGAAGTGTGCTCCTTTATGAAAAATTACCATCAAAAACTTGACATCTCATATCTCCAGAAGTAGTTAGTGTAGATATGCACAGCTATAAAGCAATTTCATAGGCAGAGTGTGTGTAAGGCTTGGGAAGGCTTAGCCTTCTCCTGGCCATGGGGACTTTGGGCAAAAATGCCCCTAAATTGAAAAAAAAACCACAAACAAATTAAATCTATTAAATCTGTTACTAACAAAGTGAAAACAAATAGTGTTGATGGCGACATTAAATTAAAATCTGCTCATGTTGCACAGTTTTCTTTTTACAATTTACAGTGTTGCGCATTTTAACCAATCACACAAAATTCGGTTGAGCTTAGGAATGCAGTGGCCAATCAGAGGCGTTCAGATGAGTAATCACTGAAACACATTAGTTTTGTTGAGTGCGCGTTCGTTCTGAATTCTGACTCTTTTTCGCTGATTTTATTAGATTAAATAAAAAAAATTTGAGTGCTTAAACTCGCGATGTCTCAAAGTTAGCGATAATGTCACTTTCTATATATAATTTATTAGCTGTTTGAATAACCATGGAAAGGAAACGTTATATAATCATCTTTCTATTGGTTTTATTAAATTGTTATCACATTAAATACAAACTCAGTCCCATTAAACATATTTTATTAGCCTACATGACACCAATGTCTGGTTCTTGCCTTAAAAGACGGGTTTATGATGTTTAATACATTGCTGCTTTTAGCCTTACCCTAGAGTTGGTTCACCCTCCGCCTATGGTTACAGAGGATATCAATGATAAAATCTGCAAGAGGAGAAATGTCCCAAATTGGATGCAAAAAAAATTACATTGAACAATTGCTCTTGCTATTTAGATGCATGCAACATAGTCTGCACCAAAACCAATCATTTAGAACTGGTTTACTCTTTTAATGCAGTCACAGAGGTCTTTGTGTGAAGCTTTTTTTTGACTTAGGCCAGTAAACATTCTCCTAACTAGGGTTGGGTACCGAAACCCGGTGCTAATATAGTACCTATGAAACCGGTATGCACTGAACCGAATAAGAGCGCAGATTTCGGTGCCTTATTTTGGTGCCTCTTAAATGTCTGAGCGATCGATTGAAATATTTGTCCTGGTTCTCCGAAATGTACACAAGAAGCACGGGCATCGCTATGCTTTTTTAGCGGGGCTATAGCATTTAGCTCCAAAAACAGTACACAAATTTGCGATCGCCTCAGAGTCAGTCCCCTTAAATTTCATATGAAAATGGCAGTTTACAAAAAGATCACGAGGGAGCAATCGGTTTCTAACACTTGTGAACGCATACTTTAATTACACTTATCTAAATATACTTAATCTAATTATACGTACTTTGTACATACATTACAGTGCAAAAGTCTTAGTTTTAGGCAGTTGTCAGACTGCTTGTGCATTCAACTATCTCACTAAAATTAACGGCAAAATGAATGTTTGGAAATGTAAACTGGTATTTTCTAGTGACCTATTACAGCAAAAGATATAAATAACTGGCTTAAAAACCCTACTTGGGGTGAAAACACTAGTGTGACTAAGACTGTACTTTACAAACATTGTTGCTACTTTATAAAGAATGACCATATAGTCATTCACTGTATCAACTGATTAAAGACAATGACAGACAGCACTCATTTTAACTAAATATCAGAGTGATTGACAGAGATACAGTAGAAACATTATGTGTGGTTTTCTATTAAACATGACCTAGATCATGAAATAGGCTACATTTATTAGGCTTAGAGTAAGGGAATCTTGGGAAATGAGAGCACCCAAGGAGTGTGTGAATGCTATGGATTTATTTTAAATCTTTTAATGTTCTTTAATGTTATCCTTTTTAGGCTTTATTTATTTATTTATTTATTTATTTTTATAGAAGTATCGGTTCAGGCACCGTTTAGGCACCGGTACCGTTTTAAAAGTATTGAAATGGCATCTAATAAAACCCAATCGATACCCAACCCTACTCCTAACCATGCCCCAGAAACCACACAGTAACACCCTGGCATTGTGAAGCATTACTTAAATTTTCTTTCAAAAAATTATGATACTGTGTGCTGTCACTCAAACGATCATGTGTGGATTATCCAGTCCCTAGAAAGGATCTTGTAATTCTGGTCATGAAATCGCTATTTAAAACTTGCTGTCTCTGAGAGCAGCAGACCACACAGGTGTGCCAAAAATTACAAGCTCCTGCAACCATCCCAGAGATCTAAGCTATGGGCATAGACGGGCAGGGCAGCTGTCCAGCTCAGTCATACAGAGGCATGCTGGGTATGTGCAAATGATCCTGGCTGGTCAAGGGGGGCAAGAGAGGATAAGGTTCAGCTGCCTACATTTGTGGGCCTCTGTATATGTAAGCCAAAGCAACATGTGCTCAGTTTTATGTCACTTGAGACAACTCACCTGCAAGTGCCTTAATGCGCGAACGCTCAAAGAGTCTGGCCGAGCTGTTGTCGTTGTCGAGCTCTCCATCAGGCAGTTCAAAGCGGGTGTTGATGCGGATGTATTGCTGAGTGATTTCAGCATTGTCAAAGTCTGTGGTGGAGGTCATAGTTGCCATTGAGATGAAGAGGAATGAGAGAGACCAAACACCTCACGGTGCCACACAAAGACAAGGCAGTGGAATGCCAGAGATGGATGATCTGAAAGGTTAAATAGATGGAGAAGTAGTTTAACTGGACATTTATCTTTGAAGAAGTCATTTTAGATTTTGCACTGAAGTGACCTTTATACATTTTGAAATTTCTGTTTGCACCTCAATATATTTAGATATTCAATTCTTGTGCCCAAGGGACCATTCACACAGAATGCATTTTTGCATTGAAAAATGCAAAACATGAGCAGTGGAATGGAAAAAAAAATGTCTTGAGGTAACTTCTTTTAACTTGAGTCTGTTTTAAATTGCTTTGTCGTGAGTCACATATGCACATTTGTGGTGGTTCTTACAGTGTGCCAAAAACTGTTTCACAGTTGCCCATCCTCCTATCATTACCTGTTTCCCTCATAGGATGCCCCCCCCCCAGGATTCCAAAGGCCGCCATTTTCAGCACATGTCCTCCAACCGTCACACTTAATGAGGGTGTGTATGTACGCATGCTACTGTGGAATGGCGAGTGAAGGTTAGCTGCTAAGATAGTTCTATCTTTGTGAGGCATGTTGCTCATGTGTAGTCTTATCGCTCTAAACAGGGGGCTGGGCAACCCCTCTGAGTAAGAAAATGTGAAGAGCACCCTTCACAAATATTCCTACTTCATCACACGCTACGTGATAAGATATTTGCTTGTGGGTTTCTTCTCACAGTTATAAAATTAGGGGGAAACTCCTATTTTCAGGGTTAGTGTACTGTAACAATGCTAGGTGTGAATATGTCTGTTGTAAAATCTACAAAATTAAAATCAATGACACAATCAACATCTGGCTCAAGAACTGAGGGAAGAGGAGAATCTAACAGGTGTCAGAAAGAGGGGTGATGGTGGTTCTCTCTCTCTCTCTCTCTCTCTCGTTCTCTCTCTCTCTCTCACTCTCTGCGTGTGTATCAGGCCAGTGCAGGGGGGATGTTATCAAAGAACTATTCTCCACCCATCAGCGGGAAACCCGTTATCACAAGAGTCACAACTTTGCTGCTCTCTCTGTCTCTGCAATATGCTCACGTGCACACATACAGTTTATGACGAAGTATCAACTATCTCAACCGAAAAAGAGGGACATTTGGGACAGTTTGAATCTAAAACCTAAAATCTAACACCTAAAAAAGAAAATCATGCCATAACGTCATTCCAAACCTCTGACTTTCTTTCTTCTATAGAACACAAAAGAAGACATTTTGAAGGACATTGATGCTGCTCTTTTCCATACAATGTAAATATACAGTAAACAAACTGTCAAGCTCCAAAAATTAAATGAAGTCCTATTTAGTCCAATTAAATGTTTTCTCAACCCATATGATTAAGTAACAGACCAAAATTTTATTTGTTCCCTAAAAAAACATTCTCTTGCGGTATCTCTTAAATCTCTTTACATATGCATACTTTATTTTTTTCATTTTTGTGTGAACTATTTAAATGTTTATAAATTTACATATGATAGATTATTGAATCTGAAGTATTTTTAGGTCATTTTCATTATATTTGGCAATAACTGTAGAATAAAAACTGTAGTTTAAATACTGCAAGAGCAGTATCTCTAGCTAATAATATCTATCTCTGCCATGATAATGTCACCGTGTGTTTACTCTCAAATTCTGCAGCCGAAGCGGTCTACTGTCCAGAAAGCCGACACAGCAGGTTATTTCTCACATGTGTGAGGGGAGAGGCCACACTTAGGTGTGGTATGAATCATGATGTACTGTGTGTGCCATATTACTGTAGGAACAGCTGAAGCCTGGCACTATGGCACCAGAGTACACTGTGTTTAAATGAGATTAAGTAAATTATGGGTATAATCACTGCCTTGAAGAAATAAGTTTACCCTGAAACTTAAATTCTGTCACTATTTATTCACACTCGTCATTCCAAACAAAAAAGTCTGACGTGATTTCAATTTCTGAATAAACTGTTCCATTAAAGATGCAGCAAGTTTTAAACACTGCAGTGGTTTTGAGGAAAGCAGAGCATACAATTAGCAGACTCTATGATGCAAAACTATTCCTGGAATCAACTTTATGGTCATATTATGAAGTTCTGGGCGGTAAATAATGGCGTGTACACCACAACGTTTCTCCCAATAAGGTGAGCTTGAAACAGAACATGTCATTTTATTATTTCAAACACTTAGTGACAGCTGTTTTTCATTTGCTAATACTTTGAAACAGCTTTCTGAGGAACATAGAGGCCAGCCGAATGTGTGTTGATCCTCTGTTGGAAAGTCCAGTTGATAACTGTGGCAGTTGGAACATGGTGGCTAGTTTCTAGGTGCCCAAACTGGTGTATGTTCCAAAATCCAGCTTGACTGCCTTAAACGTACGACAAGCTGGTTTGTTTCAGGTCCAAAGTGGTCTACCTGTTTGGACCAGCTTGGACCTTATTTAGAGTAACTCACAGAGTCAAATTAATGATCATATAGAAGAAAGATGAGAGCTGATGGTTATTAAATGAACAAAGTAACTCAATTTAACTGTCAACTTAAAGTTCTCAAAGTGAACAGCACATAATTATATAGGGAAATGAACAGTTCTTACATATTTGCATTGCTTTGTATCCAGTTTGTTTTCTCCAAGGCCTTTTTATCTGTACTGATCACACAAGCCAACATGAATGTGTTCACACTGAGCATTCAGTGCTCAACAGGTCACTGCGCTTCTCATATGCCTGCAAAAGGCTACTTTTATGAAAAGAACAATCATTGAACCGGTCATTGCGTTATTTAACATTCTTTAGCTACTCAGAGATACACAAATATATAGGCTATAATGTGATTAAAATGAAGCAAGAAACAAACTCTTCTACTACAATAATATATAATGACATTGGGAATCCTAAACTGAAGACAGGTCCTCTCTAACTGTGAGCTTCAAATAACAGTACACTTACCTATACAAATGAAAAACAGTCCGGGAGAATGACACGCTTCTTTGTCGATGTCTTTATAATAAAGTCCGTTATTTGAAGGGCTGTAATAATCCCATGAGAGGCACTGAGGTCTAGGTCACGGTGGGGGAGAGCTGCTGCAGGGTCGTGGCGTACAACTCTCATTCTCCTCAGTCCTCAGGCGCTGTTTGACCCACCCAAAGTGTTAAAAATAAAGTAGGAGCAGCGGAGTGGAGCGGAGCGCTGCATGAGCGCATTCCTGTCAAGAGTCACTGACTTCAATGGCGTCCCCCACCCTTCCACTGCCCGCCTCTACTGCAATATCACAAGCCTTGCATAATAATAATTAAAAAACGCACATATTTACAATCTGCAACTAATCGAGAGGGGCTTGTGCCAGTGTAGATAGGCTACAAATCGCTTTCTTTCCAGAGCAGCATTTTATGTTAAACACTTGTTGCTTGTTTGTGGTTTTCTAATTCTCTCTAGAAATTATTTGTTTTAATTGTGTGTAAATAAAAACCTACTACACGAGAACAATAAAATAATTTCCACTATACATTTTGTACAATATATATATATATATATATATATATATATATATATATATATATAGTATATATATATATAGTATATATATATATATATATATAGTATATATATAAAAAAAAATTTGATGATAAAGGCAGAGTAGACGTAACATCTACTGAAGTGTTGCTGAAGTCTGCTTATTATAGGCCTAGGCTTTTTCTTGCCCAGGTTTAGCCTATGTTTATATAATTAAAAGTAAGCCTTTCTTCAATCTATATGTGTAATTTATAGATTATTTAATACGTACGATTTCAATGCAAAACAACCTCGGGGTTGGAGATGTTTTCACAAATGCAGTAATCCTTTTTAGTTTCAATAAAGGATTTAAGAGGATTTAACTTTAAAATAAAAAAAAGGTTTTAAAAATATAATTATTTACTGCAAACTATTTGCGAATCAATAAATAAATCTGTCATTTTAATAAATCACTACCTAAAAACACACTAGAGTCTAAGCCACGTTTTACCTTGTTCTATAGTTTTAGGAATCATTTACTTGAATTCACGGCAACACTTTCTATGAAGCCCGCATTTATAATACATTATAAGGTTATTCTTAAGGCATTATAATGACTGAATAATGTATCATAAAAATCTTATAAATAATCATAAGAACAGTTTTAATGTATTCTTCCTACTTATTTGTGGTTATAGCTTTTAAGAGTACGATGATTTATAACACAATGAACACATTGCATCCACTTAAGTTACAATGCATTATATTTCCCATAGTTATAGTGTATTATAATGTACAGGTATATCTTCATAAAAACATCCAAAAGACTTTATAATTTGGTCTTATTATAAGTGGTCTTTGTGTGCTTTAAGTATCTTCACCTTACTTAAAGGAACACTCCGACTTTTTGGGAATTTAGCTTATTCACAGTATCCCCCAGAGTTAGATAAGTCCATACATACCTTTTTCATTTCTGTGCGTTCTGTAAGTGTTATTTGACGCACACACCGCTAGCCTAGCTTAGCACAAAGACTGGATGTAAATGGATACTGGTAGCATAGTAATCCCAATAAGTGACAAAATAATGCAAACATTTTCCTATTTACATGTTGTGATCTGTATAGTCACAGCGTGTACAAATAACAAGGCTATATGAGACAGAGACCATTTTTAATCGTATAAATACTGGGAACTATATTCTCACTAGGCGTAGTTTGTGTTTGTGCACGTATGACAGGATCTTTAGAAAAATTATTACAAGACGTAGTCAGCCAGACAATGAACATTATTAATAATATTAATAATTAATAATTATTATATGATGCAGTCACACTTGTAACAATATTTGTTAGTTCTGTTGTTGATTCAGGGTTAGCATCATCTGAGGTCCTCTGAGGGTCAGCATCATCTCTTCTCAGGTGTTCTGGATCCAGACTGGAGCTTGTGTAAATCCCTGTTACATCCCGTGGCAAAACATAGAAACAAATAGAGACATTATTAGCATATCTGCTGTTCCAACAAAGTAAAATTAATTAGTTTAACCCAAGCCTAAGAATAAGAATGTGCATTTGATCAGATGCAACTACACTCACAATTTAAGATAAATTATTTGAATGCTTGCCGAAAGAGATGCATTTTTAATCTAGATTTAAACAGAGAGAGTGTGTCTGAACCCCGAACATTATCAGGAAGGCTATTCCAGAGTTTGGGAGCCAAATGTGAGAAAGCTCTTCCTCCTTTAGTGGACTTTGCTATCCTTGGAACTACCAAAAGTGCAGTGTTTTGTGACCTTAGGGAGCGTGATGGGTTGTAACGTAGTAGAAGGCTAGTTAGGTACACATGTGCTAAACCATTTAGGGCCTTATAATGTAATGATAATTTGTAACTGATACGGAAATTAATAGGTAGCCAGTGCAGAGACTGTAGCATTACAATAGTCCAGTCTAGAGGTCATGGATGCATGAACTAGCTTTTCTCCATCAGAAACAGATAATACTAATATATTTTTTTCTCAAACAGCTATAAGTATTAGTATTAGTCTACTAATACTCTAATGAGTTAGTTGTCATGTAGTTGCAAAGTTGCTTATAGTCATCAGACTAAGGGGGCCATCAAAATAAAATGTAATCTAATATACTATAAATATTGAAAAAAATTTTTTTTGAGTAGGCCATTACAACTCCGCTTAAATTAGTTCACAGTAAAATTTACCTCACTGGAAACCCTCAAAAATACTCAACCACTCCTAACCAGGCACAAGAGTAACATAATGTGCAGATCTTAAATAAACTATGTCAAGATATGAGATAATCCATTATACATTAAGTGGATTTAATATGGCATTCATTAGGTTTTAAATAATCATACTCTTATAGCTATAACCACAAATGCATAAGTATTATAATTGCTGTTATGATTAATTATGAGATGATACAACATATTATAAGGTTTTTATAATGCATTATGCATTAATTGTAATGCCTTTAGAATACCCTTATAGTGTATTACAAATGCAGGCTTCGCTGAAAGTGTTGCCGAACTGACTAAAAAGCTTTCAGGAAACCATGTAAAGCCTTGCAGCTAACACAGGACATAGCAACCTGTTCAAAAATGCTAGCAGTGCTAAAACATGTTAGCCACGTGCTAGGAACCTGTTAAAACATTAGCTATATCTAGCAAGTCTGCTAAATTATGTTATTAACACCCAAGTAACATGCTAACAAGTAATGACACTTATTACGATCCAGATTGGGATCAAACTTGGGTCTGTGGTGTGTATATCCTTGGCTCACTAACCTCACTAACCACTGCTCCACTGAAGCAGGTCAAAACCAATGCAGATGAAATAACCAAGAGGCTCAGAGTCTGACTCTTATAGTTCTTTACAAAAAAAGCAAAGTCTTTGCGGCATTTAACTGGAACTTGCCACGGGGGAATTCAAGAAGGCACTCCTTGGAAGGAAATACAAAAAGGGTCCAAACAGAAAACCTGTCCAGAAATCCAAAACAACGCTCAACAGAAGACAAATCTTGAACCAAAAATCATTGGCAGCATCATTCTCAAACAGACTTTAGGACTGAACAAGAACAACAGACACTGAGGCATTTAAATAAGGTTGGCAATTAGGAGAGATTCAATACAGGTGTGCTACAAGTCTCTAATAAAGATGTGATCTGGGGTTGAAAGTACGCCATTCAGCGGTGAAACCAGGGAATATCAGGCAGAACATTACAGACACTATTAGAAACATTCCTGGAAACATGGTCTGATGTGGTTTCTTAGTGATCTTGTGAGGTCTTAAGGAGTCTGAAAAGGTTAACTGGGATACCAAACTGGTATGCTATGGTTCCTTTGGGGTCTAACTGAGGTCACATGTGGTCTGAAGTAGTGTAATATGGCTTAAAGCCTTCATTTTATTTGCTTTTCTGTCTTCATTTGACTTTGTCTCTGTCTATCTGACAATAAAACATATAGATTTGTCAAAACCAGCATCCAAGTTTGTTATCATACTTCATCTACTCGCTTAAATTGTGACTCTGGCAAAATATCGGTGCTGGTATTGCTAGATCTCAGTGCTGCGTTTGACACTGTCGATCATAACATACTACTAGAGAGACTGGAAAACTGGGTCGGGCTTTCTGGGATGGTACTCAAATGGTTCAGGTGATACTTAGAAGGGAGACTTCTAATGACACTTCTAATGACATGCGGAGTCCCACAAGGGTCAATTCTTGCACCGCTCTTTCTTAGCCTTTATATGCTCCCACTAAGTCAAATAATGAGAAAGAACCAAATTGCCTATCACAGCTATGCTGATGATACCCAGATTTACCTAGTCTTATCTCCAAATGACTACAGCCCCATTGACTCCCTCTGCCAATGCATTGATGAAATTAATAGTTGGATGTGCCAGAACTTTCTTCAGTTAAACAAGGAAAAAACTGAAGTCATTGCATTTGGAAACAAAGATGAAGTGTTCAAGGTGAATGCATACCTTAACTCTAGGGGTCAAACAACTAAAAATCAAGTCAGGAATCTTGGTGTGATTCTGGAGACAGACCTTAGTTTCAATAGTCATGTCAAAGCAGTAACTAAATCAGCATACTATCATTTAAAAAACATTGCAAGAATTAGATCTTTTGTTTCCAGCCAAGACTTGGAGAAACTTGTTCATGCCTTTATCACCAGCTGGGTGGACTATTGTAATGGGCTCCTCACCGGCCTTCCCAAAAAGACCGTTAGACAGCTTCAGCTCATCCAGAACGCTGCTGCTAGGATTCTGACTAGAACCAGAAAATCTGAGCATATCACACCAGTCCTCAGGTCCTTACACTGGCTTCCAGTTACATTTAGGATTGATTTTAAAGTACTTTTACTCGTATATAAGTCACTAAATGACCTAGGACCAAAATATATTTCAGATATGCTCACTGAATATAAACCTAACAGACCACTCAGGTCATTAGGATCGAGTCAGTTAGAAATACCAAGGGTTCACACAAAACAAGGGGAGTCCTCCTTTGGTTATATGCTGCCCGCAGCTGGAATCAGCTTCCAAAAGAGATCAGATGAGCTAAAACACTAGTCACATTTAAATCTAGACTTAAAACTCATCTGTTTAGCTGTGCATTTATTGAATGAGCACTGTGCAATGTCCGAACTGATTGCAATATATATTTTCACTGTTTTTTTATTTTATTTTATGTAAAATCATTTTCTAACTGTTTTAAATTCATTTTAAATAAGTACAGTTTTAATAATTTTAATAAATGAATAAATAATCTTGCATAGATTGTGTCAAATTCATTACACATTGACATCTTTCTGTGTCTTCTGTTTTCAGAAATATTTGATTAACCCTTAAATTACTCTTTTCACCTGTTAACTTTTTTTTTTTTTTTTTTAATTATTAAGTTTCTTTTGGGCCTTATTTACCATAATTGGCCTCGTTTTTGGATAGGACAGTAGAAACAGACAGGAAAATGGGGGAGAGAGGGAAACTAGGATCAGAAAATGGATTTGAACCTGAGTCCCTGTCAGCCATAGAGCTCTATTATCAGTCATGTAATAAAGAACAAACATACACAATTATTTTATTATTATTATTATTTAATTGGAATGCTAAAATGATACTTACCTGATCACTTACCTCTCCTGTTTACCTTTTTTGGACTTTTTTTTTTTTTTTTACAATGTTTTAAGTTACATCAGATCAGAAGTCATAATTTATAAGTGCATAATTGCACCACTTTGGCCTGTGAAATTATCTTTTGGGCTTAATGCTTTTTTCAACTAACAAATAGTCATTCACATAATCATTTCCATGTATTTTCGATGCTGTTCACGGTTTAAGTGCTGAAGATTAAAAATCCAGAAAGATCTGACCAACTTAATTTACACTTATAAAATAATCAAAATCTAAAAAAATCTTAAAATCCAAATCTAAAAATTATATCTAATTATAAACTAATACAAATAATATATAGTCGGTGGGAGAATTAAATTGTCACTCATCTTCACTTGTAGCTGCAAATTCTGTTGATGTGGAACACGCTCTAGCTCAGATAATGATAATTGTCATGCTAACGGTGTTTACAGCCTTGCACTTAAAAAAAACAAGTGAGATACTTTTAAATACTAAAATAAAAATGAAAACAAGAAACATACAGAAAAATGCCAAATGAATTTAATAAAAATATTTTGTTTCATAAATTACAAGTTTTTAAGATTTTGGAAGCTCTTCCACAGAAACATAGAAAATAGTCAAAATGAAGACAAAATTTTAAAACATATGAAATGATAAAATTATTTTACATTTACATAATAGATTACATATTATAGAAGACATTTACAGTATATTAAAACATAATGTGATATAATAAAAAAAAATATATCCTTCATTTATACAGTATACCTTTCATTTCGGCAACAAAGTTTTACAGATCAGCTACTGAAGGTTAGAGATAGAACCCATGTTCTATATTGCTTGAGCAAAGGCTCCCTATTTCAAAATGTAATAGCAAATTCAGATATGTGTATAATCTATACAGCTAAAGCCACTGTAGAAAGTGTATCAGTTTGTGTTAAAATGAATAACTTTTGTTTGCATTTCATTACACGGAAAATTAAAAGAATATTTTGCATGCACATTTTCCAAAAATAAATATCATATTTTTCATATCATATCATATCATATCATATCATATCATATCATATCATATCATATCATATCATATATCGTATCATATTCAATACTTAAAGTATTAACATCAACAATAGCACTGCAGTCAATAACAGTTTTACAATGGTCAGTCTATCCCATTTCAGCCAATATAGAACTTGTTATAAATTGCGTAAGCAATTATATAGAAATCACACAAACAAAAATGAAAACGCCTGAAAAATTACACTACCAACAAACAGCCCATAAAACAGAAAAGGACTGGACATGTTTATGAAAGGCACTGTACTGCATATTACAGAATAAAACAAAAAAGTACACAGCTGATGTCAAGTTTTACATACTAGTTATTTCTGAAAGTAGCTTAAGACAATGCTATGCATTTGCAATACTGAATAGAGTCGATTGTTTTGATCTGAAAATCCACTCTTACAAATAACAGAGCTATGCATAGTTTACTCAGTGTTAAATATAATCAAGTAATACATACACAAAGAAATAGTTTTTACTTTGATGCCTCAAAGTATTATAATCAATGCTTTGGCACACGGGGGCAAAATTATTCAATAACAAATATTAAGACAAGATAAAATAAGGCATGATAATGTGTTACACAACATATATATAATCATACAATCAGTGCTAAGTGAAAAATAATCAAGTAAAAAGCAAGAACATGATGTGCAAATCTTAGCAAAAACCTTCAGGGTTTTGGTGTAAGTGCTTGTTGCTACATGTTTAACCTGATTTGTCATAAAGAGAAGAAAGAATCGAGGTCTGCTATGACAGCTGCTTGTTTCCTAGACACTGTATTCAGCAGTCTAGGAGCCAAGGACGGGCTTCCCAAATCCACCTATAGGGGGAGACACAAGAAACGAGGAGGAAAACTTAAAACTGTTTTTTTTTTACTATCGCAAATAGTAACTTCATACTTATACAAGCATAACGCTAATGCAGATGATTATTCATTAAACTGATAGATGACATGAGGAAAAGATACAAGGTTAAACCATCTTACTTGTAACAAATAGATAACAGTGACAACCTCTCGACTGTTACGTTGACTGGGTTGAAGGATCCACGCGCTGGGTAGAATCTCACCACGAATAGTATCCGCACTGGGACGTGGCAGTGTCTCCTCAAACACAGACTGCATGGCCAGCACCCACATATCATCCTACAGAAAAGATGAATATGTGATTAGGGTAAAGTACTTTTGGATAAAGCTAATCACAGAATAGAGAACACAGAAACCTGTTTAGATTCTGTACTGAGACAGCAGAAGTCCCGCGGCTGTTTAAGCTGGCAGTTGGTTACGTCCGTCAAAAGATAGACTGATTAGAGAGAATGACAAGACAAAGCAATATAATCAGTAAAGATACATTTTGCTTTTGCCTGCACTTGAAGGTAAGCTATAATCATAACCTCTCTTACCTATCGATACTGCCATTCACTCTACAATTTTCAAATCCTTTAATATAATGTAATGACAGATTTTACAATGTGATCTCAAAAAGAGACAAGGCAGACGGCAGAAGAAATTGTTGAATAAAGTCATTGTTTTGTTTTTTTGCACACAAATAGAATTCTTGTAGCTTCATAAAATTAAGGTCGTAACACTGATATCACATGGACTTTTACCAATGTCCTTACTACATTTCTGGGCCTTGAACGTGGTAGTTGCATTAGTGTCTATGCAGGGTCAGATTTCATTGAAATGATCTTTATTTGTGTTTTAAAGATGAATGGGTCTTACAGGTTTAGAATGACGTGGGGGTGAGTAATTAATGACAGAATTAGTGAACTATCCCTTTAAAGGCGGCAGTCCTAAAGAGTGAATCTAATTCAATCTTCAAGATTGAACAGAGTGGCTTCGATAAAAAAAACTGCTCTTTAGATACCAGGAACCGGATTCACGAAAATCTTCTTAAGAAATAAATTAAGAAATTTCTTAAGATAAATTCCACGAAGTTCGTAAGAATGTTCTTAAGTGCAATTCTTGAAAAGTTCTCAAATATATTCTTAAGAACAACTTAATTTTTTTCTTAAGAAAAAAAATAACAGCCGTTATTTGAATTAATACAAGACGCGCTGCTAAACTCACACGATTGTCTCCTTGGCTTCCTGTCGATTACCCTAATAATCATAAGCACGCACCATAGACTGTATATTTTTGTCGCGACTTTGACTGGAGCTCAGCTTCACGTTTTTAATGTGGCATGTTTTTGAAAAGTTACTTTTAAAACAGTCTGTCTCAAGCTGCAGCGATATGTTTCATTCATTTTGTGCTGTTTTTGCACTCTCATTTGAGTGTACGCTTCCGGTATTTGAGTCTGCGCTTCTACAGCAAATGCGTCCTGCGCATTCATATGAGCTGAATACTGCCAAAGATTTTGTATTTATAAGCTCAAATTAACGCGTTCAATTAAAGCTCCCTATCTGACTCGTTTTAGAGTTGCTAATGAGTTTTGAAGTCAGCAAAAAGCAGCGTCACACACAGGCTAAACATGACCGATCATGTTTACATTACCAGTCATCGCTGTCCCTTCAGAAAACTCATGCACAACCCTAGTCCTCCTGTGTATTATATGTAGCTGTTGTTGTAATGCTTAAATATAACAATTAATTTGAAATAACCCAATAAATTCATTAAATAATTATAATTCTTTGAGATTTAAGACAAGTCTGGGGCTGTCCTAAATTTAAGAAGTTATTTACGATGATTTTGAAGAAAATTATTTTCAAGAATTTGAATTCTTCTTAGGTTTTGTCTTAAGAACAATCTTAAGAAAAAAGATAAGAACATTCTTAAGAAGATTTTTTGGGGAATACAAAATATTCTTATCGTTTTTTCTTAAGTTAGAAAATAAGAAGAAATTGGCAGTTAAGAAGAATTTTATTCTTAAGAATGTTTCGTGAATCTGGCCCCAGTGTATTTGAAATTCATCAGTACTATTGCACGCACCGTTTCTGTAGGATTTATGAAGGTAAATTTAAGACTTTAGAATCCTTTTAAAGACCAACTAAAGAATATATGTAAGGAACTGATTGGATGATGGAGCTCAATGTTTTAATGTGGTCTCTTAATGTAAATGCCTTGCATTGGCAATGCTTCAAAGTATCTGTCAGTTGGTTTTTCAACCCATATTTCAGAAGGTGTCATTCCCCATATATTTGTTCTTGTTCTGTGCATAATCTTAATTTTACTGAGCATGACCATAATTTACTGATTCATAGCATGAACCATCATGACCATTAATTTGTCGGCGGTGAACATGTCACACTAGATGATCACAATTTTACCCTAAGACAACAGAAATCCCTTATGATCCCAGAAAATTGTCTCAGATGACAAAATCCTATATCTTTACCTAGTTGTGTGCTTTCGTCCAATGGCCGTGTCCAGGCAGATTTAATAGACTCGTGGTAGAGGTGAGTCTTTGAGTGATCTCGAACTATGGACCACAGACTGGCCAAAGGCCTCTCCAGCTCTACTGCTCCAAGAAACCCATGAGCTGAGGGTTTGGAAGCAGGCTTGTGAAAGACCTGAACGCCTCTCTCCACACCTTGATGCCTGGTGAGAAATGGAATATGAGGACGGAATATATCTAAGATGTTTACACATGCACAGAATGCATATTAGCAAACCTCCAGCCAGCAGCTGCCTTCCCAGCCAGCAGATTCCTCACATCACCACCAGAAGCCAAATATACCTAAAACATACAAGCAAGTCCATGAAGCATTTCACATTGACATGGTCTTGCATATATTGAAACATGAGTTGCAGTAGCATACTTCTGAAATAGCACTGGCAAGAGTGCAGTCTGCGATATCGTGATATGAAGTTGATATAGACGAAGGAGAGCCAAAGGAAAGAGTGCGTTGTCGAGCAAAGGGATGAGATGATGGAGTGGAGGAGGACTCGGGTTCATATCCAGTGGCAGATGTCTCCAGGCTGACATCTAAAGAGAAAAGGTGATCTGATTAATTAAGTGTATTCGATGCCCTTGAGTTTCTAATTGTTTATGAGTTATTGCTCACCCTGGACTGACAGCCATCTATGCTGGGCTTTCGAAGTCTGCAACGGGATCACTGGAGGTCGAGTCTTTACACTGAATTCTGAGACTCCGTTTACCTGAGGAATGAAGTGAAGAGCTTGAAAAACAGCATTTTAAATTAAAATAACATGGAAGCATGTTAAACTTTTTAGTGTGTTGTTCCTTGCCTGTATAAATGATGAGGTAATGTCTTTCAGTAAGGCAGCATTGCTGCTGTTGTACCCTGACGTGGGGCCTGAGTAAAGACTCAGGTTCGAACCACTACATAAAGTACTGTTACTAATGCGTGTGCGAAACTGCAGGTCATCCTACATGACACAGGAAAAAAGGAATTATGAAATTAGGTTAAAACAGCAAAGGGCAGCAATCCTTGATCATTCTTGATTCTTACGAATAACATAAAAAATGATCAAGTGTCACTGACCTTCACTGCCTGCGAGAGAACTTGCTGCTGTAGGCGTCTCTTTTCCTGTTCGGCCCTCCCACGGAGTCGGTCTCGTGCACGTGCAATCTCTACTCTTGCCTCCTCACGGGCTCGACTGTAGTCACGCAATAGATGCTCAATGTCAGATGGACACTGACCCTCCTTTCTTGGTGGATCAGGAACTCTGGGGGAGAACATCTGATTTAGTTAACAAAATTATAGAATAGACCCAAGTTTAACTTCTGTAACTTTTAGTGCAGTTCCAAACCTGTTGGTTTCAACAATCTCTTGTCTGAGCTGCTGCAGTTCTGAAACTTTTTGATATTGCTCATCACAATTTGTAGGGATCCGATGCTTACTGGGACTGAGGCTCCCAGTCCAACGACACATCTGGAGACGGGCTTCTCTGTCTTTCCTCAAACTTTCAATGCTCTTCCTATGCCTAGTGACAAAATAGAATTCTGTTTAGAAGAACTTCTGAAAACTAGGGTTGCTTTCACACTTGGTCCAATTGGTTGGTTTGAACCACAGTTGGATTGCACACAGTGAACCAAATTCTAATGACAATCAAACCTGGGTACACCCCAAAAGTGCTAGTGTGAAAGCAACCTAAATGTATTTCCAAAGAATTTTTTTTGTAATACTTCAGTGAATATGTAATCACAGATTATACAGACCTGTTAAGGAGCTCCTGTTTGTTACAGACTGAAGATGCCTCTTTAGAACCAGACTTGAGAAATTTCAGCAGAGTGTCTGTTTCCCCTTGGCCATAGTGCAGCTTGGCCTCTGTGAGCTCAATGGTCAGCTGATGAGGGCTCAGATCCATATGTACAGAGGCTAAAATCTGTTTGCGTTCTTTCCTTAGCTTCTCAATTTCATGTGCTCTCCTGTCCATTTTCCATGATGGCTCTTGCCAGTAACTGGGGCTGAGCTTTGTGAAGTGCTGTCTAGTTGGTCTGTGTATTTTAAGTGCTGATGGTGTCTGATGATTGATGCCAGACCAGTTGGTGAATTTGTTGTGCATGGGCAGATCATCAGGGATCCACTGATGTCCTTTGAGCATGCTGGTCTCTGCCAGAGGATTGATGCTGACCAGAACATCTGTGTTGCACTCGCTTGGCACCAGAGACAACACGTCATCTTCCTGCTGTTGCACAATACTTTGATTTGAATGATCCCAACTTTTTATTATATACTGAGACGATCTGTGACTCAACAAATGAGGTGTTTCTAGGTTTTCCATTTTAGATTGTCTAATGTTATCTGAGAATGATGCAAGTTGGACACCGATGGTGCTGCTTGGAGAGGAGAGGGACATTTTTTGTGGCTGAGATGGGGAACAGTTAATAGTGGGTTTACTTACCCTCTCTTCAACTTCATGTGAGTATTCATTTCTCTCTTTGTTCATGCATTTGGTGCAGGGACAGATGCTGTTTGAGAAGTCATCAGATCCACCCAAATTTGGACAAAGGTCACTCAGGTTTTCAAAGGTCACAGATGACACTGATGTTGATGCTGTTCTTGCATTTTTACTGTGATGTACCTTATTTTCATGGTTGGACATTTTATGAGCTTTCAATGGCACGTTGTATACATTTGAGTACTGTTTCTCTTGTCCCTTGGTTTTGTGGTTTGTTAAACTCTGCATTGTTTTTACTTGTCTTGCAGCCTTCACAGTAAGAATAGGGGAGCAGGCACGATCCATGAGCATAATTTGTTTATTTAAGCAATTCCTTTGGTCTACACTTCTGTGATAATTCTGCTTCTCATCTTGTTTCATATGAGAGCGTTGTGCTCCAAGGTGGCTAGACAAAGACTTCTCTTTGAAGTAGTCTACTGTGTTACCTTCAGATGCTTTCATAGAGGGGGAATCTTGATTTGGCACAACAGTCTCTAATGAAAGAACCTTCTGGGAGGGAATCAGAAACTTTGGACACTCAGTTATCTTTGAACCTTTGGGACGTATATCAGGCAGGCTTTTAATTATTTCAAAGGGCTGTTCACTTTCACTTTTATTTTTCAAGACCTTGGCATCACCATCTAACTGGGACAGATTGCAAGTATCTGAACCAATCACTTTAACAATAACATTTACTTCATGGGCCATAGTATTCTTTGACACTGGAGCATCCTCTGTCTGGACCCCTATGTCCAAGGACGTTTGTGTAGAACAGTCTCTCTTGAAGTTACTGCCAGAATGCACAGTTGAAACCTGAAAACAGTGTTGAGGATGGTCATATTTTGGTTGCTTTTCCCCAGTGAGACTTGCCCATGTGGTTAGGGCACCATTCCCTGTTTTGGATACTGGTGTCTGTGTGCTGCTTCTTCGGTGACGGCTCTTTCTTTTAAGGTTCTCATGAATCTCAATGGTTTGTGTGCCTTGATCACACCTGCTTGGTCTCGGATGTTCTTGAGATTCATACTCAGAGGAGTAGACCAGCACTATTTCATCAACTTGACCTGAACTGTGGCGAAACTCCTCTGAGGGACCATTGTAAGAGTTGCATTTCAAAACTGTTAGAGTTTGCTTTTTTGAACCACTAGAGGAATAAGAAGCTGCCTTCAGCATAGGTTCAGAAGAAATCTGATCTCTAGAATATTCATTACTACTCAGTGTACTAGATAGGCCTTTATGATTTACATAAGCGCTCAAATGGGAACTGAAAGTGGAGTCCTGAATATTTAGGCCATTGTCTACACTGCAGCACCTTGTCATATTCTTGTTGGAACTATTGAGTGAAGAGTGTTTGCAGGATATATTGGAAGCACTTCCAACAGCCTGCTTTTTGAGGACTGCTGTATTAACCCCCATTATAGTTTTTGAATGAATAAATGGGTTAATATCACTTGAGGAAAAATGCATTGCAGAATCTGTTGTATGTGGAAATGGCTGAGAATGGTCTTTCACACAAGCTAAAATATCTTCAGAAAAAGCATTCTTCCTTAAATTAATATCTTTATTACCATTTGATTCAGTCATCTCTATCTTTTGCATTTCTTCTTTAGAACCATGATCTTGCTGACATGCGATTGTCTCAGCTTCGCTACGTATGGGAACTCCAAACACAGAGGATGGCATACGAGTGATAGCCGTCTGCGTGTATCTCTGTCCTGATTGTTCTACTAATGATCCTGGACTAATTGTTGAAGGTGAAGAAATGCGTTGTTCATCAAGTGGTGGATTTTTGTATTTGCCAAGAGCATTTTGACTGGTAGGAAGCAGGTTTGCTTGAGAAGCAGGTTTGGTACGAGACACATGACCTTTAGATGTTGTACTCTCATCCAAAGATAAATCAGGTGTAGAATCAGTGGATGAACTTGGAGGTGCTATAAAGTGGGCCTTTCTGCATCGCTTTTGTTTTCCTTTCCATCTTTCATCATTACCATTGCCAACAAAGTGTTTTGTAGCTTCTGCTGCTGTGACATGTTTTGTAGCTTTACATCTGTTATTATTATATTCATTTCTATTTTGACTGCATTGAGTCTGTTTTGCATTGTGATATACCTCAGATTTATCAGGTTCTTTTCTTAGCCTTGATTGGTGATTTGTAGTCATATTTTTCCCTTGATTTTTCAGTGGCTGGTTATTAAAACGTTGCGTTCCTTCAATGCTGCCATCATTATACTGAGATGTTACCTCCATTTGATTACTTGTGTAGATTGACTGATTTTCTGATTGTGGAGCCATGTCGATATTTACAGTATCACAAGTTTTAAACAACTTGTGCATTTGTTTTCTTTGTAGTGCCTGGCTTAAATCTGAAAGAGTGGCATCTTTTCTTAAATCTTCAGAGTAACCGTTGTGTATGTGCTCTACAGGTCTTTCTTTGTTTTCATCACTAATGATAGTAGCATTTGCAAAGGAATGTTTAGCACAAGTTTTATCTTGGCCTACACAACCATTATGTTTCTCAAGGTTTCCTGGACCAAATTCATAAAATGCAAGATTGCTTGAAGGCCAGGCTTTAGGACTAGGGTAATTGCCATACACTGTTGAGTGGTAATGTTCTATACTTGATAGTGAAGAGTTATATGAACAAATCTTTTTATTTTGGGCCTCCATGGTTTGCTGAAATGTATCAGCCACATCTTCAGAGTGTACACCTGAGACTGTATGTTTCACTGTTGCTTCGGTGGACAATGATACCTGAGGAATGCTCCAATTACTGGACTTTACTGGAGTCGAGACCTTCACGGGATTCAAAAGTCCATCATTCAAAAGTCTTGAATGTCCATGCGTTAGTGGTTTATCATCAAAATTTTGCATTTCCATAGAGGCCAGTTCACTTTCATTTCGTTCTGTTTTGTTGTCGACCACCTGTGCGTTCTGGTGCATGCACTGATTCACTTTCTGAACTTTCTCCAACTCATTTGTCAGCTTAAGAGAAAAGGTATCTTGTGCATACATGCAGGGAAGCAGTGGTTTTAATACTGTGGCTCTACCCTCATCCAAACCCCTTTCACTGATACAGTCTTTCCTTTGAACCGGGTTTGAAGCATCAACATAATCCTTTCTTAGCCTGGTGCAGACAATAATGTTCTCTCTTAACGTATTCACATCAATAATAGTTTCTTTGACACACGACAACACTGATTCACTTGTTTTTATTTTATCTGCACTCTGTTCTTCTATAGTGCAGTATAGTACGGATTCCATGTTATCACTGACATATACACATTTTGGATTTTCTTGTTTAAATTTCCTCTCTTTCTTCCTTACAGTATGATCTTCTGTGGCACTGGAGTTTGAGACGGCCTGATCCTTAAAAGTCAAAGAATGTTTTAATTCTATTTGTGAATCACTGTTCTCCAAGCTTACAGTAGAGTTGTTAATCTCTGATTTTGACATACATGAGAAAGTCTGGGAACTATTATTTTTGCCATATCCAGCCCGAATACTTTTGTTATCAAATTCATGTTTGTTTGTTTTTAATTTAAAATCCTCCAGTTTTTCTAAAGAAGTGTTTTCTTTCTTTGTGTTTGACTCTTGCTCTTCACTATAGTCTTCTCTTAGAGATGTCATAAAATGTTCTTCCACCACCTCTGATATTTTATCATTAATTGCTGAGTCGCTCATTTGAAAATATCGGTTAATGGCCTCTCTCTCCGTAATCTGCCATGCATCTTTTCTATCCTCTTTACTGTTGTCAATAATGTTTTCAATCTCTGAACTCCTCAAGGATTTCAGGCTAGTATCATTTGTTTGTGTCAGCCCATTATTGCATACACTGCTATCATTTCTAAAAGTATTAATGTGATCTTTGCTGATTAAAGTCTTGTAATCATTCCTGGCTAATGGTGCATTTTTTATATTTTTGTCTTCTAGCTCTTGATCAGAATTTTCCATCGAATCAGCTGTTAAAAGTGCTGTCTCAGTGTCTGAAACATCTTCATTGCTTTTCTTTGGAAGATTCGTATTTCCCACAAAGCCTGCGTGAGAGTATTTAGTTTTATGTGCTCCAGTGAGTTCCCCATTCCCAAAGTGTTCACTATCTTTGCCAAAACTAATTACTACTACATCATGCTTCTCTGATTGTTTTATTGTCAATACATAATCTTTGGTATCTGTTGTACAAGCCATTTCTGTGCACTGTCGTGTATAGAAATACTTATTTTCTTCATCAGAGTGTCCAGTGATTGTGCCATTGTTGGTGCTAGCATTGCTGTGCGATTCATTTATAATCTGCACTGCTTTAGAGTTCTTAACCTCTGGATCTCCGGCTTTATCGCATGTTGAAACCTGATAACCCATTGTCAGGTTTAAGTTTGACTTCAGAAAACAATCTGCAGGGTGGATTGGATATGATGTTGGGTCCTCTCTAACATGTGAATCTTCCCTACTAGAGTTAACTGGGAAGCAAGTGGTACTTGTTGAGATCTCACCATCTTTGGAACACGAGTTGATCAGCAATGCTTTAGTCACACTGGGATTCAGTGGTTCATTTTCCGTGGTTGGTTTATTTGGATGTGCTACCACATCTGAACTGGTATCTGTAGAATCACAGACTGTCTGAGTTGTACATGGTTTGGCACTGGTAGTCCATTCCTTAAAATCCATATCTTGTCCTGGGATAAAACTGAGATCATTCTCTAGCAACAGGGTATTTTCAAAGGATGTGCTGTTTTGTTCTTCGAGTGTTGTATTTTCATCCTGAGTGGAGTCAGAACGAGGTGAGCTCTGGCTTTCTGAGATATTCATGTTGTTCGACTGATCCAGACTAGTAGAGCTTTGGCATCTACTGCTCTCTATAAGTGTGTGTGGATCCTGTTTGAGCAAGTGTCCTGAAGCCATGAGGATTCTAGCACTGTCTGCTGCATCAGTAGATGACCAAGCATCAGTAAGAGCAAGTGGATTCCCTGTCTCTCTGATACTTGCACCGCTACAGGGTCTAGATTTAGACGCTAGACAAGAGAAGTGAGAAGGCCCTTTAGCCATGTCTGGGCCATTCTCAGTTTTCGACTTCCAACTGCCATTAAAGCTCCAGAAAACCTCTGTAGGTACATCTTTGGATATTCTCATCCCCTTTTTACTGCCAACTGCCTGAGAGCTGCATGCAGCTTGTACTGTAGGGGTAGTTAAGTGGCTTGGAACTTTTTTAAACCTCAGAACTGGTCTGGCAGTCAAATGCTTCCCACTGCTCTCCATAACAAGAGAATCCTGAGACATGTGACTGTCTTCACTCTCAGCTTCACTGGAATCACATTCCTCCTGCTGAAGTTGCTCAGCCAGAGCTGTAGCATAAGCTGATGACAGTGAATCCAATGAGAAAATACTATCACAATCTGAAGATCTGTTGGGATCCTCCCAACCACCATGCTCCACCCAACGAGCTGGATCTTTTTGCACTGCAACCCATGGCTCGGTGCTCGTTAGAACTTCTGCACTATGCCAGTGTCTCTGTTGCTTATGTTTTAGTGAGTTAAGCCGCTCCAAACTTTTATGAGACACTGTCGACCTGATAGGGCACTTTTCCTGTTTTCTCTCAAAGTCTTTCAGAGTCTTGGTTTTGTTTGATTTCTCATTAAGCTGACTTGTTGCTTTCTTCACAGATTTCACACTTCTATGGCCACGTGAGCCTGGTGGTGGCTTGCAGAAAACTTTCGCCAAAGCAGTTTTGATCCCAAAGCCAACGGAGTGGAAAAAAACCTTGTGGATGGTCTCTAAACCTTTATTTCCACCTTGAGATAAAGTCTTTGTTCCCTTCACAGGACTTTTCTGTTTTATTATTGGTAAAACTTTTCTAGTGGATTTGGTGTTTGAATCCAGACAATTTTTGTCTTGGTCAAATGTGCTTTTCTTGACTATCACCCTTGAGGAAGTTTTTAATTTTGTAGCTTCAGCTGAACTTGCATCTTTTATGGGCCTTTTGACACGATCTGAAAAACTGGCCCAACTTGAGGATCCTTGGTCATATCTTGAGGGCATTGTATTGGAACGTCTTCTAATCTTTTGATCTTGGAGACATCCATCAGATTCCCATTTAGTGGCACGAGCAAAGCAAGCTAGAGATGTTGTAAACTCAGAAGATATATTTCTTTTGAGGAACTGGCTGTTGGAGAAAAATATATATGTATATATTTTTTTTAATTAAAAACAATCCACTGTTCATAGTGTACTATTAGGGCTGCTCAGATCACGATCGGCCGATCGTTATGCGCATCTCGTCAGTAAAGCCGGTTCTCTAATCAGCGGTAAATTCCCTCAGGTGCGTGATTTCACATAGAGCAGCTGTTACTACACAGAGCTGTTGTTAACTGAGAAGTTGCACAAATCCACTTCATTTTCAGTGTTTATTTGCGCATCTTCTCAGTTAACAACGGCTCTGTATAGTAACAGCTGCTCTATGTGAAATCACGCACCTGAGGGAATCGGAGCAGCCCTATGTACTATGTAATCTTAACATGAATGACACCTTATTCGGTAAGATTTACTACATTCTTAAGACCAGGCAAACTCAAAAACATGCACAGTGGGTCTCATTCACTAAAAGCTGCATTATTTTATTCATATTCACATACAAGGGAGAACATCTCATGAAAAAAATGTCTGCCTAACACATATGTATTGTACACACTTGGATTTGTTCTTAACTTTGTTCTAATGTTAATAAATCTGAAGTATTATAAGTGGCTTTCCACACAACCCTTTCTTTAATAGAAAGACCCCTGTGTGGGTCTTTAGAGCATTTATTCACTCTCAGCAAACATATGACGTTCTCTGTAGACAAGCTTTCGCCTGAGAGCATGAGCAGCAAAATCCTGGAGCAATTCCAATCCTCAAAACCAGTTCAAACACAACAAAAACCTTTTATATAGACCTAGGTTAAACACACAAATTTGTGTGTACGCATGGTTAGTGAATGAGACCTCATGTTAGTTATTTGTATGGTTTATACCCACCTGAAAATAGGAGTGTGCTGGGGGTACAGTCGGGACAGCAGATCAGCAGAAAATGAATGCCTTCTTAAAGTCATGGGACGTTCCCTGGACTTTGAGAGGTACCCCACGTCTGGAGATGAGGCTTCATTGTCCCTTTGTAGAAGCTCATTTTCTAGCCTCTGCAGCTCTCGCTTCACCTCCAACAGATGGCGCTTTCGTGCAATCTTCTCCAGTTGGTAATGTAACCTTTTACGGCGCACGTGATTCTCAGCTCTGCGCAATGCATGGTGCTTCAGCAGTTCCTCCTGCACTACAATTTTCCAGTCACCCATTAAAGGAGATGGTGGGACTCTTTCAGCACTGCCTTCCTCCTCAGTCATCTGACTAGATAAACCACTATGAAGTATGAGATCTGTCTGAACCCCTGACTCCAATGTTCCCTTTTCCCTGTGGGCTTCAAACCGTTGCTTTTCTTGCAAGATCCACTGCTTGGCTGTAGATGCATAAGAAACAAGTTTAGAGGTACGTAAGGCTTTATAACTGAATTGGACAATTTGATAGGACAAATTCATATTGTCAGGTATGCAATACTCATTTGAGTACAACTCAGTGGGTTTTTTTTGTACTCACTTTCAGTGTGCTGCTGTCGGAGATGTGCCTGCTCTCTTTCCAGATCTCTCTCCGCTCTTTTCTGCTCCATCTGAATCTCCTCTCGTAGACACTCTATGTACCACTGCTTCTCCTCTAGTCGCTGTCTGGGAGCTGTCCCATTGCCGTTCTCATGACAACCTGCTTCTGCAACCCTAAGCACACAACAAATGCAAACTCATACTCTGAGGATTATGCACTAGCCAACCAGAAATATGACCACTTCTGCAACATTTGAAGAAGAAGAAAAAGTAATTAAATAATGCATTACAATAACACAGAAAATAAACTAATATACTTCCATCCCTCATTTATTTAGTTGTCTGCATACTATAGTAACCATGCAACACAAGGTAAACTCTATAATAATTTCCTCCAGAGGGCCCATTATCAGTTCAACATTTAGAAACACCATGAACTTGTACAATATATCTATGGTCTGAAATTGTATTGCTCTTGAATTAACAAAACATTTACCTGATGTCAGAACTGTGTGGGTTGAGCTCTGTAGAGTTGTAGACCAGACCTCCATCACTGATCTGCACAGATAATTTTTTTTTTTTTTAAATCAAGCTTATTCACGCAAATCTAAATTTTGTACATTGTGTTTATAAGATAAGAGAATGAATCTGATATGTATCAATGTTTAATCATCATGTTTAATTTGTAAATGTTACCATTTGTAATTTTGGGGTGAATTAACCCTTTAAAAAGTCTCTTCTGACAACTTAAAAGACCTAAAACCTAAGTCACACTTAAAAGTGCCTGAATGCCTTAGTACTAGATGCAAAATATCAAAACGAGTGGCATTCACAAACAAATGATGCAACTCATTTTTCCTGAACTAAAGGTTATTTTGGTGGATTTACAGTGCAAAGCAAAGACTGTACCCGTCTTCTCTCCCTCAGAACAGCTGCCTCTGCAGGGTGGTTGAACCTGAACTTATGGAGTCCTGCTAAGGTAATCACTGCACCTTAGGAGAATAGAGACACAACAGTACATCAGGATACTCCCAATATCCACAAACGTAAATACATAATTTCATTTTGCTTATTTTGTTTTTGCTTACATGAAATGAGTAAAGGGGCTTGTTTTCTGCACATTGCATTTACCTTGTGCAAGTCTGCAGGGCTCCTTGATCTCTCTTTCATTGACCATGCAGATGTTCCCCGAGACTGGCTTCAGAGTCACCACCCCATTCTTATTCTCAATCTCACAGGTGGAACCTTCTGGCAAGACTGAGGGGTTGTGGTGTAAGTTAATAACTGCGGTCCACTTAAAACAAATACATTACCAAACAGGTCTTTAACATACTGGTGTTAACACACATCTCTAATTTATATACATTATGCTACAATCAAGATGTAGAGTAAGGCAGACCACTTCTATTTTTTTTTTTTTTTACAGGAAATTTTAGTAAGCTCATTTGCAGAATCATGATTATAAACACAACAAGATTGTGAAAGCAGACTAGCGAGTAGATGAGTTTCCCTCTTTGGCATGAGTTCGTGTTAACCACAGAACTTATTTCAGGCATTTAACCAAACACCCATTTAAAAAAAACCATTGATTTTGGGACGCTCATTCGCTCATTCGTTTCTGGGTTTAGGTGATCCCTGCAAGCACTCTATTTAATGCTGTTAGTACAGGATGTAAAAGGACCATAGTACTTAAAGATGCTAAGATGAATAGTAGATACCTATGTGAGGCTCTTTCAGATTGTCATCCTGAGGCCCCATTCTTGTCACCCCTTCCTGTAGCACCAAAATAAAACAAACATTAATAGGAGTCAATGTGAGGATTTAGTATATGCCACTTTCCAGAACAGAACATTTTCTTCTTCCATGTCTTATTTTTATCACTTATACACCTCAAAGTCAAGCAAGGGATTTGTCTACTGTTTCTGAAGGATAAAATGCTTGCTTATATAAGCCCGGACACATGGGCACACAATCACTCCCAGATGGATTTAGCTTTTAAAGCAAGAAAACTACTTAAATTGCACAGCCATGGGCCTTTTACGGGCTTTCAGGACCTCTTTGCACAAAATTACGTAAACACCACTGAGTAACTGTTCCTGCACATTCACAAAAGTACGAAAAAGGAAAGTGAAAAGAAGAGGGGGGAATTTCTGGACCATATGACCCAAGCTTTGTGCTGTTTTACCTTCCTGTGAGAGGTATCTCAAGAGTTTTGTACACAGAACAATAGTAGAAAAGATAAGTAAGAGAAATGAAGGGAGAATCTATTGGAGGGAAAAGAGAAAGAATCATTGGTTAATGACCAGAAAGAGAGAGAAGACTAGCTGAAAGATATATGCATGTGACAGGAAAAAGCAATGTATAGCATATAACTTCCTGAATAATTCTACCCGAAGGTGGTAGATGTTGACCCCTGTGCTGAGGACGTCTGGCTCTAGAGAGATGAGGTGGGGCAAGAGCGAGTGAATGAGAACTCCTGCTCGGTCCTGGTTAATGTCCACACTGTAGCGCTCCAACAGGCCTCGCATGTCACACCAACTCTCAGACCAGTCTTTAGTCAGCTGCTCCACCTGCAGAGGAAACATGAGCAGCTGAAAAGTTAACTGTGAATACAAAAACAGAATTCTGTAGAAAACAAAAGGAGTCATCATAAGGAGACAGTAAAATGAGAAATCCTACACTACAATTTTAGAGGGAAATAGCTCATAATAGTACACTAACGTTCAGAAGTCTGGGGTCGGTATTTTTTAATTTTTAATTTAACAATTTTATTGAAAAATTATGCATGATATATTGATTAAAAGTGACAGTAAAGACACAACAGATTCCAATTTCAAATAAATGCTGTTCTTTTAAACTTTTTTTACTCATCAAAGAATTCTGACAAAAATACTAAGCAGCATATTAGAACGATTCCTGAAGGATAATGTGACACTTAAGACAAGTAATGGCTGCTGAAAATTCAGCTTTGCCATTAAAGAAATCCACTACTATACATTTTCAAATAATGTGTCTTAATTATAAGAATAATGAGAATGAAGTCTTAATTATGAGAATCATATTAGTCGCAATGTGTAGTATGTCACAATTGCAGATGCATGATATAAAGTTGCATTTATATTAAATAATGTTGCTATTGTAAGATAGAGCAAAAAATAAAGCCTTCATTCTGTAGGACTTTTTTCCAAAGAAAAAAAAAACCTTATTGGCTTAAAATGTTTAATCAGCAATGTACATAAATAAGAGCTCGTACTAGTTCAGAATTAATATCAGACTCCAGTGTTTCAAGTAGGTGAACTAACCTTCAGTTCATTCTGTAGGACTATTTCAGACAAGCTGCCTTCTCTCTCATCACTGAGCGATGGACTGGGGTTCCTCTGCTGTGAATGGAAAAGATAATTATCAGTCAGCACAACTTTTAACTTATGTAAATGTGGAAATCAATAGCCTTGAAACACCATGTCCTAACCAGGCAGCTCACAAGTGTCCATTCCATTTTAAAGGGGTCATATGATGCAATGTTTTCCTTTCTCTTTGGAGTGTTACAAGCTGTTCGTGAATCGATAAGATCCCTAAAGTTGCAAAGAATAAAGTCTCAAACCCAAAGAGATATTCTACTTAAAAGTTAACACTTGCCCATGCCCTCCTAAAACGCCTTGTTTAAACAGGCCCCCACATTAGAGCTGAAGATCTTTGCCCGATCCCGATGGGACCCTACGGCTTCGGGCTTAATTTATATCATCTTACGCGGGCTCGGGTTGGGCTCGGTTTGCGTGGTAAACGAGCGGTCATGTGATATGTTTTGATTAGTGCGAGAAAGATGCGAAAATGAATGCTGAGTAGGTGTAACGGAGGCTTGCCTCTGGTGATTACATTTTGGTTGCACCAGCAACTAAAGCAAAGGAAAAGTTTTGACCTTGTTTATAATGAGAATAATGAGTGAATAATGACGCACCATCAGTGAGCGCAGGAACGTGCTGAAGTCATCTACAGTGGATTCAATCATTTTCCTCCACAAAAACATGTAGGCTTAGCCTAATCGCTGTGAGTAAAGGTTTTTCAAATGATAACTAAATATTCATTGAGTCTTAAATGCATAATGTGGACAGAGTATATACGCTAATGTTGGCATTATTCTTTTATTAAATGTCAGCTGCTGGACCCCGGTGGACCCTTTATCTTAATTTCGTTATTGCCAAATACCCATCTTAATTTAAAATTTATCTTAATTTAATTTGTTAAAAAAGACTCGTTTAATTGGTGCATTGGTCTATTTATAGGCTAAATGAGCCTATGTCTATTTAGAGTGCTGAGATGTTAAGATGTCACAGAGGACTTATTTTATTTCTTTATTCCAACTTCCAAGTGGTCTAGTCTACGTTAGTTACGAATAAATTATGTTAAAACATGTATAAATTACTCATCCTTGACAAAAGGCAAAAGAGCTGTGTGTGCACACACAGTTGAATAATGTCAGGCTTTAAACGGGTTCGGGATTTTAAAAAGCTGTCAATCAAAATGTACTTGTCGAGCTCGGGCCGAAACCTGTGGGGCTCGGGTCCTGTCGGGCCTAACTTTTAAGGCCCGATTACAACTCTACCCCACATGTCTTTCACTGTGTGGGATGATTCGCATAACACTGCCCAAATGTTCATGCAAAGAAAGAAGGCGTAGCTTTGATTCTTGCTGTATTGTTGCTGCCGCCGTCGTCGCCATGTTGTGGAGATGCTGTTTGTTTCGTTGTGAAAGCGAAAGTTGTGTGTTTGGCCTTCCAAAAGAGTACACAACTAGAAATCAGTGGTTAAGTTGTATTTACAACAATGTTCCAGAACAGTTCATCCCAAATATTCAGATGTGTGCAGCACATTTTACAGAGGGCTGTTTCCTGAACCTACAATGCTTGCTGTTCTGACTCACAGCCTGTAAGTATGTTTTCGTATTTAAAGAATTTGCCACTGATGATTCATACGCAAGTTTTGAGCAGTGTAGAGTAGCGCTTGTTGTTTGTCATTTCTCTGATCACAAGTGCAGACATGGTTTTATGTTTACGCGGCGCGATACAACACATAAAAAGACAGTATAAGTCATTATAATCAGTAATTATGTCCCCACTGGATGCAACAAATGTCTCGTTTGTAATTGGTTTTATTGTTTTTGTCTCGTCACACGGCATCACAGTATGGTGATGGGCGTAACATTTCTATCACATGCTTGAGGTATTCGGCCAATCACAACGCACTGGATTGCTGGCCAATCAGAGCACACCTCGCTTTTCAGAACAATGAGCTTTGTAAAAATCAATGCGTTTCAGAAAGGCGGGCATAGAGGAGAAACAATAATGTACAGTATATGGAAAAAATTGTTTTTTTCACCTTAAACCGCATAAACACATTTCATATATCAAAATAATGTTGTTGTTGTTTTTGCATCGTCATATGACCCCTTTAATCCTAACCAGCTACAACAGTAAATGGCACAAGACAACAAGACTTGGTTTCTGTTACTGTTGATGGTGCAAAGTAGTCCTGCCCACTCATTTGTTAAATTCAAACTGCATATAGCTCATTAGTAAACTTCAGATATATGTTCTAAATGGCTTGTAATGTTGGTGCAATTACTTCACAGTGTGTTACACTCAAAATGTGTGTTGTAGTTAGTCAGGTCGAGCTGTTAAAGTCTGATACCATTTTAAAACTCAGCAGCATGCTTTTCAGACGATCAATTTCCTCTCGCAGTTCTCTGATCAACCTCACATTGGCGTCCTAAGGTAAAACAAGAGGTTTGGTCTTAGTTTCACAAACATAATTTTCCGTTAATGTTGGTACAGCAAGTTCTACAGACACCTCATTGACTCTTGGCTTGTTGACGATGTTCCTGGCGTGAGCTGCATAGCGGAGGGTGCTTAGAGTCTCATTGTAGCTGCTGCTGGATGGTGAGACAGCTGGAGGAAAATGAATCTCTGAATAAATTACACTAGCACTGAAACCAATGCAACAAACAGCAAATTTTCACTCTGAATGACTTACTTGCAATCATGATTGTTTTGGAGTTGCCGCCCAGACTGTCTTTGAGTAGCCAGGTGAGGACAGAGTCCCTGTAGGGAATGAAGCACTGTCTGCGCCCGTTGCTCGACAGAGAGCTGGACTGGCTCCCCACAGTGCTCCCTTCACCCTCACTGAGCACACTGTTAATGCTCTGACTGCTGCTGAACATTTGAGAGTTTTGGGCTAGAAAAACAAAGCAATGTGACAACAAAGAATATAAGAGAGGATAATAAGAGTACAGAAGCCCAGTGCCTACCAAGAGCGGAGATCACGATGCCAAGGGTGACAAGAGACTTGTTGATGTTGGCGCCTTCTGTTATTCTGTCTCTGCTGTATTGAGGGTCAGCTCGTTCACTGTCACAGCATAAAGAGTGATATTTCAAGTCAAGTTAGCCCTTCACTGTTATGTGACCAACCATTAGAGGACAACTTGGCCATATATCATTGTTTCATGTCGGTGAATTAAACTAGGAGGAGACTTTAGTTTAAGCTCACAAAGACACTAACCTGCCAGCCAGGTCCACCAAGTTGATCTTGCTCACTATTTCTGAAGGAAGGTTATTTTCTAGAATAGCCTATAAAAAGAAACCACTATTTTATCAAGAATATACTCTACTGTTCAAAGGTTTGGGGCTGGTAAGTATATTTTAATGTTTTTGAAAGAAGTCTTGAAAGAAGACAGTAAAAACGCTAATATTGTAAAATATTATTACAATTTAAAACAGTTGGTTTCCATTTTAAAATGTTATTTGTTCCTGTGATGGATATAAACATTAATTATTATTATCTATGTTGAAAACATAAAAATCAATAAAGCAGATTTTTGTGGAAGCTGTAATAATTTTTTCAGGATTCTTGCATACATAAAAAGTTCAAAAGAACAGGATTTATTAGAAACAGAAATCTTTGTAACATTATAAATGTTTACTATTATTTTTCAGTGGATTTATTCCATCCTTGCTGAATAAAAGCATTAACATACTGACCCCAAACTGTACAAAAGCAGTATTGTAAAGGTGATCTCATTATATTTTTTGGCACATGGATAACAAAGCAAGATGACAGATTTTCAGATACTGTTAATTTAGTGAGATTCAAACCTGTGTGTATTGAATGGTAAAGATGGCATGGGATCGACTGCTAGCGTCATGAACGTGTGTAGCGGCTGTGATGCGGTTAGCAATGCCTTCCTCAAGCAGATCCACTGCTTGTTTGTAGTCAGTCACTACATGCTGAGAAAGACCTATGATAAACACATAATAGATTCATCATCCTTTCCATGATTTGAGTCAAAGACACTATCTTCCTACTAGAGATTCGAAACGTCCTTGTAAAAGGAACAAAATCAGGAACAGATGATGCTAAATCATCTTTCAGTATGTGGCCTGTGGTGCTAAAACATTTACTAATTGTAATTACTGTAATTGGGCCTGAATTTGGTTCCAGTCGTCCACACTGTGACCACAACTTTCCAAGCAAAACATTTACATGAACCATTTAGTTGTTAGGCCTTAAGTTATATGATGTATTTTATTATGTGGACACTTTCTGGTTGTCCAACTGGTTGTTAATCTGTCAGGAATTAACAAAAATGTCTCAAAATAATTGAAAAGATTAGAAAAGGTATATTTTTCTTTATGTAGTGCAAAAAAAAAAGTGTCCAAATACTTTTTGAGGTCACTGTTAACATGTGGGAGAAAACGTTTCGATCAATACACAGTGCCTCTCTACTCAGCTTCTAGCAGCCACATGGAAGTGAGCATGAGGTCACTTCCTTTGCTGCACTGGGTTTTCTCTTAATACACACAATGACTGGATGTTAGACAAGAAGAGAGAGAGAGAGAGGGAGAGAGAGAGAGCAAAAGAAAGAGGAGGAGCAGATACAGTCATGCATGCTGGCTACACTCAGCACAATCAGTCAGGAACGAATAACATATATACACAATAACCTCTTTAATAAACGGTATAACACTCATGTTTCCATTAGTACTGCTTACACAAGGTAATTTGACTTTGAAGGTCTTCATCAGACTTTCTACAACAAATCAGCATGAAGGTTTTGAAGATTTGAAGTTTACTTTTGTGAACGCTCACCCTGCACATAGGGCCCCTTCTCTGGGTGTTCTCGAACCCTCAGGGGTGCTGGCTTCTTCTGCTCCGCACCTCTCAGCAGATCACGCACACGCTCATTATAGATCTCTAAAAAACTGAGACGGAAAACAAGGTTGTGATTAGCTTTTGCTTATAGACATACTTCTTGCTTCATTCACAGCACAGGCCTTGCTGATTCTGTTAGGAAAGAGTCAAAGAAAAAGAAACGGAAGGTTTCCATCTCACCTTATTTCAACTCTACAGCTCTGTCCATCTGCAGATTCATCTCCAGACCTAAAAAGACCCTTTAATAAATGGCAAAAGAGAGGCTTATTTAGTGAGAACATATTGGACAAAATGAAATGTGTCAGGGAGCTGGTAAAGAAATATCATTATTACATGGACAGCTCACCCAAAAATAAATGCCAGTGACTTACTTGACAGATCCTTGGTGTCAGTCCAATGGAGTCCTGCACAGATAAAGAGGAAACATAATATCTAGGTTGAAATAATGCTTGATCAATGACTTTATCTCATACAAGTACTGTTACTCACTGGAGTTCCCATCATGGTGTATGTTTTCCCTGAGCCCGTCTGTCCATATGCAAATAGACACACGTTATACCCCTCCGAAGCTCCAGACAGGACACACACACCCAGGTCCTGAAACACCTAGAGGAGGAGAAAAAAAAATCCAACATTTTATACAAAATTATTTTGGAGGGCTGACACAGTAACGTTTAATTAGCTTTTCCAATATTTTAAAAACTGTATTTTCACAGAGTAACTGCGTCGGTGGGTAATAAGAGGCATTGTAGATCTCAAAGAGAAAGCATGTACATGTACACACTATCATAATATTTAACAGCTAACACAAGGGAAACAAAGCTAAATCTAAAGCTATAAGACTGGCCTCTAAATGGCACTGTAATGTATTATTCAAGCAGCCTTGCCCTCATGCCAACTATTAAAGCAGGTATTTATAGCAAAAAAAAAAACAGGTTAATGCCCAACCGCCAAATATTTGTTTTTCACACACCTTTGTCTATCTTCATGAACTTTCAAAAGCATTACAAAAAAAACTAAACCCATAAAAAGACAATCTTTCTTATTGTGTACTACAGGTGTGGGAGAGAGAGAAAGTAATTTGACCTTCATGTCCATTGAAAACCCAGTGAGTCAGCAAAACAAGAGACCCTCTCGGGGTATTGTAACCCAGGTGTGTATTTGTCTGAGATGAGAAGAGTCCTGGGGCTGTAGCGGTCTCTGTGTAGGGTGTGAGTAGAGGCTAATTGGGATGCTGTCTGCAGGGAGAGTGGATCAGCATCTAGCAGCCGCTTCTGTTTGACTCACTCTAATTAGTCTGAGCTCTGAGCTTCTTCAGCTTGTTAGAGGAGTCCATCTTAACTCACTCTCCACTCAACTCCACTCACATAAGATGCTTTTCAATGTCACAGTACTTTCTTTTAATTTGCTCTCCCTGTCACCGCTGGACTTCAGCCAGAGCATTTTCTTACAAAAGCAAAATAACAGTAATAGATTTGCACTAAACAGCAATATATTAGTCTGACTTCACTAAAAGCAAAAAAACAAATGTTCCACTTCAATTTAAAAACATTTAGGAGCACCATCAAAAATGCTTAGCTTTTTAGAGAAGGTAACTTTAATATGCCACAATGTAACATTTTATCAGTTATGATATTATCAATTATGACAGAATTCAGCAACGTAGTGAGGGTCATGACAAAGGACATTGCTTTCTAACAAACCAAACTTTATATTTTCAGTTAATCTGACAGAGTGCAAAAACTACATAACCTAGATAAAAAACAGCATAACCTCAGTAAACCTTTTTTCACATTGTAAATATTAATACACAAAAACGATGTTAACATTTTACTACTATTAACAACAACAATAATAATCAGCATCATCAGCTTCATCCAAAAATGATATTAAGTCACCCCATGATTATTTTTGATCAAATAAATGCAGTCTTGGTGAGCTAAAGAGGCTTCTTTCAAAAACATTTTTTTTTTAAATTACCGTCCCCAAAACTTTTGAATGGTACTGTATGTAATAAGTAATAAATAACACATATATTTTTAATATATACAATCTAAATCAACAATGAAAAATAAAAAACTGAATGCAAAATCTACCCAATGAAAGTGGATGGTGGCGATAACTATAAATGCATAATTTTATGGTAAAAGAGCAGCTTAGACATTTTGCTAAATATCTCCTTTTGTGAGCCATGCAAAAGAGAATGCACATTCACATTGGTTTTATAGAAACCACTCAATATAACCAAACAACAACAATAATAATACAATACAATTTTTTTCTTTAGAAAAATTAATAAAGAATTATATTACTAAATATAGTACTACTAATAACAACAACAAGTTTGATTATCATTATCATCAAAACTTTAGCCAAAATGGAATTAAATGGCCTCTATGTTTATGTTTGTGCATGTTATTATGAATGTGCGCATGTGTATAGCCATAGGAAACCTTGGACAAAAGCAGCTGATGTTTGCTTTCCTCCTTTTCCCTCCTCATACCGCAAACAAAAACAAATGGACTTCCAGTCACAATGCAAGAAAAATGCTGATTCTGGACAGGAAATTGTCCAGAAGCTTAGTGTTTTGGGTAACATGATCCCAAAGACCCCTTTGAGGAGATGCTCGGTCAGGGAGGGCCAAATCCAAAAGTGGGGCAGTGGAAAGGAAGGTGATGTTTTTCAATAACAAACAACGCTATTGTGGGTTCTGTCTTTGAGTTTAAATGCCATAGTCAATGACGTAATAAAAGATAGGCTGAAGCAGGATGCTTCAGGACAAGTTATGCAACCAGAGAAGAGCGACAGATACGAAAGGAGAAGAGAAACTCAATTCAGAAACTGTGCGTCATCCTCCCACATTAAAGTCTTAAGGCCTGTAATCAGTGTGTGAAGCGCTACAGTGGGGAAAGGCACTTTAATGTGGCTTTCTTAATAGCCTCCTCCTTGTTTCTTGTGAGATCTCATGGGGGCGCCAACTGAAGCCCATCCAGGCCAAGGACCGTCCCAGACCACACACTAATACATCAGTTCCTTTTGCATGTACAGTACAGGGACAAAAATGGAGATGGGCAGTATTGCTTTAAAAGAAATAAACACTTTTATTCAATTGATCAAAAGCAACAGTAAAAATGGCTAGACTTGGTGATAGTTTCATCTTATGATTCTGAGATCCTGGTTCTAGCTGCATGCAACTCTATGGAAAGCTGAGTTAAAGGGGTGGTGGAGGAGACTGTGGGAGAGAGAGAAAGACACAGAGCTGATTGGCAGAGGTTCAACTCGCTTCTCGTTTGTCATACTTTCACAGACATTATGTGGATCAAATCTGAAAAGGGAGGGAAAGAGGTCAGGGGATTCTGAGGGCTACACAGAAACAGCCTACAGAGGAAAAAAAGCAAAAGAACGAGAGAGAGAGTGAGAGAGATAAAGAGAGAGAGAGAGATTGGACTGGACTTCCAAGACCCCAACTGTTGCTGTAATTAATAGAGCCAATGGGAGGCTAAACTACAGGATATATAAAAAAGAGAGAAAACCAGTGGAGTTTTTCCCCACTCTTATCCCCCTGCTTTAATAAAAGTTGCCCCATCACAACTGTTCGTATTAGAGTGAATGACTTTCACAGGCTACAGCACAATTTAAAGTCCTTATGTAGAGGTACATATACTAAATGTTTGGGATCTGTATGATTTTTTTATTTAATTTTCTAATGTTATTTAATAATAGTTACATTTACATTTTGAACATTACATTTTAAAATGTAGGGGCAGCTGTGGCCTAATGGTTAGAGTGTTGGACTAGTTACCCAAAGGTTGCAGGTTCGAGTCTTGGTGCCGCCAGGAGTTGTAGGTGGGGGGGAGTGAATGAACAGCACTCTCTTCCTCCCTCAGTACCCATGTCTGAAGTGCCCTTGAGCAAGGTACTGAACCCCCAGTTGCTCCCTGGGGGCTGGATACATAGCTGCCCACTGCTCGGGGTGTGTGTTCACTTCTCACTGCTGTGTGTGTGTGCACACCTGGATGTGTTAAATGCATAGCACCAATTCCAAGTATGGGTTACCATACTTGGCAAAATGTCACAACTTTCACTTTTTTTCCCTTTTTGTATGCTGCTTAATAATAATGATGTTCTTTCAGGAATCTTTGATGAATATAAAGTTCAAAAGAACATTATAAATGCATTTATACTTGCTGAATAAAAGTATTAACTAACATGTGTTCATTTGTGCGTCATTGAAAATAATTGATTTTACGTGGTCAGTCAGTGTGAAAAGACGTTTTGTGGAGATTTTCTTCATGCCACTGACACAGAAACCCAGAAATACCAAGAATATAATAAAGTCATGCACTGTATCCAAAAGAAAAAGAGGGAGGGAGAGAGAGAGTGATAAAGAGAAAGAGGGAGGGTAAAAAACACAAAGCTGACTTCATTTGAAAAAGAAAACCAGCATTGTGCTCCAGCTCTGGACCAATGACGTCCCCTCAGCACAATCTGTGAAAAATCACTTACTAAAGCAGCTGTGCTGCTGGCAAGAGAGGGGCTGCAGCTAGAAGCCTTCATCTTCTGTACATTCTCATCTTTTATTTAAAGGATCATGAAACCCCAAAACACATTTTTTGAGATGGGAGCAAATATATACTGGATGCACATCACTAAAAAGACTAAAGGCACTCATAAATGTTATCAATAAGTGGAAATTTGGTTATTTTTGCATTTTTCTAAGCAATTTCATCTTTAATAATGATTTTTGAAATAGTAACATTTATGGGAGTGCATTGACGAGGATTTTTTTCTCTCATGAGGAAGGATTCACTTATTATTGTTTTAAAAAATTACTTTGAAACCTTTTTACTCAGAAAATGTTAGTAAATAAATAATTACAAGACATTTTGAAGTAAAAAGACTGAAATAGTATTTCCTTTTAAAACATACTCTTAAAAATACAGTGTGCTATTTACTTTTACTACAAGAGAGTCTGCATTCATTTTCACTCAAGGCAGCCTGAAATAGAAATTAACCTTGTGTGTTTTCAAAATATATATGTTACTGATCTTTTGGGAGCAATTCGTCCATGCATACAGGTGCTTCTCAATAAATTAGAATGTTGAGGAAAAGTTCATTTATTTCAGTAATTCAACTCAAATTGTGAAACTCATGTATTAAATAAATTAAATGCACACAGACTGAAGTAGTTTAAGTCTTTGGTTCTTTTCATTGTGATGATTTAGGCTCACATTTAACAAAAACCCACCAATGCACTATATCAACAAATTAGAATACTTTATAAGACCAATAAAAAAAGAAAAAAAAAATTTGTGAATTGCTGGCCTTCTGGAAAGTATGTTAATTTACTGTACATGTACTCAATACTTGGTAGGGGCTTCCTTTTGCTTTAATTACCACCTCAATTCAGCGTGGCATGGAGGTGGTCAGTTTGTGGCACTGCTGAGGTGGTATGGAAGCCCAGGTTTCTTTGACAGTGATCTTCAGTTCATATGCATTTTTTGGTCTCTGGTTTCTCATTTTCGTCTTGACAACATTACACCTTAGATTCTCTATTGGGTTCAGGTCTGGTGAGTTTGCTGGCCAATCAAGCACACCAACACCATGGTTATTTAACCAACTTTTGGTGCTTTTGGCAGTGTGGGCAGGTGCCAAATCCTGCTGGAAAACGAAATCAGTTTTTGTGAAGTTCTCTAAAAATTCTTGAATCCAGTTTGCTTGACAATCCTCATAATTTTACGGTTCTCTCAGTTGGTTGTGCATCTTTATCTTCCACACTTTTCGTTTCACTCAACTTTCTGTTAACATGCTTGGATACAGCACTCTGTGAACAGACAGCTTATTGACAATTACTTTTTGTGACTTACACTCCTTGTGAAGGATGTCAATGGTTGTCAGAGACCATTTTGAAGGCTTAGGAAATCTTTGCAGGTGTTTTGAGCTGATTGGCATGTCATCATATTCTAATTTGTTGAGATCGTGAATTGGTGGGGTTTTGTTAAGTGTGAGCCAAAATCATCACAATTAAAAGAACCAAAGACTTATACTACTTCAGTCTGTGGGCATTACATTTATTTAATACATGAGTTTCACAATTTAAGTTGAATTACTGAAATAAATGAACTTTTCCTCAAAAATTCTAATTTATTAAGAAGCACCTGTATTTTGGGTGTTTCTTTTTTTTTTGTCCTATTATTTTTTTATGCCAGAGTTGGCATAACCCTGCCTCTTTCTTACAATCGTTGCAAGCCTCCATTTAGTCAACAACTGATTTGGTGAATTGGTTCATTAAAAAGAGCGAACTCAAAAGAAGGATTCACTCACAAATGGTTGTTTTTTATTAACTAACAAAATGGTAGATTGCACTGTTTTATAGCATTAAGGATGGTTTAGATCCCCTTAAATGCATTCAGGATGTGATCCAAACTTGCCCTAAAAACAGCTGGCTTCCATTACCCAACTATATCTATTCTGCTCAGAGGCCTGATTCACCTCTCCATCTTGTTCTCAGCCTTCTGTGTTCTGTTTTCTCTTCAGACATGGACATAAACAGATCCTCCAGAGACAACCATCTTTTAGCCACTAGAAAAAACAAAGTCTATTCCCACATGCACAGAGAGAAGTGTAGGGAGGGGCAGCTGGCTTCTAAAGAGAAGGAGAAGGAGCGGGGCTGGTTTCCCTCCACTGAGGCGTCTCTGGAGACCCCACAGGAAGGAGAGGCTCCAGTCTCATTCTGCTGCTTGAAGCCACAGAGAACAGCAGTTCACAGGAAGATCCAATTAAGAAACAACATGTGAGACTTCATGAGACTCTTTTCACTAAAAACCAATTAAACTATATTGGATGGAATGAGTCATACGTCAGCAACGTGTGTGTACTTAGGTTGAAGACTGCATGATGAATGAGCTGATGAAGAGAGCTGAACAGAGGAAAGCATTTATCCTGTCTGTAATGTGGTCAGCCATACTCTTGCAAAAATGTAGATGCTAACCAAAGTTTCATTCATTGTCCCCGAGCGCCAACCTCCCGCTCTCTCTCGTGAGGCCAATAAGGAAGTGACTAAAACTGCAATTCATTGACTGGCCGCTTGAGGCTGGCTGCAAAAAGGAGTCAGTCCCATAGACTCCCCATGTTAAAATGCCCAACTTTACAGCAGGAAAAAACATGTTTACAGCCTGGTTCAAAAAATGATTTTGGTCTAAATAGATAATTTTGCCCTTCATGACAACTGTGAGGGGGGTGAATTTTTTTATAACTCATCCGTTTAAATTATATTAAGACTTAAAGTTCTGCATAATTAAGGGCGTAGCCACTTGAGTGACAGGTGGATTGCCGCTGCTGACACTGCCGTCGTGCTAGGTGGGTGTGGCTACAGCAACTAGCTCCCGCCTTTTTGCCCATTTTTGATTGTCCGGGAGAGTGGCGCGGTGACGCGCTGTCAAGATGGCGACGGCCCGCTCTACACACTTAAGGCTTCAAAAACACACTTCAGGAGACTACGGGTTACGTCACGGACACTACGTCCATGTTTTTATACAGTCTATGATTGTCCCACAGTTACTGGTACTACAGTAAAACTTGGGATCAGCTATTAAGGTTATAAAAGAAATTCAAGTCTGTGTGAAATGAACGTTTCGACTGACTTCACTTCAAAACTGTGATATATTAGATTTATTAATTCGATATATTAGATTTACTAATTCGTTCCCTCAATGTATTAAAACATGCACACGATTACTATTGCGTTCCCTCGATTTACTATTTCGTTCAGTCGATTTATAAATTGTGCACACGATTTACTAATTCGTTCCCTCGATTTGCTAAATCGTGTGCACGATTTAGCTAATCGAGGGAATGCAATAGTAAATCGAGGGAACGCAATAGTAATCGTGTGCACGTTTTAGTACATTGAGGGAACGAATTAGTAAATCGTGCGCACAATTACGTACTGAATGAAAAAAACTAAAGGGAAAAGTTTAAATGCACCTTCTCACCATCTCTAGCTCACAGCGAACTGCACTGAACTGCTGAACTGTTTGGAGGGAAATGGATCTAGGATACTTGTCTGCACAGTCCAACTGACGTCAACATAGAAGAAACATCATCCCAGAGGGGAAGGAAATTTTCAGATTTTGATTAAAGTTTATAGAGAAAATTTTTTTCCCTGTAAATTAACTTGCATGGATGAATTGTTCACCATAAGACTAGTAATGTACAAAGTACTTCAGTTTTGACGCATAGTCCATTTTTATTTCATGTGGACTTCAAACTAAATGACGGGACAATTCTGCAAACTTTGCTGCATGCCGCCCAAGGAATGCAAGCTCCAGGCTTCTGCCATAAAGCTCTGACTGGGCAAAATTGAAAGAGAGGAAGTGAGAGAAGAGAAAGAAAAGTGCTGTGCAGACAAGGTCATCCTCTGTGCGTGGGCCATCACAGCTCAGTCTTTCTTACAATTTGGACAAAGACACTCTGAAGGGAACACCAGGGCATGACTGAAGAGAAGATACACTGACTCTCTAAAAGATAAAGTTCACTTGTTTAAAACTTAACTTAACTTTGAGTACCATGTATGAGATCCATGATTCTTGGTCTGAAGTTTGTAAGAACATTTTGCAGGTTTCTGGAATGGTCCAGAACAAAATCAACAGTTTTCATTTGGTTTCAGTGTTTGCTGTGTCAATGAATTCTCATTGTTTCAGTAATCCACTTCACACATCTGTATATTAAACATCAAATATGTTCTGATTGGCTGTAATTTTGTCCCTACAACTTTATCTATAACAACTGACATAACTGCAGCACACAAACTTATAATAAACAGAATGTTGTTGTGTTTGTATGGATGATAATATAGTTATTGTTATAATACTCGTTCTATGTGTACACAGGCCTTTAAATCAATAATGAACTATAAGCATGTGACGAAACGTGCAGCTAAAAAGTCAATTTTACAAAAACAATATGTTTTAAAACACAATACAAATACATTTTGCATTCTCATCACTGCAGGAAGGGTCTGCTATGAAGAGCAGTAGAACTTTTACAAGTAAAAATATTCCTTGTAGTGAAATCACCTCAATTAATATAAGGGTGTTAGTTAAGCCTTCACAACTACATTTGTGTACTTGTAGAAGAGTATGTTTCTGGCCTTATTCATCACCAACTTTGCACACCCACACACAGGTTAAAATAAACTGAATCTCAGATTAAGCAGGGAGGTAAAGACTGTCTTTAACAGAGATGATGTAATATCTTCTACTCTGAGCAGTGTTTTGATTCTGATGAGGGATAATATTTCCTCAGACATTTTCCTAGTGGGTCAAAGGTTTTGATTACGCTATCATCCTTCACCAGACTCCACCCAGGACACAGGAGATAGACAAGATCATCAGCACAGATACACTTAACAGGCATGAAAGTGGAAGCTCACCTCCTCTTGTGATGCATAGTTGGGAGCCGCTGGATCCACGGACCAGTAGCAGAAATCAAACCCAAACTCCATAAACTTCTCCCTAGAGTCAGCCAGACCCTCCGATCGCCCATCCAAACGCCCCTCCAACTATACAGAGAAATAAACAAGATACATTGAAGATGGAATTTTCTGAAGAGTGGTGCTTCTTCGCTGCCACAGAGCCGTTCTGTGGTGCGTTTTTTGGCAAAATTCTCGACACATCTGATTGTTAAACTACCCTAGTATACCCTTGTTGGAGAAATTACCTAACCACATATATGATGTCAACGTCACATAATAACTTCTGCTTATTGTTCAAATTGAGAATGAATTAATGCCAGATAATTGCTGTAAATAATGAACAGGGTGTCTGAAAATCAGTTAACTATTTTGCTTTTCCGTTGTTTAGCTTATTTCCAGATGTTTTCTTCAAACATAGGCTCCCACTCAAATCGGACTACAAGAGCATGTTCAAACTTTTCAAAAATGGCCCAAAAATACAATATATATAATGGCAGTGAATGGTGGTCGAGATTTCGAAGGCCAAAAAAGTGTGTCCATCCATCATAAAAGTGCTCCACATGGCTCCAGGGGGTTAATAAAGGGTTAATACCCTAACCCTAACCCTTCTAAAGTGAAGTGATGAGTTTGTGTAAGAAAAATATTACAACTTTATAAACCGTAATCTGTCGTACGCACGTTAATGAAAGAGTGGCGTCCAGCGGATGACGTAGGAAATGGGTGTAGCATAAGCTCGGCTGTTTTTAGTGCATTGCTCTGTGCTTGCTAGGTGGAAGGTGAAATCCGTAACTATGAGCAGTAGTTATATTTAACAACTTTACACTTTAACTACATTACACTTTATTGAGAAAAGTGATTTTCTATTTAGTCCATTTAATCAGTTACTGGGAGACCAGCCCTTTATGTACCCAGTTTTTCCACTAATAATGTTACAGCACACTGATGCCAAGAAGCAAGGCTGTGTGCATGAAGCTTACGGGCTCAAAAGCAACAGTTAGGAAGTAGTTAGACTGGGAGACAAATTACATGAGCATCCGAGCATGACCTGACTGTCAGCATCGAGTTATTACCCAGATCTCAGCAAACAGCGATCATGTATACCTCTGGTCATTATTCGCCCAGTCAAACAGATCTTCACGAAACAGCTTGTGCATTTGGAGGAGCATGCAGAAATATGCCTTGGTATTGCCAACCAGTCACCCAGACAATGTTACATTTGCAGTAGGGCTATGCGATTGATCGAAATCGAAACAAAATCGCGATTTCTAAATCGCTTTATAGCATGATTTTCCGCAGCCCCGACCTCCCGCAGTATGTTATCTGAACCAATCAGGATGCAGCGCACCTAAATGGAGCGCGAGAACAGAGCAGACTGGGCATATGCCTAACTCCAGGTTCACACACTCTGTCTGTGATGCGTAGCCTTTTTTTCGAGCCCATGTTAATGGATCAGAACATTCACGCTGCACGCAGTAAAAAGATGAAAACAGAAAGGGTTATAAATAGAAATGTGCAAAAAGATTTAATATCTTGCGCATGAGCACAGAGAGTTGTTAGTGCACAGGACACCGGTGGAGCGAGAGGAGACACGTTTTAAGGCAGCGTTTATCTGAGCCTTATACAGTATGATCTGAGCATGCGCATCTGGTTTTGTTAACAGAGCAAAGGAAATCTGCGTGTGTCTGCGTCTATCCGCTCATACATTATTTTAATGTGCTTTCGCGTTACAATAACGCGCTCTCGTTGCTGCTTCTGAACCGCGTACACATAACTTACTGTATACGCACTGCAGATGGAGTACATGTGAACCTTGGGCAATAAATATATTGGGCAAAACATATAACACCTGAGGCACCGCTACAGTGAGCTTTATGACCAATGCATGGCAAAAAAAAAATAAAAAATTCCCTGAACACGGGTTTTATTTTATTTTTTTATTATAATCTTTTGCCATATGTCTAGATTTTGTTTGACATCTTTACTTAGTGATTATTTTGACTTAAGTCTGTTCTAGAGACATATTACAACTTTTTGATAAAGCTCTCATTGGTTTTCTTTTGGAAATATGTTTCAAATTTATACTGATTGCATTTATGACTGTAAAGCATGTCTGTGTGTGTCAAAATCGTGATTAAAATCGAAATCGCAAAATTGATCAAAAAATCGTGATAGGTTTTGTTTGTCCATATCGCACAGCCCTAATTTGCAGCTCTGGTGTGTAATTATTCACATGGTTGCAATCCCGCAGCTGCCTTAATGACCTTACAATGTAGCCCACAGCTTTACTAATGAGACCTAACACTGCACTCAGCACCGTTATATTTAGGCTCGATAATAATACACAAAATCATATCAGATAATATGGCCATGTTTTAATAGACATGGTTTGCCTAAACATTATGAAACACAAGCACTTTGTAAGCACTATTTTAATTCTATAGTGAATTTTGCTTCTGCAATCAAATATGTTCATGTAGTTCATACGCGGCATAAATAAACAAGTGAGGAATCCAGCAGGAAGAGAATAATTTTAACTATAAACTTCCTGTTGCTGAGATACTGCGAGCAGCCTTTTAACCCTGACACCACCTCCTCTTTGAACTCTTAGAACCATGTCAACAACTGCCAATTTCTTTAGCAATTTTAAAAAAGCAGCCACTTTCTGGCACCATAAAATTAAAAAAAAACCTAAATAATTATAAATGTTAAATATGAACTAATATTCAAACATTAATGGACCTACCTTCACATTTCGTACTCTCACCACTTTGTCTTCCAATTGGACAGCAAATCGCCCTCCATCTAGACACTCTCTGCAGAACAAAAATAAACAGACTGATGTTCAAGACTCCACAGTGCACGGCTAAGTAAACATATAGAGTACAATTTTTATCAATTAGTGCCTTATTAAAAGTTTGACTGTTAAAACAGGCTAAAGGCTCATTCAGGACCGAACGTGTGAGAGTGTAGAATGTCATGTTCAGAATAACGAGTTTACAGGGTCAGACATTAACCAAGGCTTGAGGGCAAAAGGCCATTTAAAGTGTCAAATTTGACCTAGTTATTTGAAATATGCAGGCGAAGAATGCTCATGTTGAATTGGATGAATTAACTTTCCCCGCCATTGACAAGTTTTTACGGCTTTTCATGTTTTCACTGTTATACACTCGGGGGCGCTATTACACACCTTCTGAACGAGTACAAAACCTCCTGAAGAAAAACACACATCAACAGGATGGAGAAACAAGCGATCTCTTATGTAAACATGTACATATGAAAAATAATGTGATCATCAGCATTAGACAGCATATAAATGAAAAAGGCATAATGTTACGGAGTAAAATGTTGATCCACGAAGTGATATATGGCTGTGCAAGCTTTGGAGGTATTGATGGAAGAGATTTACTGTATTTATCCTTTGATAATCGTACTGAATATTATCCAGATGTACTTTTTGATAAAAATGTGATTTTCTCAACTTTTTATTCAAGTGTTGATAATAAATAAAATAAAAATGTTTTACAGAAAAAAATAAAAAACTTTCTTTAAAAGTATAGGCTCTGATCGTTATTTTTGTGTATTGCATATTCAAATATTTATACAGCAAAATATACTGGAGGCCATCAAAGTTGAGTGAAAATCATCAAAATCACTGGCGGTGGCTGACAACTTTTTTCAAAAATGCTGGAGGGGAAAGAGTTAAACTGATCAAAAGTTGCAATACATTTATAAAGTTACAAAGGATTCTATGATAAATAAATGCTGTTCTTTTAAACTTTCTATTTCTTTAAAAAATACTGAAATTTTTTCCCCAAGATAATAGAGTTTTTAATTGATATTTCACATTTTTGTTTTTATATTGCATGGTTTGGTTTGCTCTAGGTTAACCATAAACCTTCTAGAATCCTCAGTGGTGTGTTTATTTGGCTGTGATCATTTTCAGACAGGGCAGTGGAGTGAGAGGCCGGGGGTCTGGAGGATTCGTCTACACAGCTCTGCTGCGCCGCATTAGAAAAAGAAGGTCAGATTCAAATGAAAACAGACCTCTGAAAACTCCTCCATGAGCCGCACAGCTGGGCTGAAGCAGGTGTGTGTGTGTGTGTGTGTGTGAGCGTGCAGGATATGTGTGTCAGTGTGTGAGAGAGCAGCGACGACAGCTGTGCAATCTCTCCAGCATCGGGTTTCCGATAAAACTGATGCAAGAGAACGAAATCCAGTGTAGGAGCATGACATGACATGGAGCATGTGTAAAAATCTGAACTCTGACAATGAGAGGAGGCTGGGAAAGGTTTCCTAAACATCATTCTAAAGTATGTCATTTTTCAGTGTTAAAATATGTTTTCCTGTCCAGTTTAATGCGCACACACAACTATAAAATGTATGTGGACTCTCACACCGTGGCTAGAGTTGTGACGTTCGCGAACGAACCGATTCTTTTGAACGGCTCATAAACATGAACGATGGGAGCCGAGTCGCGGATGGAGGGGAGCCGTTCTTTCTGTCGTTCTTTTTTCCTATGCGTGTTTCACACAGATGCACACAAATGAGCTCCTCCGCGAGACAGAACAGTTATAGGGGGAGGGGCGCACCCAGCGCAGGCCAACCCTTTATAGCGTTATGTTATTAGTTATTAGTTGTGCATGTTCATTGCAGCCCACTTTGTTATTGTTCATTGACTTGAAGGGACTGATGTCCTATTTGCAAAGTTTACAGTAGTAATAGTATGTAGTATGTAGACATTTCCATTTTATTTATTCTAATTTTATCTACTTTAAATATTTTTTGTTTTCTATCAAAATGTTCTTGTGTGATAACAATGTTCTTGTGTAAAAGTGTTTGTAGTAAAAGCTGTTTTGCACAGAAATTCATTGCAGCCGGCTTTGTTTTTGATGTTTATTTGAGTAGGTATTGTATGAATAACATAAGTCAACGTAGCTTTACACACACACACACACACACTTTGTACTAAAGGTAAATCCAAAATAGTGATGTCACTGTCTAAGCAGAGGGATTTGTGCAACCCTATGGAATATAGTCCACACATGACAAACGAGGTAATAATCAATATTTCAGAATAATTCAAACTCAGATATTGGTGTGTGATATCTGAGTTTTAATTATTTGACTACAAATCTCACCTCATTTTTCCTCCCAGTAATTATTTCCAGGATAAACTGAGATGCCCCCAAGCTGGCTTCTTAAAACTGACTAAATATTTAAAAAGAGCCAAAAGAGCCGTTCTTTTGAACGGCTCTTTGAAAGGAACGGATCGCGAAGATCCGGATCCCCTCAAAGAGCCATAAATCCCATCACTAACCGTGGCTCTGAGGCACTTTCAATACACTGTCAATTTCTGGCTCAACCAATGGTGTGAGTTTGGGGCGGGACTACATGTTCGTTGTTGATGTCCGTTTTTATGGCAGTTCTGTATATTTGCACCAAATATGATCAAACATTAGTGAGAATCAAGATGCTCAGGTCAACTCCTGGGTTATGTGCTTAGCATTATAATTAATAATAAATCATACTTAAAATTAATTATTAAAATAATAATAATTATTATTATAATAATATAAAATTACATTGGTTTTCAAAAAACATTTCTTATTAGGATTAACAATGTTGAAAACATTATTATTTTTTGTGGAAAGCGTGATACACTACCATTCACAAGCTTTTTATTAAGTGAGAATGCATTAACTTGATCAAAAGTGTTGGTAAGGACATTTAGAATGTTATAAAATGATTCCGATTTCAAATAAATGCTGTTCTTTTTAACTTTTATTCATCATAGAATAAAACAATATGTATCATGTTTTCCCCAAAAATATTGTCTCCAACATTTATTATAATTAGAACAATTATTAATAAGTACCAATAATAACTGGAAAATAATAAGCAGGCAATTTTTTTTTATATATATTTAAGGACTATAGAAAACAGATGTACACTAAAAACAATTTTGGCACACCTCAGCAACCACACAGAAACATCCTAGCAACCACTCATAAGGCCCTAGTATCATGGCAGTGAGTTTTGAAAAGACAATTATATATCCCTTTTTTATTTTTCAGAAAGTGCTCAATATCAAGCTATTTTCCAGTTCTGTTTGGTGCTGATAATGCAGCAGATGTTACACACCTTCATTCCTCCATCCAGCACCCACATAAGTTACTGTAGTAATTTGGCTAATGCTGGAGGGTGGGGCAGTGGGCTCTTGTGGGGCAACTCTTGTGTTCCTTTTTAAAAAGCTAAAGCAAACCACATCCATAACATGTACACAAATGTGATATTAAAATTATACAGTATCAGTACCTATGGAGGAAGGGGTTTTAAGGGAATTCAAGTAGATTTTGGAGATTATAGTACATTTACAGTGCACCAAATACAGTGTTGCTCAATACAACTTCACATGCACTGCATATGCATTAACTGCATATATCCATTATATATTTAATACATTCTTATATTTTTTTCATATGCTATAATTAATTTTTTACCTCTATGTTGGCGTGTTAAAGGTTAAAATTACTTATATATTACATCATAAAGATTTGCAATATGATGAGATGTGTAAAGAGCTCACGCAATAGTTTTATTGAATGGCAGTTTATTTGTTTCAGTTGGCTGTCAGCGCAGGTCTATTCCCAGACATATCAACAGCACCAACAACTTAAGGCTGTTTATTGACTCCACATACCAGTATTCAGTAGTTTTTATCATGCGCTTTTACAGTTAATTAATGCGATATAGATTAATTTAAGCTTATCGTACCTGGAGTTCAGCGGACGGACGCGAATCGCGACTTTCACGTTTGCCATTCGTTTGACACCGGGCGGAGGAGGGAAAAGATGAATTGAAGTTCAGCTGCCCGTTAGAGTCCATTTAAATCCCTCCAGAGAACTGAATTCTCCCGAGAAGAGCGAGCAAACCTATAACAAGTTTCTCGGGTCATGTTACTGATATCGGCTAGACATTCAGCTGCGGTCACAGTTGAACTGCGCTGGAGCTTCCTGCCGTCTCTACTGGAGGAAAGGCTTACGAATCCTGCTATGGCGAAGGATTGGCTCATGAATATTAAGATAGCAGCATGACGTCAGTTACAACGGTATTTACTGATTTGCTGAACGAATCGCCATAGTAGGAAACTTGGAAAAAAAAGAAAAAAAGGCGAAGGCACGCGTTAACGTTACTACAATCCCTTATGCGCTAATTTTCAAAAAGTTCTAAAACGAATTAATACTTTATTTCAGCAAGGACGCGTTAATGGTTACAAATTACAGACATTATCTATTTCAAATAAGTTCTGTATTGTTGAATGCTGTTCGTTATCACTGTTTCCACAAAATTAAACAGCACCAATGTTTTTCAACATTGGATTTCTGATCAAGTGACACTCAAAAGTGGTGATGGCAGCTGAAAAGTCAACTTTACCCTCAAAGCAGTAATTCTTTTTTAGTAATTTTTTATACAGGGAAGCATTAATATTGTCTGTAAAAATGTCCCTGATGTAATTCATTTCCTTAATTAATTTTCATTTAAAAATTGTCCATTCCCATGAAATTTGTCAAAAAAGTGCAGTCTTGGACTTCTGCTGAACAACATGAAAGAACACATGAGATAAACTTACACATTCACAAAATTACATTTTATTACATTAGGTTTAGCATTAAAACACTGTTCAACATAAAGTGCAAATATATATACTAACTACATACAAACAATCATACTCAACAACAAACAAGCAGAGAAACATTTACACACACTTAAAACAAATAAATAGCACAGTGAATGGCCTTTAGCCTGCTCTACTGTCAAGGCAGTATAAGTGAAAACTGGAAATGCCCTGCTAAAATGTGTTTTAAAGGTTTATAAACTGTCAATTAAAATCTTATCAACTCAGCATTCTTATGCAGCAAATATTCTCTTGCAACTAACAATAAATCAGACTTTAAAATATTTTTTTAATCATATATATTGTAGGTTTGAACATTCATTCTTTAGTTCTAACATGCATCACTTGTTGCTGTGAATACAATAGTGTTTGTACAGTTGGTAATGTAGACTCGTGCGTCCCCCTAGTGCTCATTGAGAGACCTGCAGTATGTCCCTGTGGCCAGAGAGAGCTGCTGAAACTTCTCTACAGACTCCTACAAGAGCAAATGAGAAAACCTATCATACAGTGATCTGTAAGAACTCCAGGATCAGAATATAATGTTTTGCTATCTCTAAAACACATCATAAGTGAAGCAATAATCTCTGGCCAAAATAATGCCGACAACTTTGGCCAGTTGGTGCCTACTTCCTCCTCTCCTAAAAAAGACCCCTCTTTATTAACTGTCTTATCAGGAAAAGGTAGTCAGTCCTCTGTAATAGTAAAGGACAAAGCACCGTTTAATCACCAGTGTTGTTAAAACTATTAATTTTAACGGCAGGTCTCCTGTTACCCTCAGCTGAGGACACTATGGCAGCTCCCCGGATTCTGCACATTTAAGCAAACCCAAACAGACACAATAGGATATTAATCATTCTCAGAATTGACTTCATGTACTGTTATCAATTTCCCATTAATTGCTGTCTCACCAAGTTTGCAGGCCAACTGAACAGTACAACACAACAACATTGGCTCAACCACAGGAGAGAGAAGCTAGCAACAGACCAGGAAAAAAGAGAGAATGTGTAAGTAAACAATTCAAAATAAAGTATTAAAACACTAAATGATGTGGATTATAAAGTTTTGAATCAAGTACGCTGAAAGATATGAGGTATGGGGTTCTGATTACTTTTCTTCATCCAAGTGTTTGTCCCACTCTGTCTAGCAAAGACTCAATCTGATGAAGACTGAAAACTTGCTCATCAGATCTGGGTCCTACAGCAACACTCAGAACCTCCTGAAACATGAGACAACATGGTTTATGATCTGACTAGTTCATATTTGAAGATTAGCCTAAATTACCATAGGTTTGCTCACTGCTTTATTTTAACAGCCTGTTGTATTATTAGAAAACAGACAGATTATTTTAATTATTTAAAATGAATGAAAATAATTTTAAATAGCTTTAGTTTTAATTAACAGTAACATCTGATGTTGTCCAACCCACAAAAACTCATTTGCACAACTTTTCTGACACTCAATTAGCAATAAACACCTTTATTTCAATCATGACTTCTGATCCCTGTGGAACTTTATGGGTGGAGTCTGAAACACAAGAGGACCCAGCACTGAGCCCTGAGGTACTCCTCTGGACCTGCTAAATCCTGCTCGATCCCTTGCTCTCTCCAGCATCCAAACTGACGGATGAGGGCATACTCTTCATCATCCTGTCAAACGCACTCTTACACTCCCTCTTCAGCAGTGCTGAGGGATAAATTCAAACATGAATATTTCAGATCCCTTTTTTTTTAAACATGCTACAAAATTAATAATGGAGCATTTGCCATTTTAAAACTTTACTAAAATTAGGCTTCACTACTTGTGACGTTGGAGGAGAGCCAGCTGGAAGCCTTTTCTGTAGCCAAACGAGTTGTGATACTCTCAGAAGTGGTCAGGACTTAAACCACACCACAAAATATTAATTATATCGCAAAGTAAATAAATGAACTTGATAGTATTACTGTACAACATTGTACACCCAAGACAAACACTGTGTTTGAGCATTTCTCTCTTGTACAACAGAATTAGGAAGTAGTAATCTCCAGGGGCATTCACACTGCAAAACCTATCACGACAGGATGTGACCGAGGACAACTAGACCAAAACATGTCCAACAACATTATATATATAAAATAAGAGAAGAGAGCTGCTGACCTGGTTGCTCTCTCTAGAGCCTGCATGCCTGCGTCACACAGCTCAGCGGAGATAGAATTGTTTAGCTTGGCCGTGTTGACATCATCCAAAACCAAACCATCTCTGAGAGTTTTCTCCCCAACCTTCACAAGCTCCAACACAAGCATAGCCCTACCACACACAGAGTTAGGAAAATATGAAATGATGAAAACATGTTAATTGATTTACATTGCAGAAAAAGACAAGAAAACTGACTAAATGGGGGGAGACTGACTTGATGTGTTTGACGCAGTTGGAACCGACTCTCTCAGCAACAAACTCTACAGTCCGTCTGAGAGATGGAGGCTGGTTGTGAAAGAAGGCCTGTTCCAGGTCAACCTATGTTAAAACACATGGGAAACACATGAATGGCCAAACATGGATGATATGCCCACAATTTTTCAACATATGGAAGGTATTTGCTGGCAGCGTACCTGAAGTTTCTGTTGTGAACGGGTGGTGGAAGGTCCCCTCAGTTCTGCAGGTGATCTTGTAAATCAAGCCTCCACTCTTGGATGTACTACCAGCCACAAAAGCAGCAAGACGTTTAGGAAAATCCCCTGCCCAAAAAAGTTACGTAAAGATACCTCCATCATCCTGGAATATATTCCAAACGAAGCTTATTAAAATACATTATTTTAAGGCATTTTTTTTTTCCAAACAGTTAACTCTCACCTAAATATGGACACCAAGTATAGAGAAGCTGTTGGTCCACTAATGGACGGGTGTCATGAAAAGTAAATATACAGTTTTAGACACATTGTGTATAAAATATAAACACTTCTTTCCCTCCTTAAAAGGAAAAGGTTAAATGTATCGAGGGCAAAAAATAAGTGATCCACTTACCAGCCCCTGAGAGCTTGTAATATCCTCCAGTTCCTTAACTTCTTCCTTTAGATCTGTGCTGAAGAAGAGATCTTCAGGAAAGATAGGGATCTAAAAGAGGGACAGTAATAGAAAGATTTGACAGGCTCATAACCCATCTCTTTGTCCAGGCTGCACAATTTGGTCAACTGTGATATGATAAATAATTATTAGGAGTTAAACAGATCACATGGACCAGGCCCGATGGTTCAGCATGCATGTGATCTGTGGATTAATAGCACAGTTTTACCATAATAGCATTAAGAAAGTCTACCATTTGTATGTATTTACACACTCGAGTGATTTTAGACCATTCCAGCGCAAGAACAAGTTATTTATAAATTTGTTCTGTTATATATACCTATGCTTGTGATTTGTGTATTTATTTTTTTTACTGGCTGTTCACTTGTCTTTAATTGTACTGGGTCTTTCTAGTTAGGTTAGTAGCTTTTCCGGTGGTATCAAAGAAGTACTTAGCTTTAAGTAATAAACGGAAAGCAAAATGTATTAATTACACAGAATTTCTTTTTTCTTGCTGATCCGAAAAACTGTGATATGATCCGAACAGTGAGTTTTGTGGTCAGTTGAACCACTTTCTATCACTTGACAATGAATAAAAAAAACTGTTCTCATCTTCAACAGTGTGTAAAAAATACAAAATAGATTATTTGCATGTGCTTTAACAAGCCTTGCCTGTTAAATATTTAATTTGTGTGTTGTTCTGACATGCGCTTTTTCTGAGCACATAAAACTGAAGCGTGCATACACTAAAATCCTGTCAAACAGCTAATGACTACTGACTGGACTAAGTTATCTTTTACATCTGATTGTGCTAATACAGTCAGAGACACACAAGGTTTACATATAAACACAGGTGGTTATGTCTAAAGTGAAAGTAAACAGTTGAGAGAAAAACTGATGTGTGCCTGTATATTAGACGTGTGCAAGTCTTTAAAGGCATAGTTCACCCAAAAATTACAATTCTTTTATTACCGTATTTTCCGTACTATAAGTCGCACTTTTTTTCATAGTTTGGCTGGTCCTGCGACTTATAGTTAGGTGCGACTTATTTATCAAAATTAATTAGCAGCCCTCTCGTGGCTGTAGATGGTAATGTTTTCTCTTGGTTCTTGGTTATAAATAAATGCGACTTATAGTCCAGTGCGACTTATATATGTTTTTTTCCTCATCATGACCAGTGTTGGGTATAGTTACTTTGGAAAGTAGTCAGTTAGGTTACAACGTTACCATCAATTAAAAGTAATCAGTTATGATACAGCGTTACCTATTCATAAAAGTAACGCGTTAGAGTACTCATGCGTTACCAAAAATTAAAAGCCGTTTGCAGCGGCTCACACATGACAGACACAGCCCCCGGCCCCTTTAAATGCACCTAGAAGTCGTGACTCCCGACAATGAATAACGTCAGTCATCCGACTAAATTAACACTGCAGGATAACAATAACAGGAAAGACAGTCAGCAATAGGGTATTCTCCACATGGCGTTTTATTTATTTATTATCACAGAACATATTATTAATCAAAATTCGCGCCTACCCAGGCCGGTTAGCCTAGGCTACTGTATATTATGAGCCTATAGGCTACTGTATATTATGAGCACCACAAGATAACTCCTGATTTTTCTTTAACTTTAAATAATGCAGTTATCAAAGTACAAGTATGCTTACTTGTAAACACTTACTTACTTGCAGATTTAAATCCATTTAGAAATGATGAACAACCAGCCAGCCAACGATCTAATAGAAATTAACAGCTGCCTGTCAAACAAAAATGATAACAAACCGAATTAAATCCTTTACTGCCACACAGGCAAATGACAAATCGCTTAATAGCCGAACTAATTATTATTAAAGTGTCACTCACAGTCACAAGCCTAAATTCGCTTTAACACAGTCCATAAACCAAACGCTGTCCTCTCTGCCATTTTGCCGGGAGTTCGGAAAAAAAAAAACACACACACACACACACACACACAGGGTCAGGCGCAGGGCACAGACGTATCACAGCCATTGACTTTACGATCACAGAGCTTCGGTTCCGCTGATACATCCGCAGGTGGCACAGTAGACCTAGGCCTACTGTCTGACAAAAAGCAGGATGCAGTCGGGATTTTCCTTTCCTTAAAATAACGGATTACTTTTTTTTTTTAAATAACGAAGTTACTGATTACTTACGCACGAAACTAACGCGTTAAGTTACACATTTCAGGAAAAAAGTAATTAGAGTACTCTAACGCGTTACTTTGTAACGCGTTACCCACAACACTGATCATGACCTATTTTTGGACTGGTGCGACTTATACTCAGGTGCGACTTATAGCCCGAAAAATATGTATTTACTGTATATAAAAAAAAAACCTGTATTCATTTCTTTCTTGTGCTGAACACAAAAGATTTTATTTTATATTTTGCTACCTTGTAAGGCTTTGTTTTTAAAATAGGGAAATTAGATTGGCTGTGCTGCTCAGACAACTTGCAAAATAGTAAAAATGTGTCTCCGATGCACTGAGCTCCTTAAAACCACACACACACATCCAGCACTGGAGAACTCTGACAATACACATATATAAAAACAAATTAGGTTGTGAAAATGCATATTTTCTAGGCAAAATAAAATCTTGACTTTATACAATGCATACATTGCTTCGCAGCATGTCTCTTGATGGCAGCTCAGAGGTCTGGTAAGGCAGGAAAGAGATGAAGCCCAAAAACTTGGCCAGAAGTCGAGCCGTCTGCTCCATGTCACCTGTTCTCCTCTCCCCGGCTGACAGCTAGTATAAAGATGACAGGAATTAGACTTAACCTTAAAGAACCCATAAAATCAAAATGAATGTTTTGACTTTATTATTAGCTTTGAGGCCATCCATATGTTACTGTACTCTTACCAGATGACAAAAATCTGCTATAATCTGCTAGGTATACAATAGAGTTTAGGATAATTTCAAGGATGCATTGAAAATGATTAAATTTGAGAGTAAACACATTTATAAAGTTATAAAAGATTTCTGTGTCAAATAAAATTCTGTCCTTTTGAATTTTCTTTTCATCAAAGAATCCTGGAAGAAAAAAAACATCACTCAAACTGATTCTCACAGAAAACACCCTCACCCTCACTGAAAAATACACAGTTGTGGACATTTCCCAGGTAAGCTTTCTCCAGCACATCTACAAGACCTCAAAATATTCAATAGGAAAGGCACAAAATCCTCTTTTCTGAACTTGAATAGAAGGTTTTGGGATTCATAAATCTGCCAAGAGAAAAAGAAACATCAAAGTTAAGTTATGATCCAAGACACTGACTACATTTAAATGAAACTGAGCTAAAAAATAAAAATTAATTTTACTTATGGAATCATTTACATTACATTATCTGGAAAAACAATTAATTTCTCAGCAAAAAAAAAAACCTATGTCACACTAAAAAAACATCCAGCAAAAATGTGAATTTTATTTTGATTTTAATGTGCACAAAATTTTATCAGTGTTATCTTTAATTGGAACCAAAAAAAATTCAGTAATTTAAATGTTGAAATAAAACAACAGCTAAAGATAGAATATCATTTAAATGAAAAATTGGAAATAAAAAAATAATTCAAAATATTAATAAACACTATGATACTAAAACATTATTGTATAATACACATCGTAAAAAAAGGTGTCATGTATGAAATATGTAACGTTACATCCCGCAAAAGGTGTTTTGTTTTTTTCCTTTTTTTTCCAAAAAGAAACTTGTTGATGACGTTCCCACTTGAAGATGTTCTGTGGCGTTACGTTATCGGCTAAATGTATATTTAATTTAGCTTTAAAAACAAAACTGTAAACATCAAAATTAAAATAAATCTACTTCTTAATCTGTTTGCTAACGTAGCTTTAGTTGAGCTGACTGAATTTTAGGAAAATAAGCATCTTCCATTTCGCTGCGTGAATTGACGGCTCGCGCTTTGATCAGAGTAGGATCAGGCTCAGAGAGCAGGGTCTCGCTCAGCAACGAGTCCAAAGAGGAGGAGCAAGAGAGTGACGTGCCTCTTGTCAGGGCCGGGATTAGCTGCGCGCTGCAGCGCGCGCAATCCTCACCAAACTGATTAACATTGCCAAAACTTCAAAATAAAAGTTCGTAGTACACTTGCGGTCGTACCTTACATTTCATTATTGAGTAAAACTGTTAAAAAAGAACGTCTTAGGGAAATTCTAAAATGTTTGTTTTATTTCAATTTAATTTAGTTTTGTGATACAAATTACATCTTTTCTAACCACTAGCTACATTCAGACACATATAGTATAAAGATGCAGATTTAACCTTTTGATTTGTTCTGTAAAAACGTTTGTAACTCTTTTAAAAAGGTTCTATGTTTTATATATTTTTAAGGCTGATGTGCCCTACAGAACAAACACAGGGCCATATTTAATTCTCAACTGGTAACTCATAATTTCATTGAATTTAATGTGTCATGAAACAACCTGCCCTCATCTAACCTCATTTTCATTTGCAAACAAATAAATAGCCTAAATAATTATGTGGTTTTTGCTCTGAATAAGATCCATGAAATCATCATTGAATAGAGCTGTTCAGTCATGAGGTCAATTTACCTAAGTCTAAAACACTAGTTTGCCATGGGTTCCTCTGGGAAATTAGGTTTAGCCTATATGAGCAACCAGTTCTGAGGACAAGAGACAAGAGATTTTCAAGTTTCGTTTTAAAATATCTATGACTAACTGTATTTAGCAAGTTGTTAGCAACCCACACTTATTACATAATAATAATAAAAACACTGTGACTGTAATTTATGTTGTCCTGACATACTCCAGTAATGTGCTATTTTTTTATGAAACTGTTGCTCTAAAACTTATAAACAGTAAATTTAAAAGTGTTACTTCTCTTAATTTTCACTCTATCATGAGTGGTAACTCTCTTCTGGGTTTTAGTACTACTTTGAACAGTTTTATGTGCTGCAATAAATACTGAAAAATGCTGTTACCTATATTGGTCCCTACTCATTATTATTTGTCTAGAAATTTTATTAAGACACTATATTGTGAGCAAACTATATAAAACGAGCAGCTTGTAAATGAAAAAGAATGAGACAATTACTTGCACAGTCTCTGTATGGAAAACTGGAAACCTTATATAGATAGACCCATGCAGACCATGTACAAACATAATAAGAATAATCTTAATAAGCTCTGCTTGTTTGCACTGCATGCACAGGCTTGCCTTCCTTGTGTTTATCAGCCTATTTGGCTACAACTTCTTGTCTCTATGTGTTAACATCCAAATCAATTTGTTTAGGAAATATTTACATGGTAAACTCTATAACTGTGTGGGTAGTTTACAATAAATACTGGGAGTTTACTGGGTGTTTCCTAGGATTGCACTAGAAAAGAAGTAAAGTTATTATAATAGAACATAATAGAAGTGCAGGTAACAGGCCTTTGATTGTCCAAATGAGGACACGGGCTTCCCTTCACCCGTCAGAAATTATAAACCTGCTCTTTTCTCTCAGTGCAGCCTGAGCCTCAGTCATCCTTTACCAGCTACTGAACTGTATGCACATAATGCACACTTTCAACTCACTTATCTAATACACAATAGAGTGGAAATAGTGACTGAAGGTCAAGTGCACTCATTACATTACAGTATTCCAAGACAATTAGCTAATACACTGCTAATCTGTCTTGCTCCTTAAAGGGATAGTTCAAATATTAAAATTTCTGTCATCATTTTCTCACCCTCCACTTGTTCCAAACTTTTGCTGAGCACAGAATAAAATATGTTGAAGAATGTTGGTTTTGAAGAACCGTCAACTGTTTGGCTATGATGACAGATACATATTTTTAGTTTAACATATCCCTTTAAGATTCAGATGCAATTCTTGAGCTGAAAAAAAACTATTTATAAATAATACTCTGTAAAAAGATTCTCCGGGTTTCCTCAGATTTACACATTTGTGGAATCTTCTGGAGAACATCTAGACACCCAGTTCTCTAAAGAACTAATAAGAAAAAATACATTAGCATAAATTCCTACAAGACATCTTAACACTGTCAACAGTTCCCCCAGTAACCCCTACCATTAGGAAAATTGTCTTGATAATATTTACTATATATTGATCATTATTAAAGTATCATAAATTTATTGTAATTATTTATTTATAAAAAAGATATAACATTTTTATAAATATTTGCTTTAAAAGTGGCATGATCAATAAGTCATGACAACATTATCTTTAAAATAAGTTAAGCAATTTACAGCTTTTTTAAATAAGTTATACAAGATTCTTATGTTTTTAAGATTAAATTCACGTTTGTAAGTCAGTTTAATGTAGTTTAGGTTTAAATGACATGATTGTATTTAAAAATGTAAGGCAGTGACTTTTTTTTACAGTGGACATATATATATATATATATATGTATATATATATATATATATATATATATATATATATATATATATATAATTAATAGATTGTATAAATAATAATTGTTTAAAAAAATAATGATATTTAGTTTAGCTCTGTTGCAGTAAATAGTTAATGTTGAGCTGTGCGTTGTGCGATGGGCGTTGAGTGACAGTCGGATGGTCCAATAGAGCATGAGTATTTCTCCTAGCAGCACCAGTGGGCGTGTCTTATGGGGCTCGGCGTGTGTATCGCAGTTAGTGCAGCTGTAGTATTTACAGCCCCACTGCCCTTCCCACGAGAATGCAGTTATTGTCATTTACATTATTTTCCAAGAGGTTGCTTTATAGCAACAACTCCGTTTATGTAGTCCTGCAGTGACCGTATCTGTTGTAGTATTTTGCATTAGTGTTGTGTAGCAAGCAGAGGAAAGAGTGCGCGCTCGGATCAAGCGAGTCTACGATGGAGGGCTCGACGGGGGAAGGTGACATGTTTACCGTCAAACACGAGCTCAGAAACGGTAAATGAACGCCGGGTCTGACTCTGTCCAGCACTTGTATTCAAGAAACAAAGCTTGTATATAAATAATGCTTTTGTTATATATTGGGAGGGACAGCTTTAATGTTAGCTGGTTGGCTAGTGTAAAAGCATGAGTGAGTGGTATTAGTAGTCTATATGAATATATATTGTTATCTGTATCACAGATGGTCCTCCAGCCTGGGGTACTTTTAGGTTGGAGGATGTTTTGCATATGCAATTGCATAATTCACATTCATAACCGCAGTTAAACTTAAGTGCACTTGCGTTTCAGTGCATGTTGTGTTTTAAACATTTGAAAGAAATTCGATTGACACCAAAGAAAATGATTTTACTGTATGGAATTAATTGCGTTTATTATATGTCGGTGATTTCATTAGTCACTCAGTCATGGCCTTGAGTCAAACGAAGCCTAATTACTGGAGCTAATTTAATCTCTAGGGCCTGATGTTGTCTTTGTATAGTAAATGAAGTTACCAGGTTTGTGTCCTCACTTGCCTGTCTTAGTGAATGCTTAACAGGCACATTCCAGTCCAGTGTTTTGTTGTCTTGTGACATTTTTAGAGGCACCAATGCCACATTTTGGTTGTGAGTGCTATTAGATGTTTAATAAAATATTATTTAACATAAAATAAACCTAACATGATAAGCTATTTTTAAATACCTGAATGCCCACTATAAAACAAGAAATTTGGCTTCTTGTAGTCTTCAGACTGCCTAAAAAAAAAAAAAAGAATATAATAATTTTTGACAGTCTATCAGAAAACGTTACTGCAGTTTTACACAAACCCCGGTTTCACAGATAAGGCTTAAGCCTAGTCCCAGACTAACTTGTAAATTTGAGCTGTTTCAACTGAAAGAAACTGGCTCTGATTGATCTTAAAATATGTCAGTGCCCTTGTTTTCTCTCCAGATGCACACCACCAGTAATGTTGTTTGTTGACGTGTTCATTTTTTTTATATATATGTCCTAATGAACAATGAACAATGGCCTAATCCTGGCTTGGTGTAAACCCGGTCTGTGAAACCATGCCAAAATGTAGCTTTTATTTAAATTGTGACACCCATAGAAAAAACAACAACAAAATAATTTAGTCTTTCACTAGATCATGATGGGATCTAATCTAATTCCATTTTCTCACATTTTACAAAAATTACAGTATGACTGCATTCATCAAGCTATGCAATTCAACCGTTACCCAAGTTGTTGTAAGAAAAATTATATATTTTTCTTTAATTTATTAAACTGTATTTTGAAATACCACATTTTTGTAAAGTAATATTTATTTTAATAACTATTATTAATTCAATGTATTTTATATAACTTATTAAATTCATATGAAATTAATTGTAGACCGAGCCATTTTTAATTCTTAACAAGAATTCTTAATTCACACATTTTCTGTTTTCAGGAAAGTAGGCCAATTGTTTTGCAGTCATTAAAAGGTATTTCGCGATTGTCCACTTTAGGAAACCCATATCAGTCGATCACAAGTCTCAAGTATTTAAGTTACAAATCCAGATCCAGAAATGGCATGATTAGACTCAGTAGTGTATTACTGTGTGACTAATGCAGGTCAATACAGATGATCAATTTACAGGCACTTAATTGTTTCTGGCTTGTTATGACCTAATTATTAATTTACCCCATTAATTTACCCCATTAATTAATAGAGTGCAGGACTAAAGACTAGAAGGGGTCACCTGATAAGTCTCACCTAAGAAAGATCAATGGGGACCAGATTCTCTTTATTAATTCCTTCAGGTCCTGAGTGGAGAATGTTGTGTTCTGGATGCTTATTAATAAACATTGTAGTTCTCATGGACCTCCCTAGAGTGCTTGCACCTTAAACATGCAGCTTGGTATCCAGTCACAGGATGTGGTAATAGAATGCTGCCTTTTTTTTTTTTTCTAAAACCAGATAATTTACGCAGATAGAGAAAAATCATGATTTTGTGTGAGATGCAGTGCTACTGTGATTGTGGGTAACAGCAGGAATGCATGCACTTTACTGGGCATTCTCATTGGTATCGACTGCATAAATCAAGTGACCTTACTTCAGGCTGCAGGCCACCGTGTAAACATATACCACACACATGCTCGCGTTCTTCAATGTCTCATTCATGAAGGCTGTTTTGTTTCCTCTGAATCATCAGGCTCTTCGTTGTTTATGAGCAGGCCCACACAGAATCTGCACCTGCAGAACTCAGATTTCGGAAGAATTTAAATGCATTTCATTCATAGTTCTGTCCCTTGTTTGATTACATTACCGTTCAGAAGTCTCTTAAGCTCACCAGGGTTGCATTTGTTATCAAAAATACAGTACAAACTTTAATATTGTGAAATATTCTTGCACTTTTCAATTTTAAAATGTAATTTTTTTATGTGATGGCAAAGTTGAATTTTCATCAGCAATATCTTCAGTTTTCAGTGTCACATTATCCTTCAGAGGTTATTCTAATATGCCGATTTGGGACTCTGTAATGTGATAAAAGTCTCTACTGTCACTTTTGATCAGTTTAATGGATCCTTGCTAAATATTATCTTTAAAAAAAAAACGACTGACCCCAATCATTTGAATGGTATTTCCTGATTTCATAATGCTTCGGCTGCCACTTTTGTTTTAGCCTGTTTAAATATTTAAAGTCAGTGCAGAAACTGCATAAAAAAGATTTCATCCGGACGTGTTTATAAGCTACATAGTGCATTTATGAACAGCTGCAGGCTCGTCTCACTTTTCCTATTCTCACAGTTGTGAGAAAGTGGCAAATTTGCGAGGTTTTCTTGTAATGGTATCCAATTTTTTGTTCTTGTGACCAGATGCATGTGTTTAAATCTTTTCCCAGCCAATCTGACGGGTCATGTGGAGCGAGTGGGCATTGAGAACTTTGAGCTGCTGAAAGTGCTGGGAACAGGAGGTCAGTGATAGTTCAAGTATGTGAGCCCTGTGTTCTCTGCTCATCTTTGTTCCTGCTCCACTAACACATTGTTCTTCTCCTCCGGGCAGCCTACGGCAAGGTGTTCTTGGTTCGTAAGGTGAGCGGCCATGATTTGGGTAAACTCTATGCCATGAAGGTGCTGAAAAAGGCCACTATTGTGCAGAAGGCGAAGACGGCAGAGCACACACGCACGGAGAGACAGGTCCTCGAGCACATCAGGCAGTCTCCTTTCCTGGTTACACTCCATTATGCCTTCCAGACAGACACCAAACTGCATCTCATTCTAGGTACGCTCTCTCCTCTCTCTCTTGTGGATTGCACAAATGTTAACGGCATTTTATGCTTCAATTTAACTTCTGCATTTAAAAGAGTGCAAGCTGTGCAGGCTGAACTTTTCCTCTCTATTGCTTAACAGTTTTGTTATCGTGAGCTAATTTAATAGGGCTCTGTTTGTGTGATTTAGTCGTAGTGAGCGTTTAGTCAGTCTGACTGCAAATAGCTTAGTGAGCAAGGATACATTGATATCTCACTTCACAGGAAGTAGGCAGGGAAATTTACCCGTCAGTCATTGTGCACGGCCTCCCTCTGGCATTTTATTCAGCTTAATTAACCTCAGAAGTGTTTGCTGGGCAGTACGAGAGTATAAAGTGCAGCAGATATGACTTTTAGAATGCCATTTTTATTATGTACATCTCTGACATAAGTAAGAAGATCAGCACGTTATAAATAATTAATAGTTTATTTACTTAATTTCTTATATAGTTAGAAACTGTAATATTTAAAAAATAATATTACAATTTAAAAGACCTGTTTTATTTGAATGTATTTTGCTTTGATTGCAACTCTAGGGCCCTATGAAATTCATTTTATTTTTTCCCAAATTCTGTTTTATTTTTTTCCAAATTACATGTTTCCCCGTTCTTTTTTTTAATGGTTAAATTAAATGTTATTAATCAAAAAGCATGTCTAATTAATTAAAATCAGGAAACTTATATATTGTCACATCAATTTATTAAAAGTTTAACAAAAATGACATGTTTAGGGCCCTATGAAATGTTTTATTTTTTCTTCACCATATGTTTTATTGTTACCTAATTCTGTATTTAAGCATGTCTAATTATTTAAATGCATAAAAAACTTATTTTATTTTTCTTACAGTAGCCTTATGAAATGTTTTTTTTCCCCCTCAGAAATCCTGTCGTTTAAAAAAAAAAAAAATTCTAGTTATCAAATGAAAGCATAAAACATTCATTTAATTGATCTTTTAATTACTGAACATTAAGCAAACATTATATTTTGGTAAACAAAGGGGATTTAATATTAAAATTAAAACCTGGAAGAAATGTTGTGTGATTATTCCTTAAAAATAATGTTTGTTTCTTTTTAGTAGTAGTATGTACATTCTGCTGAACAAGAATAATACATTTCTGGCAAATACTTGTCTTTAAACTGAACCAGACTTTTATTTTGACGGTGTGTGATATGACGCTAGTTTTACTCAAATCAAACGGTCAAATGCTCATGAAGTGACTCTCAGAGCAGTTCTGGAGATGTTCCTCATGTGTTCACGTCCTTATTTAGAGAGACGACAGAAGCTGAAATCACCATGAGCGTCACTCGCGCTTCCGTGAGTGTAATAGAAGAAACCGCGCTTCTGCACCATTCATTAACAGAGACACGCAGAACATGCAGGATTCATATTTAAATAAACTTGTCCTGCTTAATATTTACAGACACTAGTTCATATCATGATTTGATTTAATGACCTACTTTTTAATTCATTCATTTAAAATTTGACAAATTGCGCGTTAAACTGTGAATTCCATTTTTATGACTGGATTCCGCGATTTCGTCCATGTTTTCTGCATCGTGGAAATCATAGGGCCCTACAACTCCAGTCTGAGAAGCATCAGAAATCATACTGATCTGATGATCAAGAAACATTTCTTATTCTGAAACCATGATACATTTTTAGCATTCTTTGATGGATAGAAAGTTCATAAGAACAGCATTTATTTGAAATTGTACTTTTTTAACAATGCCAGAATCTTTACTGTCATTTTAATAATAAAACAATGAATTTCTGGCATCATACTGACCCCTTTTTTTCTTACAGCAGTGTGTTATTTATTACTTTAATTTAAGTGTTTATGTTTTAATAATTGATATTTTTTGTTTGTACATCGCCATCACGTTTGAAGCCCCTGTGACTCGTGTTGTTTGATGAAGCCGAGGGCATTCCAAATAAAGTGAACTTCTACACACCCTCTCTTGAGTGTGTAGAGAACAGTGAACTCTGTGCAGTTAATGTGCTTTAATAATGAAAAGCGGAAGCCCGTGCCACTACAGGAACTATTGGTTTTTGTGGTAACGCTTGGAACCGATTGTGTCAGTGTCAACTTTAAAGCAGGTTTTTGCAGTAACTGCACAATACCATGTGTATACCATATATATCTTACATTGCAGACTATGTGAATGGAGGTGAGCTCTTCACGCACTTGGTCCAAAGAGTTCGCTTTAAAGAGCAAGAGGTTACCTTGTACAGCGGGGAGATTGTACTAGCACTGGAGCACTTGCATAAGGTAAAATTGCACACTTATTTTCACTCTTCATTTCATTTGCAAATCTGACTGAACGGCGCCTCAGTTCGAGAGAATAGTGAAAGTCGTTCAGTCGTTTGCTCAGGAGGTACTTCTCCTCTCTCCTGCCTACTAAGATCAATTCCTCACTCAGTTAACCAGGCCAGGCCAAATGTGTCTGCAGTGCTCAATTTCTTGAAGGCTGTGTTTGCAAAAAGAGGAAGAAAAGTGTTTTTAATGCATGCTTGTTCTGTGCATAGCAGCCATTATTCAGAGAGAAGAGAACTGCCCTGGAGGCATTGCAGTGTGAGTAGGTCGGACCTTGACAGTGAGATTAACGTTGTTTCGGTTCAGTCTCATTTTTTGTCATTGCCTATTATGTTGCCATTTATTATTTATTAAAGTAGTGGTGCATTTTCCAGGTGAATGGTTGCATTTTATGACTCCAGATGAGTTAAGGTTGTGATTATGAACACAGCATTTGAGCAAATACTTTTCGATAAGTAAAAAGTTGTTGAATGGTGACATGAACTTAAAGTATTTGGTCCCACATCTTAACATAAGATCTTATTGTTTTCCAGCTGGGAATCGTCTACAGAGACCTAAAACTTGAGAATATACTTCTTGACTCAAACGGTCACATCGTGTTGACGGATTTTGGCCTTAGTAAAGAATTTCATGAGGTGAGTTTGTGTTACTCTCCATAGTTTTACCCTTTTTAAACTTTGGATTTCTGCCAGTTATCCATATTTTATTAAAACGTTACTGTGGTTGTTTCAAAAACCTAAAAAATGGATTAAGATTTTAATTTTCGTTAAAAATTACATTTAATAGTGTAAATAAATTATTAGTATTTTTACATTTTAAGTTTTGGTTAATAGCAAAGGGAACCAAAACAAGTCTGTGCAATTAAATATCCAGTATCTGCTGGTATATATCAAATAATGAATAATTCCAGTCATTTAAATAAGAAAAACATCAGCTGATAACCTATATGGTACCAATATGTTGTACATCCCTAAAGTGTTTCCCATTGTTCCCTCTAAATTTCACTTTTGATGTTGTTATTGCACTGAATGCAGGCTCAGAAACTTATGTGGAAGGGTTGAGTTTTCAGTGTTACAGCTCGAGTCTGTCCACACATCCACTGATTTCCAGTGTGGAAGTGAAAATGGCAGAACGTAATGTGTTTAGAGATAAACAGTGGCAATTAATTCATGAGATAAAGTCTGCATCCTAGCATAGTCTTCCTAGTTCATAGTGTTTCATATAAACTGGACAAATAATGAAAACTTTTGAACTGGATAAACTGCTCGATGGTTATTAATGTCTTAGTTTCTTTGAATGGGGTGTCTCTCGCATGGGGTGTTTCTGCTCAGATGATCGGCTCCATAGGTTTGCCCAATAAAAATAGGTTTAGCCGGAATTAATATTTAGAGGGAACACTCTGTTATGTGATTGTCTTTCCTGGGGACCACCCAGTATCCCACACATGCAGGTCCTGGCGTGTCCTGCCCTGTCAGAGATGTTCTGTTTGATATTTCGGTAGTTCACATTGAACCTCCCTCCGTCCCGTGGATGCAATTACAGTGCAGGGCTGTTCACTCAATGCTGTAATTGCTTATCATGCATGTTTTGATGGTGTTCTTTGTTCTAAAAGATTATATTAACTTTTTGTTTTTCCCGGTTTGACCTTTGTTGTACTAGCTCACAACCCATTTCAGCCAGAATTTCTTTTACAAGTGTGGTTTGAAAACGTGCCTGTGACTATTAAGGCTTTATGGCAAACATATAAACCAGCGCACATAAAATGAGTAAATTCATCCGACAGAAATGTGCTGATTATGAGATGCAAAATAATAAAAGCAATTAATCAGTGCACACAGGAACTTAATTATAAAAGCCATGTGCTTGTAGAGGAATTTTCGAACATGTGGCAAGAACGTTAATTGCTCGTAGGATATTAAAGAAGATTGTTCCAGATGTTTGCATGTATTTCTTTCCATAAATATGCTGCATAATTCCGAATGCAGTTTTGCCCAATTTAGAAAGTACAGATGGTATTTGGTCTTAGCCACAGCGGCAGCTAAGTGCAGTATTTAATCATTGTAGAATGATGAATCGTGTTTCGATGTATAGGTTTAGATTTCAATTTATTTGTAATTTTTAAAACACTGTGCTGCAATGGATGCACTGCTGTTTTTTTGGCAGAAGTTGCAAAATAGCAAAAATGCTTTGTATTTATCAAAAGTGACAGTAAAGACAATTAAGCAGCAAATCAGCATATTAGAATGATTTCTGAAGGATCGTATGGCACTGAAGAGTGGAGTAATTATGCAGAAAATTCAGCCTTGTCATTACAGGATACGTAATATAATATATTTATATAAAAATATATGAAAACAGAAAACTGGTTTAAATTGTAACATTTCACAATAATACTGTTTTTACTTTATTGTTGATCAAATAAATGCAGCTTTGTTGAGCATGCTCAAGATGTCTTTCAAAAACATTAAAAATCTGGTAACACTTTACAATAAGGTACGAACTAAGAAAGAATAATATTTCCACAGCATTTATTAATCTTAGTTCTTGTTCATTTCAACATTTACTGAAGCATTCTTCAAATCAAAAGTTGTGCTTGTTAACATAAGTTAATGCACTGTGAATTAACATGAACTAAGATTAATAAATGTATTGTTTATTGTTCATTCATGTTACTTAATACATGAACTAATTGAACCTATATTACAATATTACATTTTTTCTGTATTTTTAATCAAAAAAATGCAGGCTTGATGAGCAGAAGAAACTTCTTTCAAAAACATAAAAAATAGTAATGTTTCCAAACTTTTGGTCTGTACTGTATATAATAATTTTTTTTTTTTTTTACCTATGTATTTTCATTGAAAAAATAGTTAACAAAAAATTTCACCTGAAAGTTTTGCCTTGAGCTCATAGCTGATTGGTCCATTGTTAGTGAACATTCTGTGTAAATGATGCCACTTATAGTGTAAGATAACTTGCATAAGGTAGATTAATGGAAATTTTGGGGTGAATTAACACTTTTGGATTCATGATGCACTGAATCGTGTATAATAAGTGCTTTGGTCTTGTAGGTAGAGAGAACTTATTCCATCTGTGGCACTGTTGAATACATGGCCCCTGAGATTGTAGCAGGAGGAGAGTCGGGACATGACAAGGTAAAATTGGCCCATTTGCCACATTTTAAGTGCTATTTAATTACACACATAATTTTCTTAATTCATACACACCAGCTTAAAGTTAAAGTTCATTCTTTTTTTTTTCTTATAACAAGATTCAGCATGCATTTGAATGTGCTTTTTGGACTATAACCCTTGTGTTGTGCTCCCGTAGGCGGTGGACTGGTGGAGCTTGGGAGTTCTGATGTATGAGCTGTTGACCGGAGGCTCTCCTTTCACTGTCGATGGCGATGAGAACTCTCATTCTGACATTGCCGAGTAAGACCAGCACACACACACACACACACACACACACACACACACACACACACACACACACACACACACACACACACACACACACACACACACACACACACACTCAGAGCTGTATTCTCTGTAAGGACTGGAGTAATGAACCCAAAAATGAAAATTCGGCCATCCTTTACTCGCCCTCATGTGTGTTCTGACATTCTTGTTCAAACATATTTGTTCGTAGCTGTACGGTTTCAGCTCCTATTGATGTTTGTTTTATGGAAAGGAAATCATTGGGTACCAAAACTGTTTGGTTATTAACATTCTTTAAAATATATATTTTTTTGTGTTGAGCAGAGAAAGAAATGCATACAGTTTTGGAACGGCATGAGAGGGAGTACAGGGTTTTTGTCTTTTGGTAGACTTTTAAGACCTTTTTAAGTTCTTTATTGAAATTATTTTTAGTCGCTTTGGATAAAAGCATCTGCTTAATGACGTAATGTAAAATGCTACTTATTTAAATAAAACAAAAATCATAATATGAACAGACATGATCAGTCAACTTTAGTATCATGAGTCTTCATATCATAAACATAAGAATTTTTTTCGGGGTTAATTTTGAATTTGATATGATGAAATATGATCGATCATATGAGTCATTTGTTCAGGAATCAGACATCTGAAAACTAAAATATCTGTATATTTTTTTTAATTCTTATTTTTAGAGGGTTTCCGCGGGTCTTAAAGAGTCTTACATTTAGTTGTATCAAATTTAAGGCCTTAAAAAGTCTTAAATTATACAGTAAAGTCTTAATTATGACTTTAAGAGGTCTTAAATTTGGGGACGGAAAGACCAGAATTGCGATATGGCTGAATGTGACGATTAAACTTCAAAAGGCTAACATTATGATTTCATCAAATAAGCATAAGGCTGCTTTGTGTTCTGCTGTTACCGGGGAAACCGTTATATTCTACCAAACGCTCCACCTGCTGGCAGAGAATGAATGAGCATTTTCAATAAAACTGTTTTGTTCAGACCACTGTGAAAATCGACCCGTGTTTTTAACCCTGCAAACACGCAGAGCTTTAAATGTGAAGTGGTGGATCGATAAGAAGACAATGCATTATAAAAATCTAAAAAGTATAGGGGTGTGTGATGTGGTCTGCGAATCCTGCAATAATATCGCAACTGTTGTTTTAACTATGTGCCATTTGATATTATCCAGTATATCGCGAAAAGCGAACAAAATGCCTACAGAGTGCACACATATATTAGATGATGAAGTCTAGTAGGTTAGACTAGTGTCCGTGCGCATTTATAGTGTGTTTTTTCACTGCATGAATCAGTCTATTAAAATGCATTTAGAATTATCACACACTTCAAGATATGGGGCAGAAAATGTATATATTTATATAATTTTATATTGTTAAAGGGTTAGTTCACCCACATAGCAAAATTATGTAATTAATAACTTACCGCCATGTTGTTCCAAACCCGTAAGACCCTTTTATCTTTGGTACACAGTTTAAAATATTTTAGATTTAGTCCGAGAGCTCTCAGTCCCTCCATTGAAACTGTGTGTACGGTATACTGTCCATGTCCAGAAAGGTAAGAAAAACATCACCAAAGTAGTCCATGTGACATCAGAGGGTCAGTTAGAATATTTTGAAGCATCGAAAATACATTTTGGTCCAAAAATAGCAAAAACTACGACTTTATTCAGCATTGTCTTCTCTTCCGACTTCTGACTCGGGTCGGTGTTCATTTTCAGTTCTCTCTTCACAGCAGTTCAGTCAGTGTACTGTTTGAGTACATGAATTACTCCAGGATACTGGTTTGTTTGAACTCAGAGGGAGTGTCAGCCACATTAAAAAAGTTAACAGCTTAAGTCATTTGTGGATTAATGCGTATTAGAGATGCGAACCGTTTAAAACGATTCAGTTCGATTCGGTGAACTGAATGATTCGTTCGCGAACCGGATATCCAGACTGCATTGTTTTAAACTCTCTCACAACAGACACGGAAGAGAAGACATTGCTGAATAAAGTCGTTGTATTTGCTATTTTTGGACCAAAATGTATTTTTGATGCTTCAAAATATTCTAACTGACCCTCTGATGTCACATGGACTACTTTGATAATGTTTTTCTTACCTTTCTGGACATGGACAGTAGACCGTACACACAACTTCAATGGAGGGACTGAGAGCTCTCGGACTAAATCTAAAATATCTTAAACTGTTCCAAAGATAAACGGAGGTTTTACGGGTTTGAAACAACATGAGGGTAAGTTATTAATTACATAATTTTGCTATCTGGGTGAACTAACCCTATAATATCACACAAAGAGTGCTGTTTTTTCTCCAAAAGTCAGCATACAAATGTGATATTGATTTTATACAATAGTTCAGTAAACAAGGAGTTATATTAAGTAATATTATGAGACTTACGTTTTAGACACCGTATTTCCTGTTTTTGCTCTATTTCTTCAACAGAAATCATTCCAAACACAGCCACAGTGTTGCTTTGCGTCTCTGAACAATACAAAGGTAGGGCTGGGAATCGATTCCAAAAAGAATCGGTTCCGAGGCGTTGGGAATCGAGAGTCGATTCCAAAGGTTGGAATCGATTCCATCAAGGGGAATCGACTCCTCATTCAGTCTTTTTCAGTTCAACAAAGCTTGTCTATGGGAGTCTCTCAAACGGAAGGCTACATCCAACAAAGGCTGCACACATTTAAATTCACGAAAATAAACAGAAAGAAACGAGCCGGCACTGATCATTTGAATTTTAGGATGTAGCCTTTCGTTTTAGAAGCACAATTCACCTAAGCCATAATTACAACAGTTGTGAGATAAGATTATTTTCAATTTTATATATAATAACTATATAATAACTTGTCAATAATATAATATACGTTTTATTTAAGTTAAAAGTTATATAAAAGTACAATAGTAAAGTTACAAAATCAAGGTATAATCAGCTGGTATCAGGCGTCGAGGGACACTGCTCTATTCAGTGTCCACCCGTCGAGTCTCTCTCTCAGTCTTTTATACGTAGATGGTCAACCGCTGGTGCCAAGCTCTCTTCTGCTGTCATCACCTGGAGTGCTGCCAAATCCTCCGTCAAGGCTTTCATTTCTTTGTCGCATTGCTTTCCAGTATCTTTGAGCCATTTTCCTTTTTTTTCATGACGTCACTGAGGGTCTTGATCTTATTACCATCTAAAATATTTTTTTTAAAAACATTTCTATCAGCCAGTGATAAATATAAATAATAGTCAGGAGCATAGATCAGTGGACGAGAGAGCATCTGATTGACAGAGCTCTATCAGTCATTAATGTTCTGGTTATTTTGTTTCAGTGTACAGTTTGTTAATATTGTGCAAAGTATACAAAGTAAACTTCATCATTCAGCTGAAGTGTGCACATTTATTTTAGACATTTCATGTCTTATTTAATTCATGTAATAAACGCATGTCCCTGCTGAGCTGGGCTATGAATAATTTCACGGGCAAAGCTAAAAAATTAATAATAATTCGTATTGTAATTGTATTTTTTATTCAGCTCCATATTATAGGAAGGATACATTATATGACCTATCCTGCAGTCATCATGGTGAGATTAGGTTCCTTTTAATCTAAAAAAAAAAAAAAAGAATTGAAACCAACAGTGAGGAATCTATTCTTGAGGACCAGGAATTGGAATCGGAATCGATTCCAAAAAATTGTGGAATCGAACAGCCAAAGGCGTTTCGTTTCTGAATGAATCGCTCATGTAAATGATTCAGTTCAAACGCAATGACACACTTAACAGTGACTTGCTGCTACCTACTGGCAGTTTTAATTTCACATTTAAGCTACCTTAAATGTCAGTTTTCAATGTTTTATGTTTAAAATATCAAAACATTATTTATGTATTAAAAGTTAAAGAATTCCATGTCCCTCAGAGCTGCATTAAACAGTGTGTAAATGCATCTAAATGACACTTCTAATGCCGCTTCTATGTTTCCTCTGCATTGCAAAGATCAATTTTGATGATACTGATTTAATTTGCCTGGTAAAAGCCCAAATGCAAGCCCAAATCCAAATGCAATAATTGTTCAAATTAATATAGTAATTAATACTTTTGACTCATCCATTTTCTTAAAAATAGTTTTAAAGGCTGAAATGTAAATTGTGGCGTTTTATAAAACTTTTTTTTTTTTGTGTAAACTTGTATCTGAACTGTAAATTATGCATTTTACAGTTTAATATGGTACTATAGACATTGCCCAACCCTGCTCATACGGTATTAATTTTATTTGTGCAAGTCTTAAAAAGGTCTTAAATTTGAGCTTAAAAATCCTGCAGAAACCCTGTTTCATTTTATTTATTTTTTTTCAGGTGGAACTGAAGAATAACTGGTTCTTGGTTCCCATCCCTAATTCTCTGTACGACTTTATGTGGTTAAACTCCAGTTCTCTTTTTATTATTCAGAAGTCTGTCTTGTTTTGATATCATGAGTTGACTGTTTGATTGCATCAGCATGGTGATAAAATTAACTTCTTAAACCTGCACTTTTTAAACCCTTCTTTCGTTTTCTTTTTTTATTAATTCTCTCTCTTTGCCCAATAGGAGAATTATGAAAAAGGATCCTCCATTCCCCAAAGACTTAGGACCTTTGGCCAAAGACATTATCCAGCGATTGCTAATTAAAGACCCAAAGAACAGGCTGGGCTCGGGGCCCTCAGGGGCCCAGAATGTGAAAAGCCATCCATTTTACCAGGCAAGGCTAAAATGAATAACCGACATTTTCCCCAAAAAGGGAATATTAGTAGGGAAGAATATGGCATGTTAAAGTTAATTCAGATCCATTCAAGCTGTGAAGGACCAGCATCTAAAATGTTTGACTGTCGTTGATTTAGAAAATGAATTGGGAGGACCTAGCTGCTAAGAAGGTTCTGGCTCCGTTTAAGCCTGTAATTCGTGATGAGCTGGATGTTAGCAACTTTGCAGAGGAGTTTACAGAGATGGACCCGACATACTCCCCAGCAGCACTTCCAAACAACTGTGACCGCATCTTCCAGGTAGTGGAATTGAAACTCATTTTATTATATTATAATATTTGTGTAATAGGAGATATTTAGGGTCATTTGCACGTCAGACTGCCTAATACGATATGTGAAAGTGTGGAATTTAAGACACTTTATCACTATTGCAAAGTTATTACAATATTCAGAACTTTTATGGTAACCAAGGCTGCATTTATTTGATCAAAAATGCAGTTAACAGTAGTATTGTTAAATTAACACACAAAAAATGCTCAAAAATAGTTTAGCTTTTGAAGCAGAATTGTCCCAAAACTACCTTGTATCAGCTGATTTCTCTTCCAGGCCAATGTATCGGAGTATCTCTAATGTATCACTAATATCGACCAATGTGTGATGTACCTAAACCAATGTTGATTCACACGGAGCATTTATTTATGACTTAGAATCATTTTTGCGCTTGAGCGGACATTTGATGTTGCGTTAGGATATAATTGTTCAGCTAACCCTCCATTATTAGTAAGCAGGAAGTACTGAAGTGGATGTGGGCAAGTCAGCCTTTATAATGATCACTTGTGCAGTGTGAGCCCGGCTGTCTATGTTGGTATTCAGATGAATTTGAGAGCTGTTTGGAGATGTAATTATGGTGATGTGGAGATGGATTCAAGCATCAGATGTGAATGACTATTTTTGATGCATCTTGATCTATAACGTTGCCTATAACATGATGCCAGCTGAAATGGGAGGCTGCGAAAGAGATGGTGTCTATGATTGCCTGCTGAATCCTTCAGTCTGCCGGATCAATGCCGTCATTAAACGGCTCTGTCATGGAATAAAAGGTTGGCGTCTGCGAGAACAACCATGTCTGGCTCAATTACTCCTTCAACCTTTGATTACCAACTTCATCTTGGCTTTTCTGAGTGTTCGTCTTTCATGTGTGCTGGAATTTTGATCCTTCGTAATTCTCGGGTGGTACAATTGCAGCGACGTCTGCAATGATAACTTTCGAAGTGCTCCACCACGCACATACACACATGCATAGCCGCATATATACCCAGCCACCCGTCAAACTGAAATTAAGCTGCATTAGAGGACTGTGATCATTTGAAAAGCAGGGCAATCAAATACCTTGGCTTAGCAATTAAAAGCATTTCAACCATTCATCTACTCATCCTTCCGTCCAGCCGTCCTCTCATCCAGCCAGCCACTTCTCTGCCCATGTAGCACACAGCTGCAGTGTGGCAGTGTAAGTGGGACATGGACTGTCGGAGGCTTTATTTAGAAAGGCGCACATGATGCAGTTGTCGCAAACAATGTGACTGGAGTTCCTTAGCATGAAGGATTTGCAGAAATGCAAAAGGCCTTGGTGTTTGAGTTCCCTCTTCTGTTAGTAAGTGTGTTTAAAGAGGTTTGTATCTGCAGGGCTATTCCTTCATGGCTCCCTCCATCCTGTTTAAGAGGAATGCTGTAATGGACGACCTGGCTCAGCTGTGTGGTGGGTCAGAGAGGCCGGGCTCTGCAGCTGTTGCCCGTAGCGCTATGATGAAGGTCAGTCTGCATATCTCTGCTTTGTAAAAACGTTACAAAATTTAAAGCTGAGGTGTCATTTTTGTTCAGTGTTAAAGGGGTCATATGATGCAATTTCAAGTTTTCCTTTCTCTTTGGAGTGTTACAAGCTGTTTGTGCATAAATAAGATCCCTAAAGTTGAAAATAATAAAGTCTCAAACCCGAAGAGATATTATATATTATTGCCGCCGCCGCCATGCCGTGGAGATGCTGTGTTTCATTGTGAAAGCAAAACTACATTGTTTGAACTTCCAAAAGAGCACACAACTAGAAATCAGTTTTTAAGTTGTATTTACAACACTGTTCCAGAACATTTCAACCCAAATATTCAGATGTGTGCAGCACATTTTACAGAGGACTGTTTCCTCAACCTAGGAGAGTACAAGGATGTCTGTGCTCAAAGGCTGTTTCTATAAAGTGGGGCAATTCCAACTTTGCAAGGGCAGTCTGGTGCTTCTGACTCACAGCCTGTTAGTACGTTTGCATATTTAAAGAATTTACCACTGATGATTCAAATGCTAGTTTTAAGCAGTATAGAATGACGCTTTTTGTTCATCGTTTCTCCGATCACAAATGTAGACATGCTTTTTATGTTTACGTGCCGAGATACGCAACACGAAAAAAGACAGTATAAGTCATTATAATCTATAATTTTGTCCCAACTAGATGCAACAAATGCCTCTTTTGTAATTGGTCTTATTGGTTTTGTCTGGTCACACCGGGACACGTCATCACAGTATGTTAAGGGACGTAACACTTCCGTCACACGCTTGAGGTATTCAGCCAATCACAACACACTGGATAGCCAATGGATGGCCAATCAGCGCACACCTTGCTTTTCAGAACGATGAGCTTTTTAAAAATCAATGCATTTCAAAAAGGCGGGGCATAAAGGGGCAACAATGGGTTTTTTAACCTTAAACCACATAAACACATTGCATTACGCCAAATTCTTTTTAGCAACATCATATGACCTCTTTAAAATACTTTCTCCCATCCCAGTTGACTGAAAAGTGTAAGCATTTTTCCATAAGACCAATGCGACTTATGGAAAATCTTCAGGAAACCGTTTTGAAAAGTCATTATTTTTTCAAAAACTTTGAAAGAAATATCAGTTCTTGTTAGGCAGCAAATTGCGATAGACCAATAAACTGCTACTAATATATTTATTTTTAACAATATTTACACTTTTTCCACTAAAACGATTAACGGTTCTTGAATATCGATTTTACACCATCTTAAGTTTAAGTCTTAAAAAAATAGCACTTACTGTAATAGTGTCATTACATCACTGTGATCAACACAACAGTTCACATGTGCAGTAATTAATACTTAATATTTATTATTCTTGCATGAATAATTACACTTTCTATTATTATATAATACAGGAATAAATTATTATCAGTTATACATATTTAGGCTTTCTGAAGAAGCTTTTTTTCCCAAGCTGGTGCCATGCTCTACTGGTGGAGCCATAGGAATGGTTATTGAATAGGAATGGTTAATAATAATCAACATTGGTTGTTAAAAATAGTTTTGGTTTATTTCTAGTTTTTGGTAAATTAAATGGCGAAGTTGGAGAGTAAGTGAGAGAAAATGATAATGCACAGTAGAGGAGAATAAATTGACATCAGAACAAAATTCTACTATAATTCACTATGCAAATATTTCAATGACAGCTTCACTGTTGAGTGGCAAACATTTTGAGGGGCTTTCACACAGTTTTTACTTTAAAAACCGCCAAATGAGTGCAGTGGTATTTAGCAGAAGTGGTGCATAAATGTGCATTGCCTCTTATAAAATGTTACTAATGAAACGCTCAATACACTGAAAATCACATCTGATTGGTCTGTTTTTTTAAAATTCAACTGCTGCACTGCTTGTCAAAATTGGAATATTATTAATTTGAAAATGTCTTTAAAAGATTGTATTCATGGGTGTGATGCACCTAATAAGCCAACAGCATTCATCTATTGTGTGTATGTAGACCAGTAATTAAAAATAGCACAGTAGCACAAAATTTAGAAACCTAACATTTTGTACTCTTATTTTATATCCTTCTCCAGAGCTGTCAGGAATGATCAAGAAAAAAAAAAAAAAAATTTTTTTGATGTATACTATGCAGACATACTCCAACATTTATAAGCAAAGCTCCCTTCACAGTCCACCCAGACCATTTATCACAATAAATCAGCAAAAACTGGCCATTAAGTAATCACTGAACCAAAAGCACATTAAGATATGACCTTCTACATTTGTAACGGTAACACATTAATCATGAACTTGATTAATAGTACTTAGAAATTCATCCATATATACAGGCTAGCCAATCAAAACATTGCTTATTTACATATAAAAATGTTAAAGGTATGGCAACAAAACAACCCGTTCAATTCTAAGTGTCAGATAGAAGCTCATGTGAAAGTATATTGCAATTGTTTTGGTGCAAGAAACCTTGATTAACATTGTAAGTGAATTTTTCCTGACCTTTACTTCTGACAAACTGACCTTAGGACTCTCCGTTCTACATGAGCTATGAGATGGACCTGAGGGAGAGCGCTCTGGGAGAGGGAAGCTTCTCCATCTGCAGACAGTGCACTCACAAAAAGACTGGACAGAAATACGCTGTAAAGATTGTCAGTAAAAGGTACCAGTTATGCAGTCTGCTAAAAAAGGGTTTTTGATGTATCTAAAGTTCAGTTGAATTATATAGGCTAATAGTCATAGAAGTAATTTGTCGTTTTTTGTTCTGCAGAATGGAGGCACAAACACAGAAAGAGATTGCTGCTCTCAAACTGTGTGATGGACATCCCAACATAGTCAAGCTACATGAGATCTACCATGACCAGGTAAGTCAGTTTTTGAGACTGAAACCTAGAGATCATGTGCACTTCAATGCCTCATTCTCTCAATGAACTGCGCTAGCCTGAATAAGTTTGAACTCTCTTTGTCCTCGCACCTGCCCCACATTTAATTCCCTCCTGTTCATAAACTGTCCTCTTTCTTTTCATTGTAATTTGTCTCTATTACAATCCAGTCTTTATCAGATGCAGCACCAAAGAAGGTTACTAGAGAAATGGTTGGTTGGATTTCATTACAACAAAATCGAATTGGTCCTTTTTACTGATTAAAAAAAATCCTAGAGAAAATCAGAGATTTAAATTTTCTGCAGGGCAGTAAAAAAAATAGAAGTACATCAGATTCCTTTGCCGATGTAAGTCGATGGGAGACTAAAAACAAGCTAAAAAGCTATATTATGGACCTAAGACAGCTTGTACATCAAGAAATGTAAAAAATGTTTTTAGAGTTACAAAAAGTATGATATTCAATCAAAATAGTTTTTTTTTCACCTGTAAAACAATGTTTCTGGGTAGAAACAAAAAATATAATAATAATGAAAATTTCAGCTTCCTGCTGATTCTGTAAAATCCCAATGGGTAATTCAAATACCACCCTAATATTCTGTTCACTGGTAAATTACATTACATATACAAATGCATTGTGCATGTAGTTTTAAAAAGTTTTTTTTTTTTTTCTTTTTTTTTTAATAAATACACACCACCGTTCAGAACTTTGGGGTTGGTAAGAATTTTTTTCCTTGATATGTAAAATATGTTCTTATTTTCACTAAGGCTGCATTTATGTGATCAAAAATGCAGTAAAAGTGTAATATTGTGAAATCATTACAGTATAAAATGTTTTCTATATTAATATTTTAAAATGTATGTAAATGTAAGTCAAGCCAAGTCACCTTTATTTATATAGTGCTTTAAACAAAATACATTGCGTCAAAGCAACTGAACAACATTCATTAGGAAAACAGTGTGTCAATAATGCAAAATGATAGTAAAGGCAGTTCATCATTGAATTCAGTGATGTCATCTCTGTTCAGTTTAAATAGTGTCTGTGCATTTATTTGCAATCAAGTCAATGATATCGCTGTAGATGAAGTGACCCCAACTAAGCAAGCCAGAGGCGACAGTGGCAAGGAACCAAAACTCCATCGGTGACAGAATGGAGAAAAAAACCTTGGGAGAAACCAGGCTCAGTTGGGGGGCCAGTTCTCCTCTGACCAGACGAAACCAGTAGTTCAATTCCAGGCTGCAGCAAAGTCAGATTGTGCAGAAGAATCATCTGTTTCCTGTGGTCTTGTCCTGGTGCTCCTCTGAGACAAGGTCTTTACAGGGGATCTGTATCTGGGGCTCTAGTTGTCCTGGTCTCCGCTGTCTTTCAGGGCAGTAGAGGTCCTTTCTAGGTGCTGATCCACCATCTGGTCTGGATGCGTACTGGATCCGGGTGACTGCAGTGACCCTCTGATCTGGATACAGACTGGATCTGGTGGCTACAGTGACCTCGGAATAAGAGAGAAACAGACTAATATTAGCGTAGATGCCATTCTTCTAATGATGTAGCAAGTACATCGGGTGTTATGGGAAGTGTTCCCGGTTCCGGTTTACCTAATTAATGCAGCCTAAAAATCATTTAAACGGATTTGGATATTAAAAGTATATTAGTATGTTATGTGTAAGCCAGGTTAAAGAGATGGGTCTTTAATCTAGATTTAAACTGCAAGAGTGTGTCTGTCTCCCGAACAATGTTAGGTAGGTTATTCCAGAGTTTGGGCGCCAAATAGGAAAAGGATCTGCCGCCCGCAGTTGATTTTGATATTCTAGGTATTATCAAAGTGCGAGTTTTGAGAAAGTAGCGGACGTAGAGGATTATAATGTAAAAGGAGCTCATTCAAATACTGAGGTGCTAAACCATTCAGGGCTTTATAAGTAATAAGCAATATTTTAAAATCTACACGATGTTTGATAGGGAGCCAGTGCAGTGTTGACAGGACCGGGCTAATATGGTCATACTTCCTGGTTCTAGTAAGAACTCTTGCTGCTGCATTTTGGACTAGCTGTAGTTTGTTTACTAAGCGTGCAGAACAACCACCCAATAAAGCATTACAATAATCTAACCTTGAGGTCATAAATGCATGGATTAACATTTCTGCATTTGACATTTATAGCATAGGCCGTAATTTAGATATATTTTTGAGATGGTAAATGCAGTTTTACAAATGATAGAAACACGGCTTTGCAAGAAAAGATTGCGATAAAATAGCACACCTAGGTTCCTAACAGATGACGAAGAATTGACAGAGCAACCATCAAGTCTTAGACAGTGTTCTAGGTTATTACAAGCGGAGTTTTTAGGTCCTATAATTAACACCTCTGTTTTTTCAGAATTTAGCTGTAAGAAATTACTCGTCATCCAGTTTTTTATATCGACTATGCATTCCATTAGTTTTTCAAATTGGTGTGTTTCACCGGGCTGCTAAGAAATATAGAGCTGAGTATCATCAGCATAACAGTGAACACCATGTTTCCTGATGATATCTTCCAAGGGTAACAGATAAAGCGTGAAGAGTAGCGGCCCTAGTACTGAGCCTTGAGGTACTCCATACTGCACTTGTGATCGATATGATACATCTTCATTCACTGCTACGAACTGATGGCGGTCATATAAGTACGATTTAAACCATGCTAATGCACTTCCATTAATGCCAACAAAGTGTTCAAGTCTATGCAAAAGAATGTTGTGGTCAATTGTGTCAAACGCAGCACTAAGATCCAATAAAACTAATAGAGAGATACAACCACGATCAGATGATAAGAGCAGGTCATTTGTAACTCGTAAGGAGAGCAGTCTCAGTACTATGATACGGTCTAAATCCTGACTGGAAATCCTCACATATACCATTTTTCTCTAAGGAATATAATTGTGAGGATACCACCTTTTCTAGTATCTTGGACAGCATTTATAGACATTCTGAACTCTATTGGGGTTAGACAACACGTTTCAGGACCTACTCATTGTCGAAATCATACTCTAGATTTAATACTGTCACATGGAATTGATGTTGATAGTGTTGAAATTATGCAGTCAAGTGATGATATCTCGGATCATTATTTAGTTTTGTGCAAACTTCATATAGCCAAAATTGTAAATTCTACTTCTTGTTACAAGTATGGAAGAACCATCACTTCTACCACAAAAGACTGCTTTTTAAGTAATCTTCCTGATGTATCCAAATTCCTTAGCATATTCAAAACCTCAGAACAACTTGATGATGTAACAGAAACTATGGACTCTCTCTTTTCTAGCATTTTAAATACAGTAGCTCCTTTATGCTTAAGTAAGGTTAAGGAAACCAGTAATGAGCATACTCGCACCCTAAAGAGAGCAGCCCGAAAAATGGAGCGCAGCTGGAGGAAAACAAAACTAGAGGTATTTCGTATTGCTTGGTGGGAAAGTAACCTATCCTACAGAAAAGCATTAAAAACTGCTAGATCCGATTACTTTTCTTCTCTTTTAGAAGAAAACAAACATAACCTCAGGTATTAATTCAATACAGTGGCTAAATTAAAAAAAAAAAAAAAGCCTCAACACGTTTGACATTTCCCAACATCACAGCAGTAATCATGATACTATTAGAGATAAAATTGCCACCATTCAGCCGTCAGCTACAATATCGCATCAGACAGTGCACTATAGACCCCCTGAGGAACAGTTCCACTAATTCTCTACTATAGGAGAGGAAGAATTGTATAAACTTGTTAAATCATCTAAACCAACAACATGTATGTTAGACCCTATACCATCTAAGCTCCTAAAAGAGGTGCTTCCAGAAGTCATAGATCCTCTTCTGACTATTATTAATTCCTCATTGTCAATAGGATATGTCCCCAAAACCTTCAAACGGGCTGTTATTAAGCCTCTCATCAAAAAACCACAGCTTGACCCCAAAGAACTAGTTAATAATAGACCAATCTCGAATCTCCCTTGGTAAATGTATGATCCTTCAGAATTCAGTCTAAATTGTTGATTTTGGTGCAGAAGAAACATTTGTTATTAATGTTGAAAACAGTTGTGCTGTTTAACATTTTTCTGGAAAACATGAAAGTATTTTTTTATGCTTCACTGAAAAATAGAAGGTTCAAAAGAACAATATTTATTTAAAATGGAAATATTTTGTTACTTTAAAAATTTATTTCTGGTTCATCTTTGCAGAAAAAATAAATAAATGCATTTCTCTCTCTCTCTCTCTCTCTCTCTCTCTCTCTCTCTCTATATATATATATATATATATATATATATATATATATATATATACACACACACACACTCACCTAAAGGATTATTAGGAACACCTGTTCAATTTCTCATTAATGCAGTTATCTAATCAACCAATCACATGGCAGTTGCTTCAATGCATTTAGGGGTGTGGTCCTGATCAAGACAATCTCCTGAACTCCAAACTGAATGTCAGAATGGGAAAGAAAGGTGATTTAAGCAATTTTGAGCGTGGCATGGTTGTTGGTGCCGGACGGGCCGGTCTGAGTATTTCACAATCTGCTCAGTTACTGGGATTTTCACGCACAACCATTTCTAGGGTTTACAAAGAATGGTGTGAAAAGTGAAAAACATCCAGTATGCGGCAGTCCTGTGGGCGAAAATGCCTTGTTGATGCTAGAGGTCAGATGAGAATGGGCCGACTGATTCAAGCTGATAGAAGAGTAACTTTGACTGAAATAAAAACATGCAACCGAGGAATGCAGCAAAGCATTTGTGAAGCCACAACACGCACTACTTTGAGGCGGATGGGCTACAACAGCAGAAGACCCCACCGGGTACCACTCATCTCCACTACAAATAGGAAAAAGGCTACAATTTGCACGAGCTCACCAAAATTGGACCGTTGAAGACTGGAAAAATGTTGCCTGGTCTGATGAGTCTTGATTTCTGTTGAGACATTCAGGTGGTAGAGTCAGAATTTGGCCTAAATAGAATGAGAACATGGATCCATCATGCCTTGTTACCACTGTGCAGGCTGGTGGTGGTGGTGTAATGGTGTGGGGGATGTTTTCTTGGCATACTTTAGGCCCCTTAGTGCCAATTGGGCATCGTTTAAATGCCACAGCCTACCTGAGCATTGTTTCTGACCATGTCCATCCCTTTATGACCACCATGTGCCCATTCTCTGATGGCTACTTCCAGCAGGATAATGCACCATGTCACAAAGCTCAAATCATTTCAAATTGGTTTCTTGAACATGACAATGAGTTCACTGTACTAAAATGGCCCCCACAGTCACCAGATCTCAATCCAATAGAGCATCTTTGGGATGTGGTGGAACGGGAGCTTCGTGCCCTGGATGTGCATCCCACAAATCTCCATCAACTGCAAGATGCTATCCTATGAATATGGCCCAACATTTCTAAAGAATGCTTTCAGCACTTTGTTGAATCAATGCCACGTAGAATTAAGGCATTTATGAAGGCGAAAGGGGGTCAAACACAGTATTAGTATGGTGTTCCTAATAATCCTTTAGGTGAGTGTAATATATATATAAACTTTCTGAACCAAAGTTGTTGAAAGGTAGTATGTACATGCTATTTTTATTTTGTGTATTTGTGTGTGTGTATGTATATTTCAATTTGTGCCAGGATTCCTGATCCATCGTCCAAATAATTGTTCATTATGATAAGCTTGAGTCAGTTGGGCACCTCTTCAGATCTGTAGAAGTCTGTCTGTGTGTGTGTGTGTGTGTCCTCTTGCCAATTGGAGGTTATCAGCCCCCACCCTCTTTACCCACTGCCATGTCCCAGATGAAAAGCAGAGCCACCCTGCCCAGCCAGGGTCTTTGTTACTCTATACCAGAGATAATGAGAGATATTAGCTTGCTCTCTTTTTTTTTCCTCCGTGCACACAGACACACTCACACTTGCACACTCGTACACTTGAATACTCATTTCTATCTCATCTAAAGCACATAAACACTTGCTCTGCCATTTACTTCTTAACACTCGTTCAGCTTATGATGTGACTGAAGCCCATTTATGAAATCATCTTAAGTCTGAATCTTTTCCATGTTATTTTTCCAGCTAATTCTGAGTTCATATGCATCTTTCCCTCTGACTTTCTGTGCCAGGATAGAAGGCTTTGCACTTCATAATAGATTATCTGTGTAAATGCGATCACATACTGTTCCATGTGATTATCCTTGCAAATAGTGTGTTTCCATGTGCTCCCTAAATTTATATTTAGAGTTATGGCCAGGGCCAGTAATAGAGTTCTGAGGTCCCAAGGCAAAACTTTGTGAGGGAGCCCAGAGCACGTTTACTGTCAACAAACAACAGTTGCAACATTGCACAAAGTTTTTTTTTTTTTAGCACATTGCATGGCAATGGTTTAAAGTGTGTACAAATTACAAACAATAGGACAAATAATATAGAAAAAAAATAAAAAATTTAGCCTACTAAAAATAATAGCTAACAGCAGCAGGTTTATTATGCTGCTGTCACATTAAGACTGAATGCACAGATTTAATATACTGATAAGCATTTGATTTCTTTCACTTAAGACATAACTGACTGCATTTAAGTGAAAACTTGCCAGTACAGACACTTAGACATGTTTTGTGTTTATTTATCCATTTAAGCACACACCCAAAGCCTAAAGTAGGCTATCCTTGTCTGCGTTGCATCGGTCTCAGATTGCATTCAAAGAAAGCCACCTGGGGAACAGCATCACTTTTGCAGCTCTTGTTTACTGTTGAGCACGCCCGGCTGGAGACTGTATATTACAATAATCACAAAACATGATTTGACTGATTTGGATGTTATGTAGGAAGGGTAACAATGCACTGCTTTAAAGGAAATGATCAGAATGCGTCATTTTGATATCATAATTGTTAGAAGCCAAATCAAAAATGAAGCAAAAATTCTGTTAATCATCTTTGAGGGCAAGGTTCCCTGGTGGTTTGGGGGCCCTGTGCAACTTGTGTACTTTGCGTATAGGGAGGATCTGCATGATTTATTCCACTATTATTATGTGGATCAATAATAAAGGGTCAGGAAATATTTTATCTGGATGTGTTTGTGGCCAGACTCGAACCCTATTACTCACATGAGCGCCAAGGCTCAAAATTTCTAGATCAAATGTGTTAACCACTGTGTCTTGACTCTGAATGACTCTCTAACTTTGGTATTATAGTTCACTTAAACTAAAAATATAATCATAAAGAAATTTTTGTTACTTGAAATAGAATTAACTTTAACTGAATTAAAATATAAAAAAGCTTAAACTTATTTTATTTCAGGTTTTTGCAAGGCAACATTTCATTTTTTGTAACAGTATTAAAATAACTAAAACGTAATAAACTAGAATTAATAAATACAAATGAATAAAAACAATATAGACTAACTAAAACTTAAGTGACAACAAGATATGAAAATAAAACCACATTTAAAATATTAAAGGTATAGTTCACCCAAAAATTAAAATTCTGTCATTAATTACTCACCCTCATGTCATTCCAAACCCGCAAGACCTTCGTTCATCTTCATCATAAAATTACGGTTGAACCACTGCTGTCATATGGAGTAATTTAACGATGTCCTTACTATCTTTCTGGGCCTTGAACATGGTAGTTGCGTTGTTGTCTATGCAGAGTCAGAAAGCTCTCGGATTTCATCAGTAATATCTTAATTTGTGTTCCGAAAATGAAGGATGAATTTTTAGGTGAAAAATCTCTTTAACAAACCTATAATAGTATATCAATGATCCCAAAATATCAGTGCTTTCTAAAATGGTGAATATATGTTTGTGTGTTTGTGTAGCTACACACATATCTTGTTCTGGAGCTTCTGCAAGGTGGAGAGCTGCTGGAGAGGATCAGAAGGAAGCAGCACTTCAGCGAGACGGAGGCCAGCTGCATCATGCGCAGACTAGTGTCTGCCGTCAGCCACATGCATGATGTTGGTGTGGTGCACAGGGACCTCAAACCTGAGGTACAGCATGCCACAACACATCCACTGTCATTATCTCAATTGTACAACCCATGTGTCACAGCACTCCAGGCCAACTGGCCCCAAAGTACAGGTTGGGCTGAAGTTTACATAAGTATTAAACTTTAAGTCTTGCTTAATTAAAAGGAAACTTACTCAAGAAAAATCAGCTTTAAGTTTATGCTCCTCAATAATGCTTGTTTTTCAATTTGGTGTACAGTGAATTAGTAAATGTTTGTGTTGGTAAACTAAAAAGGATTTATTGCTTTATTTTTCTGCCTGTGTAATGGAGTTTTCTTCAATCTCTCTGTTATCTTTATAGAATTTGCTCTTCACGGACGACACTGAGAATTCAGAAATAAAAGTTATTGACTTTGGCTTTGCACGGCTCAAACCCCCTGACAATCAGCTCCTGAAGACCCCCTGTTTCACTCTTCAGTACGCTGCACCGGAAATCCTCAAATACAATGGTTATGATGAGTCCTGCGACCTCTGGAGTTTAGGAGTCATTTTGGTAAGGCCACATGATACCTACAGTATGTAAGGTATGGGTAGTAGGAAGGGTCATCTTCTTTTTTCAAGATTGCACATATCTATGCAATACTACGAGTACTAAATGAGTGTGAGTGAATTAAAGTTGCTTCCTATGAAGAACTTTTCAAATGTATTTATTATTTCAGTCAGTTCTCAGCAATAGTGGATGTTTGCCTTTTTTTATTATTATTATCAGCATTACTTTATACAGTTTTTTTTTTTTTTTGGCCAGTAAGGAAGTGGAATTTTTATATTGACAACACTAAAAGTAGCTGACTACAGATGCACAGGAATGCCCATTCTTCATCTTCAATTAACAGATTAATACTTTTAAAAATAGAGCAACTTCTTGATTCTGTAATCTTGTCATCATATTAATTTTTACAGATTTATAGGATTACAAATTCATGAAAAAATGCTATCTTAAGTATAAATCTGGTCATTTAAAATATTTATTTTTATCCAGTTCAGATTTATTTAAATTATTTTCAGATTATTTGTTCCTGTGTTTATAAATATTATGTCAAATAAATATAAATTTATTTACTTATTAATTTATGTACTATCCATATCAGTCGACCACTGAATATCTGCAGGGAAGCTCACTATGGTTTGAAAATTGTGTTCAACTGATTTTATGGAGGAGCGAATGGGGCAAATTCTAAATGTACCTTTGTCACACTGAAGTATCTCATTTTTCAGGCTTTTTTAATGGAAATAAAACATTAAATGCTGCATTTTGTATGTGATGTATGAGTATGAGATTCTGGTTTGTATCCATACAGAAGCTTTTATCCTCCTTCATGTAGATTATTTACTCCTTTTGGATTTGAATCCATGTCTTGCTGTTATTGACACTTATTCACTTATTCACTTGAACACCAACCAAAATAAACAAACTATCAAGCCTATCCAAAACAGCTTAGCATTGCTTTATTGGAGTCCTCGCGACTTCCCTTAAGCAGAAATGTTTCCAGCCAGGGCTTCATTGAGAGAAAGATGAGAGGAGATAGCGTGGTGGAGCTTGGGGAGATGTCCATAGCGGAGTTATTTATGTGGGGCTGTTTCTGGCTCACTCTGTATTGGAGAGCAGGGCCTGGCTGGGGGGAGAACGAAACAGTAGAGTTTGACGTGAGGATTTCTGACAGGCTGTGAGCTGAAAGCCCCTGGAGCTCTGCACAACACAGAGAGAGACCACAGTACTGTGTGGATATTTTAGCTGTGCACTTTTTTTCTTTTTCATAACCATAATAAAAATTGTTCTCATCTATAATTTATTGATATAGCACATTTAAAATCAACAAAATATGTGTTGTGCTTAGACATATGGAAAACACACATTACATCTGTACAGCACACAATGACAACTCCTATAATGTCCTGTAAGAGCCAATAAGTCTTACGGCACAGTTTGAATGTATTGATGACGAGGACACAACGAACTGTGGCTATTTTATGAACTCAGGGCACCAACAGAGAAGGCACAATTATCTTTAAGCATGAAGAACCACGTGTGAGTAAGCTAGTTGGCATATTTAAGAGACCTATAGGTGTGATGGAAACTGCAGAGATCAGAGTAACAAGGTTCCAATACATCTACAGCTTTCAAAGCATAACAAAACTGTATAGTCCAGTATAGAAGAAATATAATCCCTCTTGCTGGTAACAGTCAGAAGCTCATTGATTGTTCAGGACAATAAAGGACATATTTCAGTTTGATAAAAGCTCTAATCTAGAAGAATCAACTCTTCAAAACAGCTTTAATATGCTTGTTAAATTTAAGGGGTTAATCCAGGCATGGACAAACTCTGTTTTAGAGGGCCACTGTCCTACAGAGTTAACCTCCAACCCTAATCAAACACAACTGAACAAGCTAATCTGTCTTCCGGATTACTTTATCAAGGTTGGAGCTAAACTCTGCAAGACAGTGGCCCTCCAGGACCGAGTTTGCCCATTCTTGGCTTAATCACTTATCAAGCTGTTGGTTGATAGATGATGATGATGATGTGTAATTTAGATTTTATATTTTCTTTCTAGGGTGATAACTGTAACATTCTATCCAGGGACTACAGATGAAAAATATCCTTTGGCTTATTTTTGCATGTTTACAGTCGTGTTTATTAATGTGCATTGTCCAATTTTTATTTCGTGCTGACTTTAAAGCAAAATATACAGCTCTGTATCATTAGCATAACAGTGAAGGTAAATGTCATGTTTTTTTAATAAAAACTAGAAGTATATATGAAGAAAAGAAATTGGTCCTAAAATAGAACCTTGAGGTACCCTGGATTAAGGTGCTCTTGTGCGCTTTGTTTTGTTGTAGTACACCATGCTATCTGGCCAGGTCCCATTTCAGTGCCAAGGGAAGAGTCTAATGCACACCAGTGCAGACGAGATTATGAGGAAGATCAAACAAGGAGACTTCTCTTTCGAAGGTGAAGCCTGGAGGAATGTGTCCAGTCATGCTAAGGATCTGATACAAGGTGAGACACAGCTGAAGACGTTTAGAGACCAATTTGCAGTGTTTTAACAAGGAATACATCTGTTAAAACTAAAATGTGTCTGTCACATGGTTCAGAGCTGTTGACGGTGGACCCTGACAAACGGATAAAAATGTGTGGCCTACGCTATAATGCCTGGCTGCAGGATGACAGTCAGCTCTCCTCCAACCCTCTTATGACTCCTGACATCCTGGGATCTTCTACCAGATCAGTGCACACCTGTGTCAAAGCCACCTTCAATGTAAGAAAGTGAAAAAAAAAGGATGGATTCTAGAAAATAAAAAGTACAACATAACATGGCTGCATGATTTATTGTTGTTGCTAAAAAAAAACAAGTATTAGAGAAAAAAATTATCATTTTATTTTACATGATATTTATTATCATTATTATTATACATTTTTTATCAATATTATTATTCATAATATATTAAGGTTTCTGTAACTGTAATATTGGCAAACATTGATGTGGTCACCAATATTTTGTTTTATAACCAATATTTTGCATCCCTAGTTTTATTGGGTAATACTTTTGTTTTCCCCAGGCCTTTAATAAGTGTAAGCGGGAAGGCTTCCGACTCCAGACGGTTGACAAGGCTCCTTTGGCCAAACGCAGGAAGATGAAGAAGACCAGCACCAGCACAGACACCCGCAGCAGCTCCAGCGAGAGCACACACTCATCATCCTCTTCCTCCCAGTCTCAAGATAAGACACCACCAGGCGGAGAGACAGCCATTATTCCCCAGGCCTCTGTGAGCACACCTCTAACTCTGGGCCCTGACGAAGAGCCCTCTCAGGGCGAACCCCAGCCTGCCTTGACCTTTACAGACTGAACCTGTCTGAGAAACAAAACAACAGGATAAGTTACGTAATTTTCCCACCATCTCTCTCCTCATGCTCTGGCATGGCCGTACAACTCCAGAATTTGCATGCAGGGACCAACTCAAATCCATCACTAGCAATAGATGCACACCATGAGCATTGAAGTCAGAGCTTGAGTGAACTTCTGGTTCATGTCCCGCATGGCTAAAACTCACTGCATCCAGTCCAGTGTCTCAAACAGGAGGGAGAACTTCAATTTGAGGAGCAACTAATCCTTCCACTGATGGAGAAAGGAAAGTCTGCTTCTGCAGTGTCTTGACTGACCAGGCACTTTGCTTCTGGCAAAAAAGGAAAGGGATATGTATTTTAAAAGTATATAAATATAATTTATTTAAGAGGAAATTTATTGTTATTATACAGACTTCTCTTAAATTTGGTTTATAATAGTATTCAGTATATTTAAAAAATTGTCAAATATGACAGCTCCATTTGTGCTGGAAGCTTTGTGGTATTAATTCACATAATTATCTAACTTCAAACTTTGACTTCTTCCAACAGATTTTACTAAAGTAGCAACAGTTAGGTTTAATTGTTTCCGTGTGAGCATTTCATTGTAAAACTCTTGTTTCCTCAGGTTATTTATTTATTTTTATTTTTTATTTGAACTCATTTGTTAAGAGTGGAAGACAAAGCCAGTGGCTAAATGTGCGGTCACATTTACCTTTGCTCTAAGAATTTTTGTGGGTGAAATCTTGTTATTTCACTGGGAATCTGCACAATTGTGCATAGGAGCAAAAGATTTCCCCATGCAGATTTTGCATCAGGTTCAGTTTTTTACACAGATCTGATATATTGACCAACAAGAAGATGCTTGCTTTGAAAGTGACTTCTGCGTGAGAATTGCTTTATGACAGTGGACAATGGAAGTCAATGGAATTTTTGGTTTATTTGTGAAATTTAGCTAATGAGACCGTGTCTTAAATGAGAGAATGCTAGAGGTGTTGCTTTGGATGTTGTTTAACTCTGAGACTTCGTCATTCAAAGGTTTTGTAAGTTTAAACTGGGATTGAATCTGCTTCAAGTCAACATGAAATCAAAATTGACTCATTTTAATTTTTAATGCACCAGATTCATTTGTAAACTATGCACAAACCAAAATGTAATGACTCTTTCTTCCTCTTCATTGACTTTCTTTTTTCAGTGGCATTACTTAGGCCTCTCAGGCAATTGGATAATGCTACCCAGTAGCTAAATGGCTCTTTTGTCATAGTTTTAGCAAACTCATATTCAATCTGGCTTACATTCAGTATAATGCTGCTTACTTTTCATGAACCAATCAGTTTCTGATTGATAGACTCCATGTCCTGTTTCATATGAGAATGCCTCACATGAGAGGAGGAAATGGGTTTTGATTCATGCTGACTTTAAGCACCTGCAAAACCTAATGACACGCTTATCTCAGAGAAGATAACCATGACTGCAGGGCCACATTTTAGCCTGAAATGAAATGATACGGCAGCTAAAAGACATCTGTGGTTTCCTGTTTGACGGTGGCATGATGTGTTTTTGGCCCTGTGTTAGATGAATGATGCTTTAAGATGTGCTGCGGCAGAGACTGTGGTGTTAAAAACGACGTGCTTGCATTTTTTTCTTCTTAGCATTATCTGTTTCACAAGCCGTGGAGGTTTAGTGACACTGAGGTGCAGTGTTGCAGAACTCAAGTCGGAGTCCAAGACCATATTTTCAGGAGCATTTGGACTCTTTTGAGTCCAAATCCAGATTTGTCTGGACTTGAGTACCACGCTCTTGAAAATAAAAAGGAAAATAAAAAAAAATCTTTCCCTCTCTTTCTCTCCATTCTATGGCAGCAATGCCATAGATGAACCATTTTGGATTCTCCAAAGAAACTTTCAGTGAACAGTTAAAATAACTAGCTAAAATAACAACTCTGAAGAACCTTTTCCCATTATAAACAAATGCACAAAGCAAAGGTCCCATGGTTAAAGGTTCCTCAATGAACCATCGATGCCAATAAAGAACCTTTAATTTTAAGAGTGTACAACACTGCTGAGCTGATGTGTTTGTGTTTTTTTGTAGCTGGTGATGGCATTTTTACAGTTATCATTCATATCTTGCAAACACTACAAAACTACTTGAAAGACACTTGAACTCTACATTGCTATGCAAAAGTTATTTTCTTCCTTTCTTCTTATGTTTCTGTTGGTATCCTGCAAGATCTTTATGCATTAGAAAATAGTGAGTATAAGCAGTGCCTCATCAGGGCAAACATAACTGCCATTTTTAGGAACAGACGCAAGGCTCTAGTCTCTTAAGTAAATCATGCATTCCGTTTCCTGTGCACTAACTGAGACGAGACATCCCATCATTGAGCTTTTAAATGGCGAGGGCTGGATTGGGAGCCAGCGGCGGGTACGCATGCAGGAACGCACACACTCAAACACACACAAACTGGTGCTCCTGCCCACTCGAACCCAGGCAGAGGACAAGAGCAATAAGAGCAGCAGGAGCTTGGCTCACTTTCATGTGGGTGAAAGCCGCTGTGTTCGGCCTCTTCCCCATCACTGTTCCCCCTGAAGCTCCCTTGTTACTGCCTCCTCCTTTTGTTTGGGTGTATTAATAGAACGGGAATGAGGGGAGGCAGAGAGAACTCTCCTCTGGGAGTGAGCCTTTATTAGATGGTTTGTCCCACTGGTTCCCTGATTCTAATCGCACAATCATGGAGCTTGTTATAAGGTCTGATACATTTTTTAGGGTTTTTCCTCTTGTTTTAGCTGTTAAGAGATTAAGGGCCAGACGTGCTCTCCATTGATCTGTGCACTCCGTTATTGTCGCCCTATTTTAGTGCTTGTAAATTGTGTTGTCTGCTTGTGAAATGTAACCGAGGGCCCTCGTGCGCATGTATCCGTGATAGCGCCGGGTGTGGATGGCTCATCTGTTTGTGGAGGTGGGCTGATTAGCCTTTTTAAGATCCACCTTGTTTTTAAAGGGGTTGTGGATTTGAAGTTGGAGAGTTAAAGGGATGGTTCCCCCATAAAGTCTGTCATTTACTCACCATCAAGTCTCTATTTTATTGGGCATAAAAGATGTTTTGATGAATGTTGAGCAGCCATTGACTTCCACAGTATGGAAAAACAGTTACTATGAAAGTCAATGTCTACCGCCGTCAACTGTTTGGTTAAAAACATTCTTTAAAACCTCGATATTTTTTTCCTTGTTCACTTCAGTAGTACTACAAACTAATATTTTAAAATGGCACACAATGCTTCCAAATAATAAAAGTTTAAAGCAGCATGTAATTATTTTAGGAAATAATGTTGTTTAAAATAGTTTTAGATCATGTCAAGCACATCACTCTGCAGAGCACCAATATCAGTGCGAGAAATATCTTTTCAGCTGCCCAACTATAACTTTTACTGGTCAACATACACTACCATTTAAGGTCAGCAAGATATACAGTATAGCAAAGTTTTCACAAAAATATTAGCAGCACAACCTATCTCAGCACTGATAATAATAGTAAAATCTTTCTTGAGCAGCATATTAGAATGATTTCTAAAGGATCATGTGAGACAGAAGACTTGAGTAATAGCTGCTGAAAAATCAGCTTTGCCACCACAGGAATAAATAGCTTTTTAAAACATTCAATTTAAAATATTCAAATAGAATTAAATGTTAAGAATATTTAACATGTTTCACATAAAAATCTTACTAACCCCAAAATTGAATGGTAGTGTGACTGGACAAATAAATCATTTTGTGAAGTTCGTCGTCCCTGACACAGAGCTTTTATTCTAAAACCTCGAAGTTGCATTGAATATTTATGCAGTGTTGTAAAACACACTTTTGACATATTTCAGTGGATTACGTAACATGAAAACGTGTCTCCCTCTCTGTCCACTATCCCGTTTCCTTTCCGAAAGCACCTGTGCATGCGATGCCTTGAATCTATAGAAATGAATAAATGACACATCTGTTTAATTTTGCCAAAGTCATTATTTGTAGCAGTGAAACTTGATGCAAAATCTCAGCCTTTTCCAACATACACCAAGCTTTAACTTTCTATGTTGTGAAGTTGTTTAAAATCTGTTGATTTGGTTAGGCTCATGTGCTTCCACTCTCCAGCATTACCTGCCGTGAAACACATTTATATTGTAATTCTGTATGTTATAAGGGTGATATTAAGAAACATTGATTACTAGCACAATCAATGTGCTAGCTTTCATATGATTTTTCTCCCACACCTGACATAGAAATGGAGCTTCATGGCACTTTGCACAAAGCGTTTCTACTGTCCATGGGCTTAGGGATTTGATAGTGTTAACTGCCAATAATATATGTCGGTGTTTCAGCAAATTCAGATATTGACTGTGATCATCTAAAATTGAAATGTTTTGAATTATCTGTTTTTGCATTTTGTTGTCCAGTTGGCCCAGTACAAGTTGCATTCAATTTCAAAGGGAATTTAGAGTAAATGGATTTAAAGGGATTTATAAACTTCCACCTGTGCAACCAAACATTTCCGCCAAGGGGCGCTGTTTACACAGTTTTATGTCTGTGTTGCTGGTCATTTCACCTAGTGAAACTTGATTATGGGATGTATATAACCGCTTTCCTGTCTCTAGACTCTGTATTAGTCTTCAGTGTGCACTAGATGTTAAATTTTTAGCCATTACATGAACCTGATGAACATGAACATTACCTGAAAATCTTATCTTATGAAAAATGATCTAGCTGGGCTAGAGTTTTTCCTCATATATTAATTTATTTAAAATGAATTATTATTAAACTATAGTGCTTAAAAGCAGCAAAATAAAGTCCTGTTTATAGTGAGTTTTAATGCTATGTATGTATTTTGTAAGTGCTAAGCCATATACTTCACAGCTGAACCCGGTTTGCGTGTCCATTGCATTGTTTCTTAAGATTACATTCTGTTAAAAATATCAGTCCATTGTGATGATGCAAATGCGAATTGGAGTGTGTTGCATGAGTGTTTTAGTCTCTGATGAGTTTAATCAACTCGGGTCTTGTTAGCAGCTGTTTCCCCATTTGTTTTGTAATTCACAATATGTTTGAGGTGTTAATTAAAAAATAAGGGCTTTAAAGTTTTGAATACATATCTTATTGAACAAGAGTAATATAAATTGTCAGAAATGGAATAAACCCTCTAAATTCACAAAAATGCTTGTGTGTTGTGTGTATTTATTCTGCTGTGTAGGTAAGAACAAAAAACTGCTTTCTATAATAATATCAGGCAAATTGTATGGCCTTTTTTTTCTCGACAATTCCATTTGTTTTGCTATTTATGTATTTTATTATATTTCTTTCATGTCTGAGGAGGAAAAGTTTTGAGGTAGACATCGTCTGACTTTTGGGATACTCGAACATGTTATGATAAACTTTCATTAAGCCATGACTTCATTTATTATGTTAATGGTTGGACCCTGTTGTCATAATGTACATCAAAATAAATGTCAGAGTATTAGGACCTGCCATCAGGAGTGTTTCTTTCAACCAGCAACTCATGAACAAAAAGTCAAGATCATTAACCAAATCAGTTTCACTAAATTAAGTAGTTTCAAATCAGTGAAGCAGAGATCCATCATTTGAAGTGTTGATTTGAGCACAGATGGGTGTATCTGAGTAACAAGCTCCAAAACGCAATGAACAGGACCGAAAGCAGAAAGGGTGTGGGGTTTAAAGTGGGAGGTGTTGAAGAGTCAATGGCGGGAAATACAGGAATTCTGCACGGGACCTACATCTCCTATTGTCTCTTCCAAATTTTGACCAGGCTGCCCTGGCGAGCAATGATGGGACTTTTTCCTTTTCTTCTTCAGCTCGGTCCCGGGGCCCTTCCCTCCTGTTTCCCTGGCATTCCACTGGGCCACCAGAGAAGCTGCTTTAGAGACGGGCTGCTCGCTCCTGGGTGGCCTCTTGTGCAGGGGGCTGCGAAGGGGAGGAGACGATGTCTTATTAATTGACTGGGTGTCTTGGAAGGAGTGAAGGAATTTGGCTGCGGGAGTAAAGGGAGAGGAAAGACTGCCTCGCAGCTTAGCCTGGACCTCCTACTCAATCATAAATGTCAACTAGATATTTACTTTTTTTGGAAAAAAAAAAAGTGGAAGAGGTGCTAGCAAGTGCAAAAGTCAATGCCACAGTACTATGGTGTTGTGGATGGTTGCTAAGGTGTATCGAGCCTCTATGATTTCCACCCCCACCCCCCAAAAAAATGCTTTGTGAGGTGAAAACCTTATACATGCACTTAGTAGGGTTCTCCCAAATATACTGGGAGAGTACCATGGTACAGTGATAGTATCAGATGGGAATAAAAAATAATGATCTTTTGAGGATGTAATCTATAAGTTCGTAGAAATACACTCTTAAAGTTCATGTTGTTTTTGTGGTTGTGATCATTTGAAACAGAGAACACCACAGATTAATAAAAAATCTAATGCGCAATTTTTAACCAAAATGTATGATTGCTGTATGCGTTTGCATGTTGGTCACACCAACTAATTTGGCTGACAAATGTTTGTAATATTTCAACAAAATTGCTTATATATATTTTATATATATATATATATAAAATGATCAAATATTATGCCAAAGTAGTCCAAAGGGTTTTATTTTTTAATGACTCTGAAGCTTTCAATTAAACATTTTTATGATATTTAAATATACCCATATTCATTCATTGGGCCAGTAAGATTAGTTTTGAAAGAAATTAATACTTTTGTTCAGCAAGGATGTATTAAATCATTGAAAAGTGACAGAGAAGGCATTCATGTTTCAAAAGATATCTATTTTAAATAAATACTTCTAAAATTATTTTGGTATATAACATTATAAAAACGTGAAGAACAACTGTTTTAAACATTGATAATAATAAGGAATGTTTATTGAGTACTAAATCAGCAAATCAGAATGATTTCTGAAGGATCATGTGACACTGAATGATGCTGAAAATGTAGCATTGCCATCACAGGAATGAATTTCATTTTAAAATCTATTAAAAGAAAAAAAAAACTATTTTCAATTGTAATAATATTTCACAGTATTACAGTACACTGTAAAAAAATAAAATGAATTTATTGTTAAAAGACTGTACAAATGCTATAGTAAAAACCTATTAATTGGGTAAGGGTAAATTCCCCTACTATATACAGTGAAAAACTGTATTGGACATTACATGTATTGGGCATTAATTTTATGGTATTATACTGTTTTTAGAAGTAAAAAAAGACAGTATAACTTACAGTGAATAACCTCAAATTGACATTCCCAGAATTCCCTGTGTCACATTTCAAATTTGATGTTTTTTTTTTATATAAATAACTATGTGTCTTCTTAGTGTTTTCTTATCAGTTTTGAATATTAGGGCTGTGTGTTATACCTAATGTTGTTGAATGAATGTTTATTATTTCAGCATTATTTCAGTTTCATGTGTGTTACCATGATGGTGTTTAGCGTTTGTGTGTGTAACATGTTATTATTTAAAAGCTGTTTGTGCTGGACTTTGGTTCATCATGTGACTTTCTCATCACCACCTGCATTTGGTGGTTATCATTGTATAACAAAGGCACAAAACAGATTTCAGTACTTCAGTAGGTTGGTATATTAACATTATATCAGTAAATGAAATTACGGTATTCAACTGTAAATCTTAAATTAAAACCTTAAATGTTGCTACTGTATTTTTTATGGTAAAAAAAATTATGGTAACCTTTTTTTTGTGGTTTTTATGGTAACCACCGTTGCCATTTTTTTACCGTAAATTTTACAGATTTTTTTTTTTTTTTTCCAGTGTAGCTTTCATTTAATAAATGCACCTTGGTGAACATTTGGGACTTTTTTAAAAAATCTCACCAACCCTAAACTTGATCAATAACTGATATTTTTACTTAATGCAATTCAAAAAACATATCACGGAAGAGGTGTATTCAAGTCTCTACATTTTTTTAATGTATTTTTATTTTCTGTCTTTTTTAAATCCCTAACCCTAGTTATGCTTACCTTTTTCAAAATTCAACATTTTTGACTATATACTTGTAAAAAAAAATTAGACAAACCACTCTCATAAACCTGCAATGACTGTGATTTGAGAAGAAGCAGCAGAGGTTTGTGTGGAGTGGGATGTGGGAAAGGCCCGTTCAGGTTGGAGTGCTCCTGGAAGCTCTGAATGGGCCTGCTGTGGTTGAGTCTGTCAGTGGGATGTGATTGAGTGGGATGTTCTCAGGGTACAGCAGGAGGGACAGACAAGGGGGAGGTGTGTAGAAGTGCAGTAGCTACCAATGTGGTCTCCCCCCCTCCCCAATCTTCACCATCAGTGTCCAGAGGCGTAATCCCGTTACATGTGTCCCCATTAGCTCCGACGGGAGCCTCTATTGTCTCCTTTCGAGTCGGTCGGAGTCACCATCCAGGCCTTGCCATATTTGCTCTAGCTTCCCACACCCAGCTGTCCCCATGGCAATCCCACAAACACACTGATGGCTCATCTGTGGGTCGCAGGGTGAGGAGTGAGATGAAACAGCACTCAGCAAGAGTTTGAACTCCTCGAAATAGAGGCCTATGCATTTATTGACCTTTTACCAAAGTAAGGGGAAAATATCAAAGATTTGTGAAGCCACTGTCAAAGCTGTTGGAGATTTTTATGATAGTTAACTGTACACAGTTCCACTTTTCTCATAGCTGTTAACAAAATACAAGAAATATTGGCTTGCATTTTGAAACTAATGAACTATTTTTGAAACTAACTTGAAATGATTCAGTCTAGCAGAGCCATGTAGGAAACTGCCTGAAGGGAATTGCATAAGAAATCATACAGATCAGTGATCATTGTACATATACTTGCATATAATATCAAATGTGTCCTTTTATTAATTTGAGGCCTAGTAATACCTTGGTTTCACAGGCATGTAAACTGGACATTTTCTTATATTCTTACATTTTCTTACATCATCCTGAAACCTTTATTTTGTGAGAATGACTTGCTGACTAAATTGTTTTGACACTTATTACTTGGCTACTTTTGAAACAAATTAATTGAGGACACAGATACCAGTTAAAATAGTTTTATGTTTATAGAAATACACTAACTTTCTAAAGTTTGGGGTCAGTAAGATTTCTTTTGAAACAAATTAGGGCTGTCAGTTTAAGGCATTAACTTAATTAGTAATGTAAAAATAATGCGATTAAAATATTTTAGCGCAGTTAACGCACTGACCCCGCCCTCAGACCTGTACGTCATCTTACATTTCATTACAGCTGACTATTCATAAATATGATGCGGGGCAACAACTCCATTATGCCCTAGAATTCAACATACTGGGGCAAAAGTTTTTTTTTTTTAGCAATATCAAACTAGTGCTGTTTTTGTTACTGAGAACACGAGTGCAAATGTGGTATTCTTTTTATACAAAAGTTAATTAAATAAGAAGTTATTATTGTGCTATATTTTAAACATAATATGTTTTTGTTAAATCTTGCCAACAAAAATATTACCCATAAAGCCACAGCAGAACTGTTTTGCATCTCCAAGCAACGATGTTTAGTTTCTGAATGAATCCGCCTTTTGAACGAATGGTGTGAACCAATGATTCAAAGAGAGAGCAGTTTACTGAATTCCATTTACCCCACTTGCTGAATAGTTTTAGTTTATTCTTTGTAGTATAATTTTGTTTATATTATATATATATATATATATATATATATATATATATATATATATATATATATATATATAATTATTTATTTATTTATTTATTTGGTGGTCTTTTCACAGCCAAATAAATTAATTAATCGCAGCATCCTCCTGTAATTAATTAGATTAAAAATTTTAATCGACAGACATTTTATTCAGCAAGTTTTACATAGAATTTCTGTATCAAATAAATGCCGTTCATTTGAACTTACTCTTCATGAAATAATACTTTAAAAAAGCAGCACAACACTGAGAATAAGCAAATCGGCATATTCTGATGATTTCTGAAGGATCATGTGACACTGAAGACTGCTGAAAATTCAGCTTTGCCATCACAGGAATAAATTACATTTAAAAGATAGTTATTTTAAATTGCAGTAATATTTCACAATATTACTGTTTTACTGTATTTTGATCAAATAAATGCAACATAAGAGACTTCTTTCAAAAACAATAATAATAATAATAAAAAAACGTACAGACCCCAAACTTCTGAATGGTAGTATAAATAAATATACAATATGTGTGTGTGTGTGTGTGTATGTATATATATATATATATATATATATATATATATATATATATGTGTGTGTGTGTGGTCCTCAAATATCATATATAGGCTATGTATATACAAAATATAGACATTATAGGATTCCAGAAAGCAGTACATGAATATGTGAATCTCATATCAGTATAGCCATGTAATTCCACAGTATTTTTTGTTCGATTTGAATATCTCTCATGAAGGAAGTGAAGTTTGTAGATTGTTTGAGTCTGTCTCCTCTGTCTACCCTACAGATCCATCATGCCGTTGATGGAAAGCTAGACAGACAAAGCCGACCCAGACCTGGTCACCACAACCCCCCTGTGCTTCCTGTGACTCAAAGCCTGCGCTCATGCAGACACACACAGCAAAGTATCTAAAAAGTTTCACATTGCTTTCTTTTTCTTTATTACAGATAAATATTCTGAAGGAAAGTGATGCATTTAATCAGAATTAGCCCAGTGCTCTTTGTGAGTTGCATGTTACAGTATCAGTGAGGACAGCAGTGTAAATCTGTTGTGCTTTCAGCTTCTCTTTATGTCTCTTTGCATGTGGATTTGAGTGTCTACCCAATTGGAATATATTAGCCATGTAATTTGAGGTCAACAATTTCACTGATCATTGCCATGAATTTGAATGAAAGTCATTTGTGTTGACTCTGGTGTTGTTTTAAGGATTTTGGGCCTCTGAGGACATGGCAGCCAAATCTAAAAATATTATTGTAGATTATTCAAGTGTACATTTGACAATGGCTTGTACAAAAAGTATTGACTGGAACCTTTTATGCAACAAATTTGACTATCTTAAAGCCTTAAATGGATAGTCTACCCAAAAATGTAAAAATGTTCTTGTTGTTCCCCCTGTATGGCTTTCTTTCGTCTGTGGAACACAAAAGAAGATATGTTGAAGAATGTTGTGGCTTTTAGTGCATGGGTAAAAAAATACAGTGGAAGTCAATGGGAACCGAAACTGGTTATCCAAATTCTTCAAAATATATTCTTGCATACAGGTTTGGAATGATATGTGGGTGAATAAATAATGATAGCTTTTTCATTTTCGGGTGAACTATTAAGTATCATTAAGAGGGAAAGTTAATCAACATTGATTAGTAAGAATGTTTGGGGCTCACCAAACTTCGCTGGAGTTTCTTTATTGTGAGTGTGTGTGTGTGTGTGTGTGTGTTCCTGTGCCCTCTGAGATCTGAAGTACTTTCTGGTTACCATGACAATAGTGCATGCTGAGGGTTTGGAGAACAATCACCTGTGAGTTGCTATGCTGGCCGTTGAGGTCTGTGCAGGCTTTGAGAGAACAATTGTGCCATTATACTATATATTATATATATATATATATATATATATATATATATATATATATATATATATATATATATATATATATATATATATATATATATATATTTCAAAACGTACAAGCCTTACACAACAAGCTTATTTTTTTTTCAATGAATGACCACAGCAACATAAAATGTGCTGAACTGTAGTAAATTATGCTTTTTACAGACAAGAACACAAAATAACACATCATGACCAGATCGTGCACAACATGCACAGCAAAGTTTATTTTCTTCACAAACACTTCCACAAAATCAGAAAACACCAACACACTGCTAATGTTCAGTTTACCCTTTTGCATCATGTAATAAATGCTGCACACTTTTTGCAAATGACCAATTACTCCCTTGAACAGTCACCCTTCACTTTGACAAAACTGGACGGCCTGTCTGTGGGGCTTGTTGAGACCCAGTCTCTGGCCCCTAAATGCTGGGTTGAGGGTCTCTCTCTTCTGACCTCATTTGCAATGCTAATGGTCAGGAGACAGCTGCCATCTTACATGGAACATGGCCTCTCAGAATTTCCCAAAGGGGGGAAAGAGGAATAAAAAAACAAAGGCAGCCGATAAATGGGTTTGCCTATTATTCCCCAGGCCTTGTGTGCACTGGGTCCTTGAGAACATGAATTTGAATGCCAGTCAGCTAGAGAGACGGTAAAAAAGCAAAGATGTCAGTATGAATCTATAATATCGAAAAACAAAACACCGAAAAGTATGATTTTTAAAAGCGTGCGAGTCGAGCTCATCAGCAGAATGCTATTTTAACAATAGCAAATAGAGAGCGCTCTTAATTTAGCCCTCATTCTCTCAGTCACTCAGCCCCGCTCCCATACAGACTATAAGTGTCTCTGTGAGTGATTGTGCGAGCTCTCGCCGAGTGGAGAACACTCATAGATATTGTAGCGAATATGATGCATATGTGCATATCTGTCAGAATGGCTTTGTGAAATCAGCGGTGGAAATATCTCCATTTACTTCTGCTCATCAGAATTAGAGATGTCCACAATACTCCAGCTGAAGGTTAATGGCTCAGTGCACCTCGTGCCGCTTTTGCTAAACTCTCTTTCATTGGCTTTGAGGGGTGTCCAGTCATACAGTGAATGGTACAGCAATCAACAAAAACAGTGATTTGTTAACTATGTATTGTCACTGGTATTGGCTATATATTTGTTTAACATGATTTATGGGCTATTATCATCACAACAGGAATGCAAAGTTGCTGTTTTGTTAAATACTGTACACCATTGTAATTTCAGATATATATGTAGATGTGTGTTTGTAAAATGGAAACACGTTCAATTGGGCTTAATATGAATATGGCTACTTTTCTAGTAAAACAATGTGAAAAAGTAGCATGTCCGAATTCACAATATTCATAAAACTATAGGCTAAAAATACCCGGATGACCTACTACTTCCTGTGTGATTCAGAATTGAGAATCCAATGGACACTTTTCTATCCCATAAGGGACTTTAGTATGCCATGCACAAGTTCTTTGGGAGAGTTTTGAATGGCAGTGATGCTATACAACTGACGCCAAAAGTCACTTGATAAAGACAAAATTATACTTTTAAAATGGTTGAGAAAAAAAGTACCTATTCAAAAGAGGTACTTATTCAGAGAGTATGCAATTTTGGACACAGCCTTAGTATTATTTTCTGTTGTTTCACCGACTGGTTCTTGGAATTTATACTGACACCTATTGGGGTGGATGCAGCATTACACAAGCATTTACTAATATTCTTTCGCATGAATGTTTGTCACAATAACTTTAAAAAAAACACAAAAATGTATAGGTTGTTAATAGAGTGCTATTTGGCTAGTCATGTGATCTCAAAATCATAATTAGTGATGTCAAATGATTAATCGTGATTAATCGCATTCAAAACTAAATTTTTTGTTTACATAATATATGCGTGTGTACTGTGTGTGTATATATATACACACACACACACACACATGCAGGTTTTATTTATATATAAAATATTAATATTTATATATAATATCAAGTATATTTGAATATAAATATATATGTAAACATGTAAATATTTGTCAAATATATACATGTATGTTTGTGTATTTATATATACATAAGAAATATACACATATATTATGTAACAAAACTTACATTTTGGATGCGATTAATCACGATTAATCATTTGACAGCACAGAAAAACAAAAAGTAAAACAAAACAAATCCTTTTAAGGCCACTGAGACTTCATCTCATGTCAGTGCAATCACTGTCGACATATTTGGCAATTAGTACTAATAATTTCAGTAAGTAAAATTTGCACTTTTAAAGACAAACATAAGCTTTCACAAGCTATTTTACTTCTGTAATGTGATGAAAAATGAAAGATACTTCATTCAAAAAACTAAAAATCACTGTGGACTTTTGGTGGGCATGGTGATGTCACCAGAAAAGAAAAGTCGTTTCAGAAGTGGAAAAGTTATTGCTTCTTGCTATTTTTATTCTACATACAGTAAATATACTTTTGACGTTGCATACTGATGTAACATACATAGTAAGAAAATAAGCAGAGTCTGATTTAAGGTTTCATATAGGCACCATATTGAATTTCTGGCATGAAACTGTAGAAATTTCCAAATGCCGAGAGGAAACGTCCATCCAGAGTCCCAATGATGGCTTCGGCCCTGTGTGCGAGTGTGTGGAGATGAGGATGTGTGCAGGGGCCACAGGAAGTAAGAGCCTCTCTTCACAACTCTTTCATTATTGTTACAATTACACTAGCTCTCTTCAGTGCCCGCACTCTTACCTCTTTATAATGTTTGCTCAGGCTGCAATTGGGAAATGAGGTGGAAAACGATTTGTGTGTGTGTGGCTATAATAGTGGGAGTGAGTGTGTGTGTGTCGGCCATTGATACTACAAGTTAAAAAGAGAGTCTGGAGATGCCAAGCGCAAAACACAAGAATGTTTCCCTGGTGGGGGTCCATCTCTATCTTGCGCTCTCTCTCTCTATTCCCACCCTGTGGGTGTCACAGCTATAATCTAACCCCAGTACAGCACCGCCCAGATCATTATAGACTCTGATCTGGAGTCAGTGAAAGGGGGAATTAGCTTGGAACACAATCCCAGCAACCTTCGTGACCCCGGCTCAAAGCCAGAGCTGTTGGGGGTCCCAGGGGCCTAAACCAATCCATATGTCCGGACAAAACTGTTACAATGGCCAACACAAAAGAAACACAGTGGGAGGGACAGACTTTCTGTGTGTGTGTGTGTGTGTGTGTGTGTGTCGGAGGAATTATTTAATGTTCTACTCATGTATTTGAACATAACTCACCTCTGGGAGATTAACTGCTATATATATATATATAAACAAAGTTATAGCGACATCAACATGCAACATCTCCTGACTTATTAAACTGTGGCTATGCTATATTAATTTGTTCAAACATTTTAGTTATTGTGGTCACCTTATTAAGTTGTTAAATATGGTGGCAATGTTTCAATTATTATAGGATGTGCTGGCATATGAAGCTATGGAGAAGTGATTTAATGTTAATGTGACGTACATTGCTGAAACAAAAATAAGGCAAAAACATACAACATAATTATATGTTAATGCCCTACTGCTTTTCCCAGTAAATTCTATGATAATTCATGGCTTGTACTTCCAACGGCCATTTATCTTACAGTATTTTTCAGTAAAATATAAAAAGCCATTTTAAAGCCTTTTACAGCCTTTTTTGCTGTACAAACTACAAACTACAAACTTTTTTTTACAGTGATTGCTTATTCCAAGCATACAGTGGCCATTTGATACTTTTTGTATGACAGTGGTAGATGATACCAAGTCACTGCAGCTTATTAAAGCATCAAAAACATTCATATCAATGAAGCTAAAGCATTACCATGGTAATTTAGTCTCATAATCATTGATTAACTCCTACAGGATCAAAATGGGCTTCTCTACAAATAGCGCATCAACTTATACCCTTAATATTATATCTGCTTCATAATTAGGCCAATAGAGCAGTCCCTGTTTACCCTTTCCTCTTCCATTTCTCTCTCGCTTTCTCTCGTCTCTCCTCTTCAATCCTTTCTTATTAGAAGGCCCCCAGCTGTGTGTCGGATAGGATCAGAGGCTGCCTCTATTAGCCTGGTCCATTTGTTGAGCGATTGAATCGCTCTCATCCCTCTTCTCTACTACGGCCTCTAACCCTATCTCTCTACCTTAGCCTGCCAGAAGGGCCTCTCAGTGCTCAAAACACAATGGAGCCTGATAAAGGCCGCCTCCATGAGGCAAACCAAATGCAAGATGACTGTGTGTGTGTGTGTGTGTGTGTGTGTGTGTGTGTGTGTGTGTGTGTGTGAGAGAGATGAAACATATGATTCCATGACTACTGTTTCTTTTCAAGATACCATGCAGAAGTGGGTTTCTAGATGGTTGCCTGAGCTGTTGTTCACTTACTATCCAGCAGGTGGCGTACTTGCACAAGGACAGAGGCCAAAGCACCCTTCCCCCACCTTCTGTGCCCAATCTAACACAGTTTTTGAGTCCTGCGGGTACCACAAGTATCCTCATCTCCAAGCTGTCTACTCTTCAGAAGTCGTACAGTTACCGTACGTCCTGGTGGGCTTTGCTCTCTCTTGCAGTCTTGCTATCCTTCTACTCCCATGCATGAAGTGGCATTCAAAAGCTTTAAGAGAAGCACACCTGTTTCTAAACTATTGAAGAAACAGGATTTTACAGCACTGCGCCGTCAGAGTCAGTTGTAAATTTAGCTTTGGTGTGTTTGTGCTGCCGAGATGATTCTCATTTATCCGAGGAGACTTCAAGATGGTTTGAAGACTTCAGGGAAAAGATCTTGTCTTTACTCTGCCCCCCTCCACCTCTAACCCATATTCACATCCTCTCATATTCTGACCTGCACTCAAGAGAAACGTCTCTGCTTGAGGAGGGATGGCAGTGAGGTGTTCTGCATGGTTGCATCTGAATGTCTCTTTTTTCCAGTTGTGAGGGGCTCACTTGACCGCCCCTTTTTGGCACACTGAGAGATGTAGGAGAGAGGTTAAAGAGCTGCTTAAAGCTGTCAGTCACACGCTCGCTGACTCCATTGGGGCCTATTGGGAGTCAACCGAACTACATCCTGAACCGCTCAGTGCATGACCTTATAAAACAGTGATGGGTTGCAACATGAAGATGAACCTGTTCGGATATTGTCATGATTTACCAGTGCTAAATACATATTATGAAATGCCACCGACTTAAATTGATGATGTATTGGTGCGTAATTAGGATAGAAAAGTAAGCAGGCAAATCAATATTTAAAATAAAGGTTCCCCTATTCCAACGTGAAAGGCCATGCTTCAAAATAAGCTAAATTTAAGCTAAAACATTAAAATACAAGATAAAACAACAACAACAACAACCTAGAAAACATTTAATATGTTCACTTGCCATGAGGATAAAGATAGTTTCTGTCCCAATGTGTTTTTCAGTTATTAATATAATAATAATATACTGGAATGACATTCGGACACAATCTATGTTTGTCCACTAATTATTATAATTATAACAATATAATAATATAAAGTAATACAAATTATTGATGATAATAAGAATAACAATAAATTTGCATTTGTAAGGGTAATTTTCTTTACTTTTGTACAATAACCAATGGACCCTTTCTACATTTCAATAGTCTTCAGAAGTGCCCCCCCCCCAAAAAAAAATTAAAAAAAAAAAATTTATAAAAAGAAAAAAAATATATATATGGAATTTCTATACCTTTCCAAAGAGGAAATAAAATATAAAAAATTGATTGTTACATTGGTCAGAAGAGAGAAAGATGTCTAATTTGCTGTCGTTTTATAAAAAATACTAGTAAAACTAAATTTCTGTAATTCAGTGCCAACGTAATATGATACTAAATATAGTGTAATACATTATGTTTTTCATAGAAAATGTATATATCAAAAATGTATGTAACCTGATTATTGTTATATAATATTATGTATTACTATTTATTGAATTATGATAACTGTGGAAACGTGTCCTCTCAGTCTGTGTAAACGGTCTATTTGTCACTTATCCGTTGTAAATTAGCACTTCTCATTCTTTTTCTTTTGGTATTTCAGAAAATACAAATGGACAATGCTGTTTGATTCAAAACTAAAATGTCATTTAGATATGTAGCCATTTTCATTGCTTTGAGCAGTTCAGGTTTGGACGGATGATTCGTTTTCCCTGAAATCCGTCCTCGTTCTTGGCTTGGCTGTGAATGAGGTCTCGTCCTCTGCGGTGCCCTTTGATCGTGGCTGTTTGTTCTGCCAGAGACTCCATCTCCATGGAGATGAAGGAAAAACTCGGGTTTCTGATCACAAAAATAAACCTACCTGGCCTTGCCTGAAACCTCTCCTTTAATTGATTCTATGCACCATGCAAATATACTTCTGCACTAATGGATCCTATGTTTTGTGTACATTGTGGTATAAATCTGTCCATTTTCTGTCTGATGTGTCCCGGTAACCTTCATAGCACAAAAAGACAAAATCTTTTATTTAAATCTATTGAAACACTGGCCTTGGAGAGCAATCCTAAAGCATTCTTTTCTGTTACTTGTCAAAGGCCTCGCTGGACCTTGACCCACATGACCATTCGAGATGCTCGTCCTTTGTTTGAGCAAAGGCTTTTATTTTTCTACCAGTCTCCATCGCACTGATGATAACAGACCTGGATTCAGAGGTAATTTACAGTTGACTGTGCTCCAGCAGCCACTCGGTTCAGGAATTGAATGGTTTACATGTCTATGTTGCTTTTTTTCATTGTGCTGGTCCGTGTAAGCTGGTAATTTGTCTACTTTTCACACCTCAGGTTCATCAGCATGTGCTTTTTCATGAATGCTTGGAGAAAGAAAAACAAGTCTTCAGTGAGAGAACGTGGACGTACAGTTTCGTCAAAGCTTAAGGATTCAAGTACCAATTAACCCTCGGAATCAACCTGAATCTACATTTTTTTTGCCATCACACTAGATGGAACATACGACACTCATGGGAGGCTAGATGTCATGATTTATAATGCAAAATTTGTTTCAGGATCATTCTTGGAGTATAAAGGTGACACTTGACCTTTTTCTTTGGCAATTCAGTTCGCACCGTCATTGACTCGAGCCACGGATGGTGTCAAAACCATCTCTGAAACTTTTAAATTGCACCTTCAACTGGCCTTTGTCGACTCCTCAGGCTAATTCTGATTGTGATTTGGTGTGGCTGAGGGGCGGATGGATGTGGGTGTCGCCGACGGAAAAAGACAATACAATTAAATGATTAACGCGCAACAGGGCCACTGACAATTAAAACTGTTATAGAAATTAAAATGACATTATGTCACAGCAGAGAGTTGATGATACCCGTGTCGTCTTTTTAAAAGCAATTTTCATAATTCCAATAATTGAAATCATAGCATATTCATTCATTTAGCGGGTGAGGGGGGCTAAGAGCGGCCACTAATGAAACCCAATCATTAGCATCCAAACAAAGTAATTGGCTAGTCCTTTATCTTCGGAAATAGGTGACAAGGCACAATCACCCCCTCCATCAGAATGCAAAAACAAGTAATTAAACCGCAGACAAAGATGAGCCCAGCTCGCTGTTCGTGCACCGTGCACGTTTGAAAACAGCACTGATTGCCTTGATTAGAGACCTTACTGTATCCTTTGATTTTGTTTATGGTTATACTTTTAGGGATGGGGAGCAGAGGGGTTGGGAAGGGATGTGTTTGCGTTTGCATGCAGGAAGGTGCGAGCGTTATTCTTATGCTTCCTCTTGATGCCTTGAAAATGTATGTTGAATGCTCTCATTAACTTGGTGTAGGAATGAGATCAACAGTTGCATATTTTATTGTTTTACATGTTCTCTCAATACTCCATTCTGACAGGTCAGCCATGGCATATGCGGGATCAGATATTTACTAATATTCATTGCCATCTAGCAACATTGTACACCTGTTTAACTAAAACCAGGGTCATGTACAAATGAGTCCGCCATTAGCTAAAAGGCCTTTTAATAGGTACTCTGTGATTAGAAAGTCTATTTGCCGATTACTTTTTAGATGACTTTTTTTAAATTACCATGGCATTTACAATAACAAATACCATACTGATATAAAAAAGAAAATATATTCCATTTTTGATATCAACATAATAAGATGCATTAGGGTTCCCAAACTGGGCTTAATGTAAGAACGGCAGACGGTTTTTGAGTTGCTAGAAAGCTAATAATGAATTAAATCATATAAATGTACAATAAAAATAATTGAAACACTTGAACACTAAAAAAATTTCATTTGCTTGCCTGCATGTCAATGTGACCATTTAAGTGACAGTGAACTGTAAACAAGCAAATGTGTTGTTAAATTATTGAAATATTTACTTCTTCAGAGACATTTCAAGTAACAAAAGAAAAGAAAAAGGGTTTGGCTGACCGACATGTTTGGGAATACCTTTGTTTCATACATGGTTTAATTGCTTGAGGGGTGCCTTTCACCCCAAATTCAGAAGCATGCATTGTTTTTTTAGTTTTTTTTTTTTTACATAACCATTATTTATTGTAAATATATTTAAAGCTAAATGGTATGACACTGTAGGATTTTTAGGAAAAAAGAAGAGAGAATCAATAAATTATGAATGATTTACTGCCATTGTAGTAATAATAGTGTGAATAATATGTAAGCATTATATGATGTAATATACTGTAACTACAATTGCTTGATTTTTGTAATCTGATTACGTAATCCAGGTTACATCAATAGCAAATTTTAGCAATAGGATAATTTGGCTAGCAAACCAAAGATGACCAGTGGACCCAGTTGTTGATTACACCAATGAGACTTTAATGTCTCCCGTATCACATGAGCCATTCTCTTGTTTCGTAGCCTTTATGAATCAAGTGCACAGCCATCTTTAGGATTCTTTCTTTGAACTTCTATTTTCGTGGTAGCTCTAGCATCGCTGTTGGAGAGTAAGCAGGTGAAGTCGATTCTTATTGTAGAGTTAATGAAAGTTATCATGTGCATTGTAATGTTCGAAGCGGGGCTTCATTAGTTCATTTGTGAAATGAACATTACTTGGACACATTCATTTCTGATAACAGGTCACTCTAAAACGTAATGTAGACAGATGCATTTTCTGTAAAACTGCTTTGAAACAATGTGTATTGTGAAAAGTGCTATACAAATAAATTTGAATCGAATTGAATTAGTGTTGAATCCACACTCTGCAGGGCTCCAGCCCTCCAGGAATTGAGTTTGACACCCCTGGTCTATACAAATGTAATTGATGCCATTTTGCTTCTCAGCTATTGATTGTAGACTGAAAATCACCTCAAAAGACTTCATTGTTGCAGTGTTATTAGTTAAAGCTATTATGCAGCAAAGGTAAATCCAGTGTTGGGAAGGTTACTTTGGAAATGTAATAGGTTACAGATTACAAGTTACCCTGTTTAAAATGTAATAGTAGTGTAACCTTTTTAATTACTTTATTAAAGTAATGTAACTAATTACTTTTGAGTACTTTTTGATTACTTTTGTAAATTTGTGAAAATTAAAGAATAATAAATAAAAGCATATACATCAACTTAAATACAGTTATCTAATGAGCATGTGACGTATTCTGTGTAATAAAATCCTAAACATTGGTGTTTCTTTTAAACTGCTGTCTCTTTGTATATGATGATAGTTTTCTCAAAATAAGTAAAATGCACATGAAGTGACACAGAGCAGTTCTAGAAATTATGTTTATGTGCTAGTGTACTCCTATATTGAGATGGCAGAGGTTGAAAACACTGCGAGCTTCAGTAGGCTTATGTGTGGTAAATGAAACCATGTCTTTGCCATTAATTTACAGGAGGGGCAGAGTGGGAAAAAAAATCAGACTGGAAAATTCAAACTCATACAAACAAATTCATGGACAAAACTATTTTTTATCTATTTTAAATCTTTAATTTGGGGACATGCAAAATAATTAAAAGTTCTCTCCTGAACTGCACCTTCACTTCCATTTTTCTCTTCAGTCTCTTTATTTTGCCCTGTTATCCATCTCTCTCATGACTTTAATACTCAAGATTGAACAAAACTCTACAATACAATACTCTACAATACTACAATATCTTTATAGAAAAATCCTAATACTGTACACGAGTCATAACAAAGCATCTTTACAGATGAAACTGACCTGAAACCCTGAACAGTAGTTCTGCTTCTCTGCTCCACCAGTCCTCTCTCTCTCTCTCTCTCTCTCTCTCTCTCTCTCTCTCTCTCTCTCTCTCTCTCTCTCTCTCTCGTGTTGATTACTCGGAGTCTGATCCAAACCGTTTGGCGGAGGCGCGGAGAGCGCGCGAGTCATGACTAACACTTCATGACTTATTAGAGATTTAATTATCAAATGGCGGATTCGCAAATGATCGCTTTAGTACATTCGGCAGGCAATTATACAATAATGATATTAAATAGTGGGGCAAAATCGGCTGCGAGGTCACCGGGAATTGTCCCGATTCTCCCGGTGTCCAGTCCGCGCCGGATTTCCACAGACAGGCAGAATGTGCAAGTCATATATTGCATTTTTGGGGCTTAATATTCACAGACACTAGTCCATGTCATGTTTTGATTCAAGTGTACTGACCTACTTTTGATTTAGTCATCCAAAATGTGGCATATTCCGTCCGCGTTAGGCATTTCGTTTTTATGACTGGATTCTACGAACCAGACTGTATTTCCGCATCCCGGAAATTATTAGGGTGTATAGTCAGTGCAATTTGGGAAAGAAATCAGTTAAATCTGTATGTGGATGCGTGTAAATATTCAAATGTAATCCCCTTTGTAATCGTTAAAAATTTCATAAGTAACTGTAATTTAATTACTCATTTTTTCGTAGTAACTGTAACTAATTACAGTTACAATAATTTTGTAATTAAATTACGTAACGCCGTTACATGTAACTAGTTACTCCCCAACACTGGGTAAATCTAACAAAAGGCTGGGAAACATTACACAACTTTTGCACAGATTTTTACCCCGATTTGTATTGTGGAAGAGTTGATGCAATAGTTGGCGAAATTCAGAGCCACTCTGCAGATTTTGGGCAGTTCAGAGCTGAGACATTTCATAGAAAATCACTACATGTTAGTTAACTTCAGACTATGATTTTTATTCAGTTGGAGACATGATTGATATTTTGTGCCAATTTAAGAACATATCTTGTTTTTGGTCATGTGTCTCCCAGTAATGAGATGCAAGCTTTGGTGTGTTGTTTTTCTGAATGACTTGAAAAGTCTGTTAGTGTGTGATCCTCAGTCTTTAAAGTATGATAGTAGCGAAGGGGTTCCCTCATTTTTCCATTCCAGGACCCACCTAGACAAGTGTATCTATTTTAAGACCCACCAAAATATTTGCAATTAGAGAACAATGGACATTAATTAAAATTTTGCTATGAACAGACGAAAAGCACGACGAAATGCTTTATATTTCTTGAAATAATCATTTCTGAACACTGAACATTGACTCTCAGAAGTTTCTCATTCAAATTCATTAACGTAATTAATGTCAATTACATCGCTAATGTCAGAGCATTGTTCTAATAACAGCGGCGCACACTGTAACAGTGTTACAACAAAAGTGGGAATGGAAAACTGGTTAGTGTCTCCTGCTCACAGTTATTACACCTGCACGCACATCCACTTCAAAACACGTAGCTCATGTTTATATAATTGAATCCCAGCATTTATTGATTCGAAAATATCACTAAGCAATATCACAATTCATATTTAATGTTGGTGTATTGTGCAGCCCTAGACTAAAAACTGTGCATGTGTGTGTGTCAGTAACATTATGTCTTTAATGTCACTTTTGATCAATTTAATGTATACTTGGTTAATATAAGTATGAGTTTTCAGTGCTAACGTTGTACAGAGTACATTTTGGGTCACTCATCTGTTCCTACTTTCCAGCTAAAGAGCTTGGGCGTCTCTCACAGAACGGCTGACACATATAAGAGGCTGGATGGGGCGCAGGGTTAAGGAGACAGGCAGAGAAGAAAGAGAAAGGGGCTTGAGGAAGACACCGGTAGGAAAATGCAGCCATGGATATCAGGAGTCTTGAGAGAATGAGCTGCTCAAACTCTTGCTTTTACCTTCCACCCCCCTCCTGACTTTCTTCAGCGGGGCATTTTTCCTGGCCTGCACCCTGAGGCCCATTATCCTGCCCCTTCTGAGGGAGAGAGTCAACAACATAATGCAAGAGGCCTGACACAAAGCATCTGCCAACAACAGGACCCCCTATTTCTCATTAACACCCTCCCTCACTCCTTCTCCTACATCCTCACCTTGAGCTTCCCTGTTCCCATCCTCTTCAGACCCATCCTCGTGTAACCTTGTGCTCCGTCGAGAGCTTTTTCTTCATGTTGAAGTTGTAGAGAGGTTTCTTGAGTCTCACTGGTGGGAGAAAGCACCTTGTGATCCTTCCTTTCCTTCTCAAAAGTGTACATTTTTTGATAACCTCGAAGTGGGATAATATCAGGCCTTACTAGTGCCTGCCCTGCTGATTTCTTTTCTGGTTCTTTGTGCCTACTTGCAGATGGGAAAATGTCCTTGGATGACTTTTTTTTTATTCAGATTGTACAGGAGAATTGATTTACGTTTGTGCACACTTGATCTGACCCTGTGTCAGGCAGTGAGAATATGTGTGTGTGTGTGTGTGTGTGTGTGTGTGTGTGTGTGTGTGTGTGTGTCACGGTTGGTGCCGATGGTCCCATTACCAGTGTGTTCTCCCCCAACTCACTATATGGCACTGTGGAATGACCCCGGCCATGAATAAATGCAATGGAAAGAAAGGGACAGAAATTCTTTTTCCACTCTCCAATGGACGGCTGAGACTGAGGGCAGAGGGGAGAGAGAGACAGAAAAAAAAGAAAGAAAGGAGCGGAGCATACTAACGTGGCTGAGGGGACATTCACAGGCAGTGTTTTCAGGATTTAACACCACAGAAAATAAAAATCAGAAGCATCAGCCTCTTTCACACATGAGAGCCAAATGGATTTTGAATGCAACTTCCAAAAAATTATTTCTATCTTTGGTAATTAAAGGTAGAGTTCACAGAAAAATGGAAATTACCCCATGATTTACTCACCCTCAAGCCATCCAAGGTGTATATGACTTTCCTCTTTCAGATTAATGCAATCTGAGTTATATAAAAAAAAAACATCCGGGCTTTTCTAAGCTTTATAATTGCAGTGAATGGTGATCGAGTGAAATGTGAATGGTGATTATCCATCCATCATATAAAGTACTGAGCATGGCTCCGGGGGTTAATCAAGGCCTCCTGAAGTGAAGCAATGCATCTGTGTAAGAAAAATATCCATATTTACTACATATTTACCAACTTTATCAAGCGCAATCTCTGTCGTACAACATATTTATTCTTGTTAAAAAATATAAGTTGTTAAAAAGTGTTTTATATCCCTTGCCTTTGAAAGAAGTTACTATATTTCACTCTTAAAAGTACTAACATTTTTTATTTTTTGACAATAATTTAAGCTGTCTCTGCATCTGTCATCCTCCTCCTCCTCTCTGAAGAATCCTTTTTAAATCTTTCTGAAAACCTTTTATAATAAAACACCTGACATTGTATGCTGGGAGAAAAAAACACATCCCCATTATGGAAAGAGACAAATGGTCATACATTCCTCATACCTGCATGAATGAATGCTTTTTAATTGCTGGTGATTTTCACTTGTTGGTGTTTTGCACACCTGAAACAAACTCCTAAAAGTCACCAAAGAGCCATGCTGAGAGAAAACGAGCCGAAAGAGAAAAGGGAGGCTAAAAGAATGTGTTTGATTGCAGCTAGTTTAAGTTATGGTTTAGTTGGTAGTGTTAAGCAGTTGCTCCATTGTGTTCTTTGTGCATTGCCGAGTGTTGCAGCTATTGAAGTGCAAGAGAGAGGGGAAAATGCGTGCACTGACATTCTCTAATCAAATACAGCAATCAGGAACCTCAAACCAGCATTACACCATTTACAATCCCTTTTAATTTATAATCAAAAATTGAGCGGGAGAGGGAGTCGGAAGAGAGGGAGAGGGAGAAGAAGAGAATGACAGACACAGGCAGGTCATTACGTCTCTCTTTACTGGGCCGATGAGAGCAATGAAGAATTAATCAGTGGCCATTAGACTGTATTTACTCACCACTGTAGGGGTTGTGATCAGACCTACACTTCCTCTAACCCTCCCTCTCCCTCTGTCACTGGGTCTTTTTTCGCTTTGCTGTGGTGTCTATGATGGACAATAGATGTATACTTCTCCTTGACCTTTTTGATGGAGGCAGATAAATTGTGTTGTGAATGTAATGATATATGAGCGTGTGCACTTTACCACAGAATGCAGGTTCTGTTCCACAACAAACCTAGAAAGCATTTCGAGGCAGTACCATTCACAACACAAAAGTTGGAAATGGTGGACAAATCAAGAGAAATGGTATCATGAGTAAATCCGATTCAGTATCTAAAAGTATTAATAAATAAGGTTCAATCTGAGTAGAAACTTATTATTGTTATCATTATTATTTTTAAAATGTCCTATTGAACCTGAAGCCTATTGACTTTTATACCAAAAGAAACAAAACACATTTTGTATATATATATTTTTTATTATTTTATACATCCCCATCCTAATGCATTTGATTATAACATATTTTGGCTAATATGATAATGCTACCATAAAAGTGTAGTTCTCTCAACCTCTTTATAATTTCCATTTACAACATTTCTGCAGATTATCTTTCAAATAAACACGAACAACATGAGCAAGAGACTTAAGCTGGCTTTTCATAGGATTTAGTTTATCATTACTGTTAGATGATTATTCATGTGCTATTGGTTAAATCTCTTAAAGGGATACTCCACCTCAAAAACTCGTTGCTTCATAACGTTACGATTGAACCACTGATGGCAGATGGACTATTCTGATGATGCTTTTCATACTTTTCTTGACCTTGACAGTGTGACTTACTTAGCAGTCTATGGGACAGTCACAAGCCTCCCGGTTTTCATCCAAAATATCTTAAATGAAAGGACACTGAACTCTGAGACTTCCTGTGGCCTGCGGATATACTCTCTAATCTCAACCGTGTTTAGAGGCTCAGACTTTAATTTCGGGTCCATGTGCAGGAGAGGTCAGTGGGTGAATCGCCACTTGAAAGGACTGGCACTGCTTTATGGCATGAAACCTCTTTAAACTCCTGATAGCAGCACAAAAGAGTCACTGCCACACTCTCTGCAGCCGATAGGAGCAAACAATTAATGATGTTTGCTCAAGATTATCAGCCTCCCTCCAGTAAACCAGTGTGACAGAGCGAAAGAAAGACGGGGCAAGGCTTTGTTGTAGAGATGTTTGTAGGGTGTGACTGTGGCTGGGAAGAATGTCACCTTTAGGGTGAATTATTGGCCAGTTTTGTGGTAGTTTAGTTCACCAAGAGGTAATGCAAGAAGTTTACCGAAGACTGCACATGTTTTTAAAAAACATGTTTTTATATTTGTAAAGTGCTATTAATTAAGAAGAAAGCCCATTAAATATATTAAACGGTGAACTGTGTGACACATAAATTGAGCGTCAAATTGTACACTAGTGTTTATTTGTTTTTGAGTGACAGCTGAATGAAAGCCAGAATGCTGTGTTGCTCAGATGCTTCGTTGTCTTAGCAACCCATAAATATCTAAAGGAGGGATCAGTGCACTGGGTCGAATGGCATGCAAGGGTGAAAAACTCTGCAATTAAAAGCAACAGAAGTGACAATTATTATTGTGAGTGTGCAAATAGAGTGCTATGTCCTTAAGAGAATGCCCAACGCTCACCCCATGCTCAACTTAGTGGGTTTCTCCTCTTAAAATCCTCCCTGAAGACCTCTCCACTCTTCCACTTGGTGAAATGGTGCTGAATGTTCTTTTCTCTGCTCGCATACTGTAGACAGACACGGCTCTTGCTCAGGAATGGCAACTCAAGTGGGAACTTATCTCAAGCATATAAGAAAGAGTTAATCGTTGTTAGAGTTGAAGCTTGTGATGACCTCTAACATTAACTTTCATTTGGGTCAAACACATGTCTACTGTCAGCCTTTTACTGAACCTTTTACCCAATCCTGCTCAAAGAGGGCTTGAACCCTGATAGCACTCGTACATCTCAGAGACACCTATTGATATGTGTGATTACATCTGGAAGAGACATATTTTTTTAAAGTGTTTGCTCATCTACATCTTATCGTCTCTAAGATGTTTTATGCCAGATGTTACATAGACATTTAGAAAAATGTCATGCGTATTTGTATTACGTGTTCATTCTTTAGGTACGTGTGGAGGTGGAGACGTTTGGTGTTTCTTGACAAAGTGACATTGCCAACTACTAGCCTGGCATGCATAATACAGTGCTTTTAGAGGTTTTTGTGTATCAGTGTAAACGGGGATTATTTTGACAATGTTGTCACCTGTACGAGAAAGTTTTCAAATATGTGAAAGAAAACCTTCTGTTTTTTGTAAATCATCCTTAAAACATTGCTGCTACATAGTCATATATATATAATACTTGTGGTAGGACACTCAAAACACTTCTGTTCTATTCTCCCATATGAAAGACAGGTGAACCTGAATCCAGCCTAATAATCCAGGGCTTCCTTAAGAACAATTACTCCACAAGCTATTTAGACTGAATGGCCAATTTTGAAAATGTTGTTTGGCACTTCACTGTACCAAATAAATGTAATATGTACATTAAATATTCATTTGAAAAAGAGACAAGGAGGTGTAACAAAAAACATGATTCTCATTTCATAGATAGCTATGCTAGTTTCAAGCATTCAACCAGACCATTTAGCACAATTTATTTTTATTTTCTTTAGCAGAAACATACCATTTAAAACATACGATTCCACAGCTTCTGTTACATGCTGCTGCATGAAATTAGTGCTGCTGGGAGAAATTAGTGTTGAGATACATCAAATTTCTCAGCTCAGGCTTTTGATGTGGTAATTTCTCTTGATGTACTTCTAGGTGTGGGCGTGTTTGTATATGAGTTTCAGGCATGTAGATTCATGCCATTGAGAGGCTGGCAGGTGTGTGCCACATAAAGCCGGCTGCAGACGGCATAGTGCACGGATCCTGAAGAACCACAGCTGATTCCTTCTGGAATGTATAATTTTCTCATTTCCCTCACAAGCAGTTGGCCCTTTGCAAATTAGCACGGGGCTCTGACCCTGACGTTGCACGCGGAGGGAGCGAGGAGACGGCGTAATGTGCGACATACGGGATTTCAATCAGACACGCTCTCTTTCACACCCATCAAATCATCTCCATATACATAATTCATACACCTGTGAAGGGGTGTGCTTTATTTCCACACTTCTACGACATGAAGAGTATGATTACAGATTAATCTGCGTGGTTTGCTGTCACTTCATAAAAAAATAGTCCTCTTCTTTTCTAGTTTCTTGGGATTCACTTAACAGTTCTGGATCATGTGCACTTTCACTCATTAGGGCAGGAGGCTCTATTTTAATTCTTCTTTGATTAAAATGGGATGCCCATTTTGAAAATCACCATAGAAGTATCCTTAAAATGGTTCATATAACTTTTTTGTAATATTACAAGTCATCTAAACTTATACAATAGCTGCGTGTGAAAAAGACCAAAATTCTTAGTCATATGAGTTGTATTTTTAAGTAATTTAAGTTGTATGGTCCACTTTTACACTCTTAAAAATAACAGCTCTTTATTGCCATTGATGGCTCCATGAAGAACCTTTAGGAACCTTGGTGGAAAACTTTTAAATGTTCTTTGGACCAGAGACAATGGTTCTTTTAAGAACTGATCACTGAAAGGTTCTTTGAGGAATAAAAAAAAAAAAAATTTTGACATCACTGCAAACACCCCTTTAGGAAGCGTTTTTGAGAGTGCATGGTGGTTTTGCATCCTTTTTTGAAACTTGACAGCTCTTGACCATATTCATTAGCATGGAACAGAGTGACTATTACAATTTTCTCAACTTCTCCTTCTGGGAATGAAAGCTCTATTGGTGAAAGTGTGTAAAAGACGACAGAAATGGTAGTAGAGTGCAGACTGCAGTGAAAAGGCGGGAGGTCACCGGCTCGTCTGTCACTTCAACAGTAGAAAGTTAATGAATGAGTAGATTAAGCAGTAGACATGCTCTAACTTAAACCTCTAACTCTTGCTATTGTCTGTTCTGGTGTGGATTGGATGTATATTGGTTGGCTAATCTTGACATGATAATGCAAATCATGTCTTTTGTTGTAAAAGTAGGCACATCATGGACAGTCAGGCTTTTGTGCATTCAAATAACATTAACAATGCTGAAAGGCCATCTTACAAAACTCACTGATTTGTAAATGAAATGCATCTCAAATCAAAATATAGTCTGAAATACACATAGAGGAAGTTTCCTTTCAGGAAAAAAAGTAAAACACTTACAAAGCTCATTACATTTTAAAGGAAATGCTTCCCAAGTCAAATATATACTCTGAAATACACAAAGGAAATTCCTTCTCAGAGAAAAAAATCTACATACCTGTTCAAATCACAAAAAGAGTCAATTTAAACTATTTGCTATTAATTAGTTTCAGTTAAACATGGATATCATAAACATTTTGTATATCATGTACAAAAAAAGCCCACTGGCTTTTTATCAACATCTGAATTTTAGATACATTTTTTATTTTAATAGGGAATAAACATATTCATCATATTTCTGCATTTTAAAAGATACAGTGATGTGAAAGTTTAAAAGCACAAATATCTAATGTACTTTCTTAGTTAATATAATTAAATTATGAAATAATGATCCGAACGCTAAAGTATAGCAGGTCAAACAGCAGGACACGTTGACTTTGACCCGTATCAAAAACCATAGACTTCAGTGTGACCAAACAACTTTTTATTACTATCCTTGAGACCTGTAGTGTGTCATCTACTTGCTTTCGTTTGGTCTATTTTATAAATCCAAAAGGAGAAAAGCTTTTTACAGTGCATCTCCATAAAAATGTTGAGGCATGAAAGGCGATTCCAACAAAACTAATCAGCAAGGCCATGGCAGAGGTCAGCGATTTGCTTGAGAACGTGCCTTTCGTGCATATTGTAATCTTTTAAACGGCATCCTATAAGGTGAACTTCAATCTGCGGCTGTCTGTGTGCCTGTGTTTGTTTGTTCAAACATGCATTTGCATGGGTTTCCGTTGGAGAGGAGAAGGTGGCCGAGTCTGTGGATGCCAGCGGCAGCTCTCCTGCTCTCAAAGCCGAGAAAGCAGCCATTCTCAGAGCAATCAGAGCTCTGCCTGCAGGATCCCAGCCAAACCTCTCATCCTTAGTCTACTCGAGAGCTGCTTTAATTAACCATCATACCACAGATGGGATCGATTTTAACCCCCACCCCCACTTCGGGTCGTCCTCATTCTTTCTCTTCTTCTCCACCAACCTTACATGCCTTTCTCTACCCCCTTCTCTAAAGTCTTTCACCTAGCTCTGCCTCTCATCTCGTGGCCCTTTTTCTCTATGCTTCCCTGTCCCTCTTTCTCTCTCTCATTCTCTTCTGTCTCCTGCACTCCACTCTCCTGTACACAAGTCACATAATTGAACTGGAATAGAGCCAGACTCTGCCCCCTCCTCCTTCAGGCTGCCTGTTTCCCTGCATCCTGGCCTCACCTGCTCAATACCTTATTAGTGTCAGGATCTGGGGAGAGCCATTGCGGATTAACTAGAGAGATATGAGATTGATTCCTGCCCCTTGCAGATGAAATTGTGTTCGGTCCTTGTATCTGTTGGTGTGCGCTCTCGGCGTACAAAAGACAGCGTGATGTGTTTTTTCTGTGCTCAGGAGCGTTTCTTTAGTGAGGAAAATGAAAGCCAGCTAATTAACTATCTAGAAGCCCACATGTGTCTCTGTGTCTCTATTCTAATTTCTTCTCCTCTGCAGCCCTTGGTTTTCCCTCCATCTTGCACACAGACCCCCTCTGCCCCGTCTGCCTCTGAAATTCTAATCTCAACTCTAATCTGCAAGCAATCGCGAGCAGAAATGACCTGTTGTGGCACATGCTTGTCTCGGCCTCGGCGTAAATAGCGTGCTATTGATTATTCATGGGTCCTGTGTGTCTCCTGCGCGGCTCGGCATGTCAAGGAGTTTAACAGGAGTTGCCTATTTCAGGAGAGATTAAGGTCTCTTGTGGAAATGGGCGGTTGTGAGGTGTGGAGAGAGAAGGCGGGGTGGTAATGACAGGTCTGTATGTGTAAGGTAGTGCTGTTGTGGTGGTATCAGCTGGGCTGTCTCTCTGTGTGTAAATAGTAGGGGGTCAGGGCTCTTACACAAAGAGCTTTGCCTGATCCCCAGATTCACCTAGATGGTTGACACAATGAATGTTAATGGATTGTTTTTTATGCGGTGGTACACGTTCATATGCTTGTCTTCATTTGTGTAATAGCTCCAGCAGTATTTATTTATTTATATCTTTACATGGTCATGCAGCATATCTGCAAATTATTAGTGTTGGGCAGTTTTGTAGTACTCAAATGCATCTCAAGTTCAAGTCCAAGACCATATCTTCTTTTGTCAAGTTCTAGAGTGCAAGTCCAGACTGAGTCTAAATGCTCCTGCAAATCTTGGACTCAGAGTCTAAAGAATTGAGTCTGGACTAAAAGTACTACAAGACGAACATCATTCAATGAGGGTCCAAATGCTCCTTCAGATCACAAAAGCAAACAACTAAGTGTGATAATAAACACTCACAGTGTATTATAATACTACCACAAGCCCATGATCCCAATCATACTGTATAGCCTACCAAAACCTCAGCTGGTCTCGCTAATCATTTATGAATAGTTAAAATATTGGTGCCCAAGACACAGTCAGTCTGGAAACTGTAGTACATTGCTCAGCTTAAATGTGTGCTATAAAAAATAGTTCTCATAAACAGCTTTTGAGACTTCTTACTAGAGGCTTGGACCATGAAACATGTACTATATGTCATGACTTATCAAGTGGATAATCGTGAAGAAAAAAACTTGGAATAACCTTCAGGTTGATTTTATTTTTTTTAAATCTGACAAACAATCATAAAGTCATCTGACCACCATTTGTGTGGACTCTAATACAGTTATTATTAGTTAGTTATCATTATAGTTAACATTCTTTAGTGCACAGGCTTTTAGGGTTAACAAACATAATCTTAAACTTTGGTGCATAACCCCAATCTGCCCTTGAATGATAGCTGAAATCATGTGGCTTGTTAAGGGAAGGTGTTCTATCACTTCTTGAAGCAATTGGACACTTTTCTTTTTCCAGCAAGCCAGGTGAAAAAAAAATTCAAAAGACTTATTTAGGAACCAGACTATGCTTTTTTGACCACATATCAACACCCTGGCAACTACCCACAACACCCTACCATTGCACAGTGAGTTTTAACCCACTTTTTCTTTTTTTCTTTTGAGAGAGAAAATGTAAACATTTGCTTTTAAACTAGAAGACCTTGATAGAGGTAAACTGATTTAATACAAATGTAATCAGTTTCCCTCAACAAACGTTATTCACTTTATTGACTCTCAGAAAATACATTTGACTGAACAAAATGAGAACATTAATGAGACAACAAGTGATATGGATAATCCCTTTCAGCAAGTGATCACATCACACTATGACTCTTGTGTGTGTGTGTGATTGTGTGTGTGTGTGTGTGATGCAGTTTCTGACCTTGAAACATAGAGTTGAAGCTTATTATGGTGTAATTTCCTCATCCAAAGGCTGGAGTGTTTGTGTCAGAGTGAGGCCTCTGTGTGATTGATCTGTAAACCACCAGTGTAAACCGAGGATAATGCTATGGCCACCTTCCCCCCTGCAAAAATGGGATAAACACAATCCAATTTCTCTCTCTGTGCAAAAATGGAATAATCCAAAAGAATGGAGTCACCAAGACCAGTGCCTTGGATCCAGTGGGAGAAGATAAAGCGCTGTTAAAAAACAGCCATTACGAGAGAAACTGGGCAAGAGGTGGTTCAGGACAATAAAACCCCCAAGCTGACAATACAGATGGGAAGTGGCTTCCAAAACATCAAGTGAGAGAAAGCCACAGGTAAACTGAGGTGTCTAACTAGCAATCTAGACTAAAACAGAACTCTGCCGAGACATGAGGAAACATATTTTATGTGGATTACAACTTAGACACAGCAAAATGAGTTTTCCATGCCACAGGAGAAACTTGCAATTACAAGCTTCAGGAATCTAGGAGAATGTCATGTTGAAGTTACGCTTTTCCTCGAGTGATTACTAAAAATATCCCATTTTGTTTCGAAGCAGCTGGGCTCCAAAACATCTCAAGTGCTTCGGAATCAGGTTTGTGTCTTTGCACGACAAAGACATCAACCAGTGGGGGGAAAAAGTTTGAAAAGCTCTTGAAAAGTCACCAGTTCCAAACTACGGTTGAGCTCCTAATTGCTTTCAGGTGTCTTCCTCTCATTGCACAGTGACTCTGCCACCAGAAGGAGGGCAAAAGTGATTTGTGTAGATGCTGGCGTTGCAGGAGGCCGGTGTGATGCTGGGATGGGTTGGAGTAATCAGGATGAGGAACACACCCCCACCTCTCGCCTAAAGTGTGTCAGACGGGCCCACTCTGATGAATGGACCCTAGATTAGAGCTCACACAGGGCAGGCGCAGGCCTCAGGTGTGCAACCTAATGCATTGATGTTCAAGAGTGTATTTGTGTTGGAGCGTGAGTGTAGGTGTACATGCTCTTCGAAAAGCTTGCTTCTTTTAAGTTGGAAAGACTCCTTGTAGCATGTTTTTGCAAGGTCACAATTTAATTTGTGTGACTCTCTCGATAATGTGAAAGCCAATTATACTGTTTCCTGCATGACTAATACATTTTTTACAGGGACAGTTGTGTTAATACTTGATTAATCATGACATTAGTCGGCAATTGTTACATGTTTGATATGAAAACTGTTTGAGAGGATAATATACAAATGATAATATACATAGTCAACCAGAGCAGCCCTTACATCGCATATTTATGATTTTCAGTTACACAGATGCACTCCTGGCTGAATGTGAGAGAATATGTGCAAGTATGGGATGTGGGGTTCTAAGGCCGTCCAGCAGGCGGGGTTGGCAGTCAGCAGAGAGGGCCAATGGCTGAGGCTGTGTGGCTAAGTGTCTCATCAGCATCCTACTCATGTTCCAGGCCCACGCTCTAACTGCGCCCTGACTTGATTGTAATTGCCTGAATTCGGCTCCCGCTGCTCCATCCTGGCAATATAACTGCCACATTTTAACCCCAGCGAGCCTAGACACTGCCACACAGCCCTTTGGCTGTTTGGAAGGATGTTATATTTGACTCCACTTGGGCAGCATCTGTGCATGTATGGTCAAAGGTTTCCAAATATATTGCCTTTCATTTAAATTTGAATTGTGCTTGAGAAAGGGGACAAATTAGCTTTTATATCCCCCTCCATTATTTTTGTTTAAATATTTATCTTTAATTCTGTTCCAGTATTTGGTAGATCACGGCACTAGCAAAGGTCATGGGTTTGAATTTCAAAATAAATGTATTCTGATTAACTGAATCAACATGGATGAAAATTCTGGAGCATTTTGGTCATTAAAAAATTAAGACTTGCGAATTTGATTTGGATCTGGATTGTGATACAAAACATGTCATTTTTATATTTGTCTGGTCAACTTCACAGATACCAACTGGAAAAATTTTTTTTTGCAATTTATAAAGCGTTTTTACACCAAAAACTAAAAAATTACACCAAAGATCTGATACTATTTTGGCCCCACATGATCTTCAAGGGATTTTCTAGAACATGCTCAGTGCCTGTCATATGTGTATTTTATATTTGCTTATATCTTCCTCCATTCTATTCTCATTTCTTTATCTCTCTAGATGTATTTATCTTACTTGTTGATTTTATGACTATTTATGTTTTTTTTTTTTTGTTGTTGTTGACTGATTTCTTTATTTGTTCCAAAATTTTTCTAAATGCTGTGGGCACTGCTGTGGGCACTAAGATGCAATAAAATTGATAATAATACTAAATGCTTCATATTTAATAATTTTCAAATGACAAATGCTAATGAATTCGATTTTTGTGCTTCTCTGGGTTAAATTAATTTTACTCCTGTCTTTTAACTATTCAAAAAACAGTTTCTGTTGTACTTCCTCATACATAAGTCAGACAAATGTTCATTACCAAGACATTGCTTAATGAAATGCCTTGCTGATTCACCTACATTCCATTAAAACTTGGAAAATCTAAAACTTTGACTTCCAAAAAAAGTGACTTCCTGCTGCATGGCAGGAAGCGTTCAGGCTCAGACCGGCAGGGTTAACTTCAGAACTCCCCTGCGGAGCTCCTCTCTCTGTGATAACAGTTGCTCGCGTAATGAAGAGCAGCCTGCTAGCCAACAGGTGGTCCTTTTTAAAGAGCCTAGCCACTGTACTCAGGACAGAAAGAAAAAAAAAACTGCCATGCTAAAATGTGTCAGAATCTAATGTTCCACAGAATGAAAAACCTGTTTTCTTCCTCTTGTTCAGCGCTAGAGATTCAGCCTTGTTCGCCATTGTTCCCCGCACAAACGAGCAACAGCCTTTTTTGACACAGAGCCATGGGGGGAAGAAAGACTGAAGCTTACTAGTCACAGGAGAGGGGGGATGGGGTGGTGGCTTTCTTCCCTTCTTTTCGGAGGGTTGAAGCCCATTAAGAGTTTGGGAGTTATGAATGGTTATGAGTCCGTGTCTCTCTCTCGCACAATGCATGTGAACCAAAGAAAAAGAGAAAAACCTAACTGGCTTTTCTTGAGACTTGCAAAAATTCTTAATCTCATACAGGCCGAACAGAAGAGACAGTAAAAGGTATAGTGAAGGAGAGAGAAAGCGTGCAACCAGTAAACGAATCGGGACGGAAGTACCTTTTGCTACAGACAGATTGGCTTGGTGAAGTTGAGTGGATGGGGGTGGGGAACGGAGTTAATCCTCCAGGGGCCTCAAAATGTCCCCCTCTACCCTTATAAAATCATGAGAATATAGCCATTGACTGCTCTACAGACTACTTTGCAAGGCATGCTTCTACTTCTTGGTGGAAAAAATTGTTTGCCGTCTATGGGGGTTGAGAAGAAATGCATTGATGCTGTACCATTAAAATGTACTCAGATCTCCAATATTTAGAAGAAGAAGAAATAAAAAAAGAAGGAACCAATTAGTAGAATAAGTCAATAAAGGACAGAGACTGACAGTCACTGATGTAGACCAGGGGTTTTCAAACTGTGGGTCGCGACCCACTTGTGGGTCACAGAATGGAACAAGGTGGGTCGCACAAAGTCACTTGGCTGCAGCTAAATTTGCGTTTCAATGACACACACACACACAGTTCAGTCTAGGGCTGCACGAAAGTGACGAGTGGGAACGGTGCGAGGCCGGTGGAGTGATTGGAATTGAGCGACACCTGCTCGACTCACCAGTCTCGAGAACCACGGAGGAGATCGGAAGGATACAAAAGAGGAGCGTCCGTCTCCCCGGCAACTCACTCCAGCCCACCGCCTCGAGCATCCTCCTTCGCCCTACTCGATGGCACTGCGGATTCACCTCAGTGCCGAGGGATCTTCGGCAGCGCGTCCCTCCTTCCTCCCAGGCTTCGGCACCAGTCTAACACATTAAAAACTTCTCAATCACGGGAAGGAGGAGGCGGGAACCGGGAACCCACTCGTCACAATGATATAGCCCACCAACATTAATAAGGACTGCAATATCCTTAGTGTGATTTTCGAATTGCAATTAAGTCCGCGTGCTTTGCGTGTTTTGAAGCGCGGGCGCGCACGAGTTGTAATAACAGTGAAGGTCTCAGAGCAATGTCATTAAAAGGTTCAATCGGTCCGCATTATTAAAAGAGAAAAACTTGCTCACTTCAATACACTATATTCCGCATGAGATTGCATACACCAGAAAACAAATGTTACGAAAACGGTTTCAGGTAGGCCATGTTCATTCATTTCTATCGTCCGTTTGAGCTCTGTGCACTTTTTTCGTTCGGGAAACGGTTTGTAAAAAGCATTTCACATGTACAGGGTGAGCAGTGCACAAACGCAGGGTTAATTGTAACACTACAAGATTTAACATTTCCACATAACAAAATGCACAAAAAAATAATGCAATACTCCTTGACGTATCATCTCTTTTTAGAGAAAAATTTGCCAAAGTTCAGAAATCTTTTGAAGATATTGCTGAACATTAATTTAACCATTGCTAAAATAAATTTCTGCCTGAACTTAATGTCATCCAGTTTTTTTTTTTTTGTTTATTTAAAACGAGACACATGTTTATTATTATTTTTTACCTATTTCACAATTATTTTAATCTCCAAACAGTTTTAGATAGTTCTGCTTTGCTTCTTATGCTTTTTCTAAAAAAAGTGTTGGATTGTGCTCCGTTCTCACCGACACACACGGAAGGATCGTGAATGCATTTTCTGCAACAAAACACAGCAGCGCAGATTACAGTTCACTGGAGTGAGCCTGTTTAACGTTTTTATGGACACTACATATTCTAAAGTCTGTAAACAAAAATTAAAACTTAAATATTAATAGTGATTTTTTTCAGGTGTAGGCCTACTCTAAAATAAAAAGTTTTTTTTTCTTAAATACTTCATTTCTGTCATCAAACTTTTAAGTAAGATTAGGCTTAAAGTAATATCAACCTTTTTTTTCCTCAAATATTGTGGTGGGTCATGAAATAGATTACACTTGTCTAGGTGGGTCGTGGAATGGAAAAGTTTGGGAACCACTGATGTAGACTATACTTTGCCTGCCTGCATTCTCAGCTTAATGACCAGAGGCACAAACGGACACCGCTGAGCTATACTTCAGAACAAAAGCCTTAATTCACTTTTATACTCCATTTGTTATTGTCTGGCCAATTTGTTCTCTTAAGCTACATAAGGGTCCAAGCCTGAGACAAAAGCTGGGGGTAACAATGTCCATCTCCCCGTTTGCTTTGTTACCGTTCAAGTACACACCTCCCAGAGTGCATTGCGGGCCATTTTTTTGGGCTCAAAAGCTGGAGCAAATATTAAAGAGGTCTGGTGGAACACCTGGAGGAGTCAGCTTTTGCTTCCCACTGTTACAACAGATCGCAGCCCTCACACGGAGAATTCCAACAAGTCCCGTGTTTTGACAAGCTTTCACTCAGGCTGTTTTAATTACCTGTCATGATGGAGTTGTTGAGATTGTGAATGTGGGTCTGAGCTGAGAGGAACAGGAACCCAAGGTACAGCTTGTCCAATAAAAGTACAGCAAGATCCAAACATGCCTTTTGTGCGAATTTCCTCTGTTAGACTGGATTTTCCCATATTTATTGATGTGTAGTTTAAAACCATTTCTGCCAGAAAAGATCTGTACAGTCTAAAAGTCTTCCAGTGTAAACTCCTAAAAGAATAGTTGTTGACCCATGAATAAAAATTCAGTCACCATGTATTGTACATGTTGTTCCTAACCTGCATTCTTTCTGCTTTCCTGCCTGCTTTCTTCTAGAAAAAGGATGGCCATTGACTTCCATTGTGTCTAAGAATATCTTAGATGTTCATGAAGAAGAAAGTCAGTCAGATTTGGAGCAACATAAAGGTGAGTAAATTCATTTTTGGGTGAACGATTCTTTTAATTTCCAGTATTTTCCAGAAAAACAACATATGAATTTGGATGCATGAGTTTATTTACATAAATGATGTACAAAGTGAACGCATATATAAAGGAAAACATACATTTTACAGATATAAAGTATTCAGTGGCACACAAAACCAAAATCTACTCTGAAATGCATGATCATCACAGCCCTGCACATGACCAAAACAGAAGATCTAACTCATAATGAGAAGGTCTAAGAAAAAGTCCACGTGTCAGAATGAAAACTCCCCTGCGTCTGTGGGTTGGAACTCACTGGATTTCTTCATCAAGGCAGCTTTGACGGCACTGATCTTCCCATCCAGCTCAGCGAGACTGTAGCTCTGTGAAAACAACAGTTTTCATCATCTAATACATCTCATTTAAGAGCAGGATCTTCATACTTTTCCCCTTCATGAATATGTAAATGCATCAGTAATGGAACTTACCTGTGACACCGAAGCTTTAAGTCGTTTGTGTGAGTAATTCTGAAGTAAAAAAAGAAAGCATGCGATAAATGCGAATTTACATGAACAATGCACATCAGTCGTCATTCAATGAAATGGCAAAGCATTTATCTCAATATCAGACTAAATAAAAATCTCTACATGGCTGTTTTTAACATAAAAAAAAAATTATAATGGCAGGCAAAACAATAAATTGAACCAAGGACAACTATAAGTGGACAGAAACAGCACATGATTAGAGTATGAAACCGAGATGTCCTTCAGCATCACTGCCAACAGAGCCCAGCCGCCACAGACTTGCACTGATTAATCGTATTAAGTGGGGCCATCGGGATTCTTTCTTTCGGGGCCCTTTTATTTATTCTGTCCATCTCTTTTATCTATTACCCATAATTTGTCTTCATTTTAATCACTTTTTTTACTGTGCATATGGACCCACTTGGCAGAAGCATGATATCTGCTCACCCTGGTCAACACATTTCAATGAATTCATTCGACTTAATGAAAGCTGCGCTGCAAACTAAGAAGATCAGCATATTTGACGGCACTCAATGTCCCACTTTACAGGCAATACACAGACACACATATTGTAAAGGAGATGGAAATCAGCGAGCTTTCAGACCAGCACTGAACTAAGTGAAGCTGGTGTGAGGAGGCGTAGAAACGGTTCAAGAGCACTTACTCTGCTAACTTTGATGGGCTACAATCTGACAGGGATAACAAATTCTGAAGTGAAGGGAAAAAATATCACTCATATCAGCTTTTAATGGTTTTGAAGAACTCTCCGGCCGACTGTCGTGAGCGCAGGAGGAAACACGAAAGTGAGAGATCTTCAGTGTAACAAGAATGTGTGCAGTGTAAATACAAACCAGTGGTACAAACTTAGTTTAATGCAACAAAAACAATTATATCATACCTTTTTTAGCATTTAATATCTCTCCTTGGCATAGACTAACACCACCCTTCAAACGTTTGGAGTCTGTGAGATTATTTTTAATGTCTTAAAGTCTCTTATGCTCCTTAAATCTGCATTTAAATGATTCAAAATATAGTAATAACAGTACTGTTGTGAAATGTTATTACTAATAAATTTAAAATACCTGTTTTCTATTTTAATAGTGATGCAAAGCTGTTTTCAGCATCAGGGTCACATGATCCTTAAAAAATCATTCTAATATGCTGATCTGCTGTTTAGAAACATTTATCATCATCAACTCTGAAAACAGTTGTGCTGCTTAAGATATATTTTTCAAGATTCTTTGATGAATAGAAAGTTCAAAGAATAGAATTTATTTGAAAGAGAAGACTTTTCTTTCACTTTTGATCAACTTAATGTGCCCCTGCTGAAGTATTGATTTCTTTCTTTAAAAAAACAAACAAAAAACAAAACACACACACACACACACACACACACACACACACATATATACATATATACATATATATATATATATATATATAGAAATAGCCTTGAAAAAGGCACTGTATAAAGCACCACCCTCTCTAGTGTATTGTCTAATCCTCTCTTTGACCCTGTGCCTTTCAGAAATGTTCCTTAGTGTGTTACATGAGCAACAGAGCTTTTTTCTTCTTTATAAAGCCTGTATTGCATTGTGACAGATTCATAACACAATCCACACTAAAATTTGCCAGATTAATGGTTAAGGTCGGGTTGAAGGTGTTAGAAAGTAGATATATTTATTAATGTTGTGATTCATTTAAAAAAGAAGAAAAGCAAATCCCTGTCAGGGTCTAGTTCCCTGTGTTTTTAAGATACTGTGGATGTTCAAAGAACGTGGGACTTGTGGAATGACACTGCTAAGATAAACAGACTAATTCAATCTCTGATCATCCACTCCACCAACAAACAAGGACACACACACATTCTCTCTCGCTCTTTTCCTAGCACTTACCGTGGAGTGGAAGTACTCTGGGGAAAGACCCTCAAGCTCCAGAATTCGATCTTCAAGTTTCTTTAGCCGCTGATAAACGCTTTGAGGAACTGGACCTACTACAGATTCAGTAACAGTAGAGTTACACACGTAGGACTGCAAAACCATGTGAAACAGTAGGACATTTAACTCTGTATTGCTCTTCTACTGATCTCAAGTACCTGGTGGAAGTTTAAGGTGAGATTCCATGTTCTGGAGCCTCTCCTCAACAGCAGGGTTTCCACAGTCTCTGCTCATGGATCCCTGCTGCTGGTCTGCCAGCTCAGTGCGTGTCCCTCTGGTTTGAGGTCCATATGTGTTTATAACACGCGTCACTGCAATAGCAAACAAACACCAATTAATGCTCCACAAATCAACTGAGCATCCAGTTATTAATAGTCAAGAATGTGAGGACAAGCACATGAACCACTACCAACATCAAAAATAAATATTTTTTTAATAAAAAATAAAAAAAAAGATTATATTACTGCATTTATTACCATCATTCCATATTAAAAAATGTCTGTGTTAACAATGTATATGTACATGTAAACAAAGTATGCAACTATTAAAAGTTTTTTATGTTTTTGAAAGAAGTCTCTTGTAAAAACAGTAATATCGTGAGATAATATTAGAATGTTACATTATAGTTTTTTTTTATTTTAATGTATTTTAAAATGAAATTTATACGTGTGATGGCAAAGCTGAATTTTTAGCAACCATTACTCCAATCTTCAATGTACCGTAACATGATCCATCAGAAATCATTCTAATACGCCGATACATTCTTTTTCAGGATTCTTTGATGAATAGAATGTTCAAAAGAATAGTATTTATGGGAAATAAAAATCTTTTTTAACATTATAAATGTCTTTACCGCGATTCTTTCATAAAATGTAACGCATCCTTGCTAAATAAAAGTATTAATTTCTTTCAATAATAATAATAATACAATCAAACTGAGCCCAAACTTTTGAACAGCATATTTTAATTTCCATATCACAAACATGACCAGGAGTCTAACCTTTGACATGACTCTTGAAACCAGGATATGGTGTGAATACTGCATCAGTTCTTGCACAGCTGTCTTCTATACACCACACAAGAAAACAAAGTTATTGTTAATTTGCAAATTAATTGATTAATGATTAATTCATCACTGCCTTTCACATACGCAGTAATAAACACCATGTAAATGTCCAAAGCAAATGACCTGATTTTTCAGAAATAAAGAGCTTTTAACACCTGGTTGTATTTTGGAGGATTAAGTCTGTGAATGATGGGTGCATTCTGACCTTAAACCTGTGGAAATCAGCACTCTTACAAACACTGGCAATTGTGCTGTAACCCCTCTGACCACCCCCCATGCCGCCAGTGCCCTCCCATTCTCACCCTGATTGCAGTCGATCACGTTGCAAAACTCCCTCACATTGTTTTCATTGATCTCCAGCTGTTTGCGCTCTATAAATGCAGATATCCTACGTTCAATCTGAGAAAATGAGAGAGAGAGAGCAATGAGAGTCGGACTGATGAGCTATTGAAGAAAAAAAAATCAATCCGCTGTCTTCTTTTTTGCTGTTCAGTTATAATGAGGAACACTAGGCCATATGGGCTGCATGACTAACAAGTGACCGCACGTAGTGGACAAATATTCCAAAAATCAAAATATTTCTCACACGCAACCATTTGAGATAGTTGTGATTTGCTTGAGCCTTTTATTACAGTGACTGTAAATAAATAAGCAATAAAAATGAGAGCCTCCTTGTCCTTTGGCCACATGCAATTTCAGCGTGTAATGAACATCCACTTCATAACATTGCAAGGACCAGGAACTCTCTCAGGACTCTCAAAGTGGGTGGCTATTTGTTTCTCTCTGAAGGAAAGCAGGCGGGGAAGGAGCCTTCCATTCATTCTCAACTATCTGTCTATAGATAGCAATTCTCACTCTCTATGACTGATCATCCGGGGCAGATTACATGGGAATAAAAAATAGCTATTGTCAAACATTCAACTTTAATTGCATTTGGGAAAAGAGACTGCTTGAATGCTTGCAACAAGGAAATATTTGGTCCAACAATAATCCATGGTAAATACAAAATAAAACTAATAATAGCCTAACTGTTCAACTAAATGGGAAAAAATATACAATTTAAAGCATTCATCAGTGACAGGATAAAAAATTGACATAGTAGTATGAAATATTTTACATTTTTATTTATCATCAATATGCTCACTCCTCTTTGTTAGAATACTAGATCTAGAAGGCTAGAATATATATATATATATATATATATATATATATATATATATATATATATATATATATATATATTACTACTTAAAATCGCACTTTTATCTTATTATTATGTTATTTTAAATTATATTACATTATATAATATAGACATACATACAAAATGCCTACATTTTCTACAGTGGTGTGTTTTAGATGTTTTACCTCAGATTTATCAGCCTTTATCTGTACATTATCATCGATTTGAGTCTTGTTCTGATCCTCATGGACAATGCAGTGGTCAGATGTAGGATGCTCTGCGCCAGCCACCATCTGCTCAGATGTGTCTGCGGTTTCTTTAATGTCCGTGCTGCCCGGGTTGGAGTGGCCTTCAGACTCCACCATTTGCTTCAGATTTTCAGAGACTGACTGGAAGAATAAAAAAAAATTATATTAAAGTTATATTAAAGCCCCTAGCACCATCTCTCAGTTTCAATGTGTATCTATAATGACAAATTATGGCTTAGCCAAATGAATATGGCTATAATGTACAGTCAAAATAAACCTTGTCAGTGTGATCAAAACATTGTATTGAGAGAGAAAGAATTTGTTTCGCTCTGTCAGGATTTATAATAATTAATTCACATATTCCTTATTATAGGCCATATTTGGAACTAATATATATATATATATATATATATATATATATATATATATATATATATATATATATATATATATATATATATGTATATATATATGCCACTAATTTAAGCTAGGCTTATTAAAAACAAATTAAGGTTTCTGTCTGGGTAAGATCCATTAAACATCTGAGCAGCCGCCACAAAAAATAAATAGAAAACAAAGAAACAATAAAATTAAATATCAAATATGAATGCACATAATAATAATGTAAGATAAATAAAAACAATTAAATAAAAACAAAATGACAAGGTCTGTTATTTAATTCAGTTGTAATTATATATATATATATATATATATATATATATATATATATATATATATATATATATATATATATATATATACAGTACAGACCAAAAGTTTGGACACACCTTCTCATTCAAAGAGTTTTCTTTATTTTCATGACTATTAAAATTGTAGAGTCACACTGAAGGCATCAAGGGCTATTTGAGCAAGAAGGAGATTGATGGGGTGCTGCGCCAGATGACCTGGCCTCCACAGTCACCGGACCTGAACCCAATCGAGATGGTTTAGGGGTGAGCTGGATCACAGACAGAAGGCAAAAGGGCCAACAAGTGCTAAGCATCTCTCGGGGAACTCCTTCAAGACTGTTGGAAGACCATTTCAGGTGACTACCTCTTGAAGCTCATCAAGAGAATGCCAAGAGTGTGCAAAGCAGTAATCAAAGCAAAAGGTGGCTACTTTGAAGAACCTAGAATATGACATATTTTCAGTTGTTTCACACTTTTTTGTTATGTATATAATTCCATATATAATTCCATGTGTTAATTCATAGTTTTGATGCCTTCAGTGTGAATCTACAATTTTCATAGTCATGAAAATAAAGAAAACTTTTTGAATGAGAAGGTGTGTCCAAACTTTTGGTCTGTACTGTATATATATATATATATATATGATGCTGTAATAACTCAGAATCAAGTATTTAATAGAGGTATGTCAATTAAATTATATAACGCATATAATACAACAATCTTTACCTGTAGTTTGGAGATGTGCTGTTGCAAACATGTGTACACATGAGATGGCTGAAGTTCAGAGATGTTTACATTGTTGACATTGATGCTCAACACTTTGTCACCCATTTTTAACTGGAAAAAGGAGAAAATTATTTCTTGTTGTTGTTTCTAAATTGTCAATTAGCTTTTGAGGAGTAATTCATCTATTCTAAGGTGTTAAAAGACAGATGCAGCACAGATAATCTCTCTGTCTGGTTAGGCTGGTCTGTTTATTGATGGTCGTTGGTCAGACAGGAAGTAAAACCAGCATAAATAAGCAAGATCAGCTGACGTTAGAGCAGCTGAGACCACCGAACAGTCTCGAGCTGGTGGTGTTTATTTCAGCAGCAATATTAGAATATACATATGCATTCGTTTTTATTGCTTGCTGTTTGCTACTGTAGATAAACTATAAAAGGCCACGACATGAGTGATCTTGTTACTTTAAAAATCTACAGGCTTTATACGACTCAAATGGTACACTAAAATAACTGTTAAGTTAGGTGTGCGCCAATTTTCCAACCCTGTTTTAAAGCGCGTGCATCTTATTTACACAAACCTTTGCGCCAAACTCCGCGAGGGACTGGATTATGGAGCCAACGCAGTCTCTGAACACATCCCGGGGTCTCCCGTGATGTGAAATCTGTCTGCTTCGCTGCTCCTGTTTATTTTCAGCACACGCATCGCGTCTGTCTCCGTCCGCCGCCATCATACTTCCGCTCCTGTATAACATGACGTCACTTCCTTTAGGCGTGCCGTGACTCCAAAATGTGCGAAATCAAAACAAAGGCAGTTTGAAAATTCATATTTAACGTGTTTAACATTTATTATTATGTTCATTATCTAGCGTGTATAAGCTTGTGTTTTTATTATGTCCTTGTCCTTTGGCCACATGCAATTTCAGCGTGTAATGAACATCCACTTCATAACATTGCAAGGACCAGGAACTCTCTCAGGACTCTCAAAGTGGGTGGCTATTTGTTTCTCTCTGAAGGAAAGCAGGCGGGGAAGGAGCCTTCCATTCATTCTCAACTATCTGTCTATAGATAGCAATTCTCACTCTCTATGACTGATCATCCGGGGCAGATTACATGGGAATAAAAAATAGCTATTGTCAAACATTCAACTTTAATTGCATTTGGGAAAAGAGACTGCTTGAATGCTTGCAACAAGGAAATATTTGGTCCAACAATAATCCATGGTAAATACAAAATAAAACTAATAATAGCCTAACTGTTCAACTAAATGGGAAAAAATATACAATTTAAAGCATTCATCAGTGACAGGATAAAAAATTGACATAGTAGTATGAAATATTTTACATTTTTATTTATCATCAATATTATCATCATTATTCATGCTGTAGCCTTATCTTTTTATAGTGGTCAGTGTAGTTAAGGTCTGATTTGTTTAGAGTCATACAAATGTCACTCTTCTTGTTAATCACTTCCCCAGTCAATCAAAGTAGTGTCAACTCAGTTGAGCTTGTATATTGTGGCTAAAAAATGTGACCTTTAAGACAAATTGAAGGGTTTTGACATTGGTTCGGTATCCATCATATTCAACGTCAGACATTTCACTCTTTAGTGGATAACTGTCAGATTGTGCTCACCACTCAAAGTTTTTTTTTTTTTTCAGGGAGGGTTTTGAAAGGCAGGCTGCCCGTTTATAGCAATACTGACTGTCAAACAATAGTGTAAGGGCAACAGGGATGGGAAGCTGCTCACAATGGTGCTCTTTTCTGTCCAGAGAATGTGTGGGAAAATCTCCCTCGTCTATTCATACATTTTTTCTTCTTTTTTTCCTCCATATAATGAGGAGACTGATGAACGCAACAACTGAGAAAAAGAACAATTACCATCAATGACAAAGCACAAGTGCTCGGTGCTGAACCCTGTAATGTCTTCTGGAAGGGTTAATCATTTTAGGAAGGGTTTTGGAGAAGAACCTTTCAGCTCCAGTCCTTTCTGTGGCGCTCTTTAATTCCTCCAGTTGGAAGAGAACTGTAACACTTGACATCAACACTCTGCTGTTTGAGCATATTCCCACACAGCAGGACACATGAAGAGAGGCTACAAGTAGAAACCACCAGAGGTGGAAAGAGTACAAAAATATTCTACTCAAGTAAAAGTACCATTACATTAATGAAATTTTACTTAAGTACAGGTAAAAGTACCAGTCTAAAAATCTACTCAAGTAAAAGTAAAAAGTAGCTCATTTAAACTTTACTCAGAGTAAAAATTACTTAGTTACATTTTAACAGTTGGAGGGAGTCAAAATGGGACAGGCCAAGGGTGTCAAACTCAGTTCCTGGAGGGCCACAGTCCTGCACAGTTTAGATATAACCCTAATTAAACACACCTGATCCAGCTAATCTAATCATTTAGGTTTATTTGAAAACTACATGATATGTGTGCTGGAGCAGGGTTAGAACTAAACTCTGCAGGGCTATGGCCCTCCAGGAACTGAGTATAGGTATATTAATCTCAAACTAGTTGTTTTTAATTAAAGGAATCAGTTATTTAGAATAATAAAACATTTGGGCTGTTACCAGGCAAATCAGTATCAACAAACTCATCTTTTAATGCAGAGGAAATGCAGAAGATTCATTGGAAGTGGCATTTAGATGTATTACACTGTTTAGTGCAGGACAAGAATGCATTTAACCTGCAGTTACCAATGCATGAATAATGTTTTGATATACAAGACATAAAATGTTGAATACTCATTTGAAATGATAAGAAATTAATTATTTAAAAAAATCAAAAGATACTTTAAATGTGAAATTAAAATGGCCAGTATGTGTCAGCAAGTCACTGTTAATAAGTGAGTCATTGCGACTGAACCGAATCATTTAAACGGTTGATTCATTCAGGAACGAAACACTGTCACGTTGCTCAGAGACGCAAAACTGTGCTTTGGTGGCTGTGTTTGGAATTATTTTCTGTTGTAGAAATAGAGCTAAAAAGGCAATATGGTGTCTAAAACGCAAGTCTCTTAATTAACTTGTTTACTGAACTGTTATATATATGTATGTATATATTCATGATGATTTTTGGAGGAAACGATGGCATTCTTTGTGTGATTTTGATTTAATATATGAAATTATATAAATATGTGAATTTTCTGCCCCTATATCTTCAATTTTGTGATCATTCTAAATGCATTTTAGGAGACTGAATCACACAGTGAAAGAACGCACTATAAATGCGCGCGCACATCATTAAAACAAAAATAGCACACTCCTTACCACTGTCTTTTTGGCTAATTTGTGCAAAACCTCTTGCTAAAATGTCAAAGCTTCATTTTAACCACCAATGCAACGATGCAATTATTTAGCTTACCTCTACATTCTTGCGCAGGGTTGATGTTTTGTCGAGATTTTATAAGCTGCTAGTTTGGTCTTCCTAGGCAAGTACAGCTTACACTGCATAATAGAGCATACATATGGCCAGGGGTTCACTTCATTTCCTTCGAGTTCAACTGCAGAATATGTGTTTCAAAATGTAGCGAAGTACAATACTTCAAACAAAATATACTTAAGTAAAAGTAAAATTACAGATTTAAAAAATTACTTTAAAAAGTATTAGTACACAAAAAAGCTACTCAATTACAGTAACGCAAGTAAATGTAATTCGTTACTTTCCACCTCTGGAAACCACGTTTTTAGTATAATACATTTTAGAAACATCTTGCTGATCTTTCTGCTCTAAATATGATTCAAACAAGGTGGTTTAATAAGCTGTGATTTTCACTGTGATGATGACTATGAATATATTATAAATATATATACTGTACACACACAAACACACACATGCACACACACACACACACGCGCACGCACACACACACACACACACACACACACACACACACACACACACACACACACACACACACACACACACACACACACATATGTATACATAGATTAATTTTTCTTCATATTTAAAAAGTCTATTATGCTCACCAAGGCTGTATTTAATTGATCAAAAATACAGAAATGTTATTGCAATTTAAAATAACTGTTTTCTATTTTAATATATATTGAAAAAAATTTTTTTTTTGCTGAGATGGCAAATCTGAATTTCAGCATCATTACTCCAGTCTTCAGTGTCACATGATCTTTCAGAAATCATTCTAATATGATGATTTGGTGCTCAAGAGACATTTCTTTTTATAAATATCATTATTGTTGAAAACCACAACTACTTATGCTGCCACTTAATATTTTTGGGGAAACGTTGATGCATCTATCCATGACTCTTTAATGAATCGAAAAACAAAGAATATTTATTTGAAACACAATCTTTTGCATCATTATAAATGTGTTTACTGTCACTTTGTTTTTCACTTGATTTAATGCATCATTTAAACAATGTCTCAATAATATACAATATACATGGATTTCTCGGCGACGTCATCACTGCTTGCGCACGCAACCAAGAGGCAAAAGACCCGCGCTCTTCGTACCGGAGTAAATGGTTAACTTATATAAAAGCAAATTCGGGCTCTATAGAGGCTTACATTACTAACTTTAGTATAACATGATAATTCATACATGCATCACAGTATGTCCGGATTTTGATTCGTAAACAGTTGGACGTTTTACATAATGTTATATTAATAATATATTAATATGAAACACAAACAAACAGATCCAACTCTGAAATTGCAATTTATTATTGAGTCAACAAGAAATTACAAACAATGCGAAATCTACGTTAATTACAATGTTCTTTTACTGAACTCGGCATAACAGATAGCGGTTTTCTGCCTCCTGGATGCGCGCGCATCCGGTATTGTTTGTATACAAGAAACCCGTGTATACATAATGTATCTAATATATTATGTTGTATAGTGTTATATAAATAAGTTTCTCAGCTGCAGGCATTTGATTAGCAGAAGATTGCTTATTTCTTCCATATCATTTGTTTTCAATAACACTTTATGGTCCAAAACATTCACTTAATATGCTTTACACTGTGAACAACACTGTTTACATTGCTCTCAAGGAACTCAAAAATGACCCTTGTTGACATTCAAACACCAAGTACTTTACAAGAACACTACAAACAATTCTTATACACTCTAGGTATCTGAATGATTGTGTTGGTGTATTCAATGAGATAAGCGGGTCCTCTGAGTCCCATTTAAACACACACACACACACACACACACACACACACACACACACACACACACACACACACACACACACACACACACACACACACACACACACACACACACACACACACAAAAACACCAAACCTGTACAATTTCTGATGCTAAGAGACCACTTACATGCAAGGTATTATGGAGCTTAAGAAAATCACCCGGACCGGATTCAGGTCTTTTGACAAAAACCTTGCTGGTGCCAAGGTCAGTAGAAGGTAGAGTCATCAGCTTCCAGTTCCGGAAACACTTATATTTTACACAAATCTAACATAATTATTTTACCTATATCCTGTTCAGCTGCATCTCTCAGTAAAAATGCTTTTGCCTTTGTATATCTTGTCCTTTCTTTTTCTCTGTTTTACAGTACAGTGTAAAGGAGCATATGGGAGAAAAAAAAACAAGGTCAATGGAGAACACACCTGAATAAGAGAGGAAGAGGACCATTCAATTTATAAGACATACCTAATATGTAATAGTGACCTCAGGTGCTTTCATCTTTATCTGATGTACAAAGAGTGATCAGATTTTAAAGGAAGCAGTCATGTTTTCATCTCTTCAAAGCAACCTTAAGATATATTAGGTACACCACATCGAACCTATGCATTGACAACATATGTCTGAGCTGATGTTTTTAGAAAGCAGCCTTTATTGAGCATAATTTCTGCATGAAATATGGATATTTTCTATTAAAATCATGGAAATATTACTGAAATCATCAGAAGAAAACAGATGAAAAACTTTTTCGGAATTCGGGTTGTATTATGTTTGTACAGTGTTTGGTAGAACACCATCCTGTCATATGAGAGGGTTATTCAGTACATGTATGCATTTAGAAGGCACTTTTTATGCTAAGTGAATTTACATTGAATTCAAGTTACACATTTCACGATTCTTGCTTTCCTTGGGAATCAAAGCCATGAACTTGATTGAAAACCATGCTCTAGTTTTTGAGCTATAGGAAGGCTAATGGAAAAATTAAGTGTAAATGAAAGGTGACTCATGCTAAATTATATATATATATATATATATATATATATATATATATATATATATATATATATATATATATATATACAGTCGTGGCCAAAAGTTTTGAGAATTACATAAATATTAGTTTTCAAAAAGTTTGCTGCTAAACTGCATTTAGATCTTTGTTTCAGTTGTTTCTGTGATGTACTGAAATATAATTACAAGCACTTCATATGTTTCAAAGGCTTTTATCGACAATTACATGACATTTATGCAAAGAGTCATTTGCAGTGTTGGCCCTTCTTTTTCAGGACCTCTGCAATTCGACTGGGCATGCTCTCAATCAACTTCTGGGCTAAATCCTGACTGATAGCAACCCATTCTTTCATAATCACTTCTTGGAGTTTGTCAGAATTAGTGGGTTTTTGTTTGTCCACCCGCCTCTTCAGGATTGACCACAAGTTCTCAATGGGATTAAGATCTGGGGAGTTTCCAGGACATGGACCCAAAATTTCAACATTCTGGTCCCCGAGCCACTTAGTTATCACTTTTGCCTTATGGCACGGTGCTCCATTGTGCTGGAAAATGCATTGTTCTTCACCAAACTGTTGTTGGATTGTTGGAAGAAGTTGCTGTTGGAGGGTGTCTTGGTACCATTCTTTATTCATGGCTGTGTTTTTGGGCAGAATTGTGAGTGAGCCCACTCCCTTGGATGAGAAGTAACCCCACACATGAATGGTGTCAGGATGCTTTACTGTTGGCATGACACAGGACTGATGGTAGCGCTCACCTTTTCTTCTCCGGACAAGCCTTTTTCCAGATGCCCCAAACAATCGGAAAGGGGATTCATCGGAGAATATGACTTTGCCCCAGTCCTCAGCAGTCCATTCACTATACTTTCTGCAGAAGATCACTCTGTCCCTGATGTTTTTTTGGAGAGAAGTGGCTTCTTTGCTGCCCTTCTTGACACCAGGCCATCTTCCAAAAGTCTTGGCCTCACTGTGCGTGCAGATGCGCTCACACCTGCCTGCTGCCATTCCTGAGCAAGCTCTGCACTGGTGGCACTCTGATCCCGCAGCTGAATCCTCTTTAGGAGACGATCCTGGTGCTTGCTGGACTTTCTTGGACGCCCTGAAGCCTTCTTTACAAGAATTGAACCTCTTTCCTTAAAGTTCTTGTTGATCCTATAAATTGTTGATTTAGGTGCAATCTTAGTAGCCACAATATCCTTGCCTGTGAAGCCATTTTTATGCAACACAATGATGGCTGCACGCGTTTCTTTGCAGGTCACCATGGTTAACAATGGAAGAACAATGATTTCAAGCATCACCCTCCTTTTAACATGTCAAGTCTGCCATTTTAACCCAATCAGCCTGACATAATGATCTCCAGCCTTGTGCTCGTCAACATTCTCACCTGAGTTAACAAGACGATTACTGAAATGATCTCAGCAGGTCCTTTAAAGACAGCAATGAAATGCAGTGGAAAGGTTTTTTTGGGATTAAGTTAATTTTCATGGCATAGAAGGACTATGCAATTCATCTGATCACTCTTCATATCATTCTGGAGTACATGCAAATTGCTATTATAAAAACATCATGAGAAACATCTTTGAAAATATTCTACAAAACAGGGATTCTGTATGTGGTGAAGAAAAAAAAAACCAAACGATCAACAAAACAAAGAAAACATGAAGGATGAAAAGAAAACAAATGTTTTAATGCCATTTTCCTCTCTTGTGTAATGAGTCAGTTTTGTAGAAGCACCTTAGTTACACTGTCTTGAAGCCAACACACAGACAATTAGCAAACATTACACTTGTTTTTTCCCTAATGAAAGTCAACTGTACTTTTTAAGAGTTTAATTGAAAATCCATCTAATACTGCTGTGTCTGTGTATCGATGGGGATTTGCTCCTGCAGCCTTACTAAGTTTTCTCCCTCCTTGTCTCATAACAACCCCTCAGCCCGCGCTCACAGGAAGCTGCACCTGTCACCTGGGGGCCCCTGCCTGCACTCAGGATCAATTTACATAACCTCATTTAGCAGTTCACAAATCAGAGCCATTAAGAGCTGCTAACAGGAACCAAGGGTTCTAATTTAGCCTGCCTTTCACAGTGGGAAAATTGGGCAGCTCAGGCCTACAAATAAAGACTCAGGTCTTGGCTTTGATTGTTGATTGTGATGGTAAATGTGCGGATGATTAGAGCAGATTTTCCCCTTTATTGATTTTCTGCCAAAACACAGCATGCCACGGTCCTGCACTAGGAAGCTAACTCGAATCGGGAGGGGGTGGGAGGGGGGCTTGAAAACAGGGGCAGGGGTCTGCATGATCACGTGGCAAAAAGTCTTTGCACACCACTGCTGTAATACTGTATATGAAATTGCAAGATGGCAAACACGGGGCTGTGAAAGAGATGTTAATGAGAAGCCTAAAAATATTAAGCTATTTTATGTTGCCCCAGGTGACCACTCATTGTGCCCAAAAAGAGCAATGTCAACATTACCAGCAAGCGAATGGTGCTATGTTTTGCTCTTAAATCACACTGAAACAACATAAATGAAGTAGCAAATCAAGTGCAGAATTTTGGAATAAATTAGATATTATAATAATGTGTTCCTGTAGAGCACTGCGCTATCAAGTGCAAGGTTGGGGGTTCGATTCCCCGGGAACACATGATATGTAAAAATTGATAGCTTGAATGCACTGTAAGTCGCTTAAAGCGTCTGCTAAATGCTTAAATTTAATTTTTAAATTTAATAATAATGTGCTTTATTAGACACACTGTACAACAATTAAGAAGCTATTCACAGCATAAGAAAATGTGGGCACTCAATTTTGATCTCATGAAATAAATATCTTTTAAGAGAAAATTAAGAAAGACCCCACAGCAAGTGCATGAAATAGCAACTACTGTAAGTTTTTCTATTACATTATTGCAAGAAAAGCTGTAGTCATCAGAAGGTCATGTGCATATTATAATTAGACTTTCAGTTGAAGGGATTATCCAAAAAAATTGTATAATTAAAGTCAAATGGGTCATTGTTGCTATGGACTCCACTGACTTCCATTGTCTGCGCAAAGCAATATTTATTCAAAATATATTCCCTTGTGTTCTGAAGAAGAAATAAATTCAGACATGTTTTGAACAGCTTGAAGGTGATTCAATGAAATGAGAGAACTGGCCTTTTGCAATGATTTATCTCTTTAAATAAGACCGGTGCTGCAAAACCCTATATAAAACCACTAAATTAATGAAATGTTGCAAATGTCCTTCTTATCTGATAGATTTGTGACTGAATATCCTAAAACTGGATAGTCTGAAATAAATTGAAATATCTTGAATAGTCAACATATTTGTGAACAAAATCCTTCACATCTGATATCTATGCTCTTTTCTATTCCAGACTGATTGAAGTCATTCTAATTCATAAATGCATTTTGTTGCCACCATGAATCCACCCCATGCAGACTTTTTTTTTTCCTGAAGAACAGCCGAGCAATCATGTGGATGATTTTAGCTTTAACCCCTTTCATTTACCATTCATCAGATAAACTTAAGCGTGTCACTATACATAGCTCATGTCAAGTATGCTTACTCAAAATGTCTCTCAATCGGCAGTCGATTTGGCAAAGATCTTCTTATAATATGAAAGAGCTGATTCAAACTTACACGCGTTCACTGCCAAACTGGTGTATCTGAAGGTGTCTGAAGTGTTTTAGCAGGCAGAGGAACTTCATTAGCCGAGTCAGGGAGCCCTTTCCATTTCTTGTTTTGGATACATATCTGGTGCCACGGGTACCACGCCAGCCGTGTGATTCAGAAATGAAAAGCAATGTCATCCTCAATCATGGTTGATGATATCTCAACCTTGACATATTTTGGATGTCTTCTTTCATCTCTAGCCCTTACTTCAGGTGGTAAAGCCTCTATGGCTGGTGATAAAAAGACATCTAAAATTTTCACTCATGTGTAACCTAATAATTTATAGAGTTATTTTTGCATTCAAAGTAAACTTTATCAAATTAAATGTGTCAATAAAAAAATACCTTATGAAATGACTAAGACCCTTCCTGCAACCTGATACGCATTTGATGTCTTAAAAAAATAAATAAATACAAATAAAAAATAAAGAAGCTTTTTTTGAAGGTCGCTTTTTTTTGGGGGGGGGGGGGGGGGGGGGGTTGGGCGAAAATTAATAAGCCACATAATGGGAAATCTCGCTATGGACGGTCGCCATTAAGCTATAACGCATTATGCTGTCATTCTCTGCCTTTGAAAATGATGGAGCAACAAACAACTGTTGTTTTCCCTGCTGCAGCCTCCCGGTTAAATAAGCTTAAATGAGCATGTAATTGCTGGGAATAGACTGAGCGGACACGAAGCAAACAAGGTTTCTAATTGATCTGCATTTCTCTTTTTTTGTGAGCAGTCACTTATTGTCCAGCGCGCTATTGATCGGCTACTGTGTATCGCTCCGCATGTGTTTCCCTTCATTAACTGATAACGGGTTACTGATGACTCCCATCCCGGCTCTAATGTGGCTTAACGCCTACTTTGTTCCCGTGTCATGTCGGAGGGCAGCCCGGAATAATGAGTAAGTGGGTGGGCTGTGTTTAGGGCTATCTGCTGGGGAGGCGTTTAGTCTGCCGGGTGCAAGGAGATCACTGGAAGGGTTAAAAAAGCAGTACCTCTTAGGTCTGGATTATTTTTAACTGCTGCACAGCATGGGCCCATCCTCCATTTTCACCAACAACCTGAAGCGAATAGCGATCACTTGGGCTTGGTTGGCTATACAGAGTTCAAACTAAAACTGGAATTTAAACAAATCCAAATTATTTGACACCTACATGATGTTTTTATGGGGTGACCTGGGCTACGTTTCCCTTAACCTTCTTAACAATACGTAATTCATAAGTTATGCTTGAAATTGTACCTTATCGTTAATATGTGTTTCCCGAGACGTTCTTAGTTAAGTACCTTCCTGTAAGTCATACTTTCGTTAAGGTTGGTCTAGACTAGTCTTAGCTGTACCTTATCACTGTTGACAGTTCACAGTTCTTTACATCTTTGTCTATACGAATGTAATAAAATAATAATAATATTAATAATAAAAATTATATATATATATATATATAATATACTACCCTCTCTGCTCCGAAATTCAGCTGCTGGAGGCTCTTCTCTTACTCTCTTTTTTTCTCCATCGTAGCTTTTTCGCCATAGAAGCTGTTGATTTTATGTTTCCCCAGTTGTTGCACTTTTATTGAGTAACTCATCCAGTAACATAAATTAGTGATTTACACCAACATGTGATGCCGCTGCTGCACAATCAGCTCTGGTTGTGGAGTAAATAAGCACTCTTACCTGAATGGTTTTCTAACGGACTTGTGTAGGCCCAAGGTGTTTTTTCCTCTCCCTTCTGTTAAAAGATGTTAAATTATTAAGCAGTGTCTAGTATATGTTTTTCCCCCTTGTATTTTTATGTGGTGACCACTAGGAGGTCCTCTGGGCATATACTTTTCTTTCTTGGTTTTATTCCCCGGCATATGTTGCAAAAGGAAAGTGAAAGTTTCACGCAAGTTTGTTGAGTTTTAATAGGAAAGAGTTCCATGTATTTATTTAAAATATATATTTATCTTATAAAGAACAAAGTTTTCTCACAAGCAGCCCGTGCATAGAATGAATAATCGATCCGCGAGGCATTGATACTAACCAGTTCAGGACCACCGCCATGGACAGCACCTGGTAATGTCGCATGTAAGGAGGTATATCTTAAAGGGGTTATATGATGATTTTTTAAAGATCATTATTTTGTGTATTTGGTGTTACAAAATATGTTGACATGCTTTAATGTAAAAAAACATATTTTTTTCAAATACTGAACAGTATTGTAGGTCCTCTATGCCCTGCTTCTCTCAAACATGTTGTTTTCTGCTCTGATTGGCCAACTGACCCAGTGCATTGTGGTTGGCTGACACCTCGAGGACTCTTCGGAAATGTAACACCCCTTTCCATAATCGCGAGCTTCATCTTTTAAAAACAAAATGTAAAGACAGTTAATAATTTCCTTATTTTTACCATCAGTTCAAGCATTAAATGGGAACAGAGGGGTGTGTCAGACACAATGATGAAGCTCGTATGTGTTTGCAGTACACAAGCCACAGACAGTTAGGATAGCTGACTCCACGTTGTGACAGTCTCTCTCTTTCTCTCTCTCTCTCTCTCACTCTCTCTCTCTCTCTCTCTCACACACACACACACACACACACACACACACATGCAACATGCAGATACTATTATAAACAAACTAACTGCAGTTACTGAAACCACGCCTTCTTTCTTTGCGTGAACATTTGGGCATTATGCAAATTTTGCACATAGTGACGTAGATATGTTGGGGCATCATTTGAATGAACGGTTTTAGGGGGGATCTTTGGATTTGAGATTTTAGTCTTTGGAACTTTACAGATCTTCTTGATGCACCAAGAGCTTGTGAGACTCCAAAGAGAAAGGAAAAACTGAAATCACACCTAAGGTATAGTTCATGGGAACACGAACAGGTATAGAGTTTTCGAAGCACGCTAAGACAGCCTTATCGGGAAACGGAGCCCAGGTGGGCATAGTCAACAATAGTTTGAAGCATTTAAAAAAATGGCTGCATTTTTGGTGGTATGTTGCCGTTTTAATGATTCAGCGTTTGAGATTTTTCAACAAACCATTAGCTATGAATTGCCAACAAAAATGTCAACACTATGGTGCAAATAAATCCTAGTCCAAACAGAAAATAGTTCGTTAGTAAATAATTCATGTCAAAAGAATAGCTTGTATCATTTTGAAATCCTTCAAAAGCTTTATAGAGAGTATAGGCTACCTAATAAAATGAGCTAACTGCGGCAAGGAAATATTCTCTGAAATTACAAAGGCTGGTTGACTTAGTGTTGGTGCATCTTTGAGACTGGTAAAATAGGCCTGAATATATGTAATTTGTATTGTGCATATAGGCTATGGCTATATCTTTCCCCGGAAACCGAACAACCACTCACAGAAATTCCAATCGTCACAGACGTTTATCCTGATTTTCTTTGCTATAGAATTTTAAATAGAGCATAGAAATGATAAATGATACGCCATACGTGCAATTCGCAGCGTAATACAATGGTCACACAACGACGAGCCGCTGCGCTCACAGAGAGAATTGCATGTTAGCTAATTGTTAATTTGGGCGACTCGCGCTGGCTAATTATGGCGGCACCGCCAACACATTTGCATGATGGACTTGCCACCTGCCTCGATGCATGACAGCTCGCAGCCTGGGCAAACTATATAATTACTGAACAGTGGTGGGGCAATTTTTGACTGCCGTCCCTTTGTGTGACATGAATTCTTCCTAATGACATATTTTATAAAGGGGCAAATAGCATCCCTCCTTCCGGTTCTACAGATAAAAAAAACTCATAATCTCAACAGGTCTTAATGTTTAAGACACTGCACTCCCGTATAGGCCGTAATGGTTTTTACTGTATCGCTTAAGACTCTTTTGGAAACTGGTATGTTATAGTTTGTGCACTAGTACAAAAAGCTATAAACAGTCCACACAAAATTATTATAAATTATATACATTTATAATAGATCCATATTAATTATAAAAATATAAATATTTGCTTGTTTTACTCATTTATTAGCCAATATTCCAGATGAGTGACAGTGTCTTTTATTGTTCACCTTTTAAAAAATAGTGTTTAATGCAGAAATTATTTAGGACTCATTTAGTTTTATTCAAATGTGACTATAAATTGCATGATAAATAGGGCCCGCACCACAAACACTGTAAAAAAGTGGTAACCTTGACCCTTCAAGGGTTAGTTAGTTCACCCAAAAAAAGAAAATTCTGTCTCCCTTAAAGTGTGTGTGTGTGTGTGTGTGTGTGTGTGTGTGTGTGTGTGTGAACCTGCAGTGAGATTGATTCAGATTCACATTACATGATATTTTCAAGTGAATTACACCAGTTGTTTAAGATGTTAAGATGTTACTCACATAAAGCTCGTTTCCTGATAAAACATGACATTTTTACTAAACATCATATGCGATTAAATTCAATGCATCTGTAATTCAACTGCAATAGCTTATCAAGATTATGTTAATATATACAAATATTGAATTTCACAAGTCTCTCGTCATTACATTTTATTTACATTTTGTAGATCGATCTTTGTTTCCTAAAAATGATGGCTGGCGGTGACTGCAGACTAACGGTTATCATCTTTGTTACATATTGATGCTATTTTAATAGTTTTTGTTGTACTATGCTTAAGTATTTAGATAGCGTTTAAGTCACAAGAAGTTAGTCAAAATAGCAGTGGGGTGAGGTGATTACATGTTATTTAGCGGGGGAGCAAGTGTTACACGGTTAGTGATGGTTCGATGATCACCAAAGGACTCCTGCTGGTACAGTACAAGACTGCTCTAGCAGGACGCCTCTTGTCTGCTCAGAATTTCTTTACTGAGTCATGACCCCCGCTCTACAGCACGAGACACTCCGACATTTCTGAACATTAAAATACAATCCTTATTCACAAAAGCGTGTTATTTCGGAAGACGTGTTACTGACTTACTGTCTGTCTTCTCTTTCTTGCACACCCCAAACTCTCACAGATAGAAATGGGCAAAATCATGCAGGGCTAATATGATAAGTCGTAGAGCATAGGCTACTTGATGCATTTAATTAACATAATTGATTAAGTCTTAAATAAGAAGAGCATGTATCCTGCCCGACACAGTCTTCATATTCAGAATTGTAAACTCTCCAGTCTTATAGTATGGGGGCTGTCCTAAAGATTATGCTATAAAAGCAAAATAGAACAAATGACCAAGTGGTATTTTTTCCGGGAGATTCATCAATTTAATATCTTTCCCAACAACTAATAATACATGAGGTATTTTCTTTTCGGAACATTTCTGCAGTTCATGATAATTTGCCTCATGCAGTGTAAATTTGACTATTTAAATTTTGTAATTTTCTTTGAGGAGCAACAACAAAAAATAAAAAATCAGTATAGAACTACTGGGGCTTATACCTGACCCTCTGAAAGCTCACAAAGAGATTGTTCAGTTTCTCCTAATATTGGCCCGAAAGGCTATAATGGTCAAATGGATTGGTAGTGATGCTCCCTCTACTCAGATGTGGAAATCTATGATATCTGAAGTTGTAACTCTAGAAAGATTGAGGTATTGTCTCAATGGTAAATCGCACCTGTTTAAAAAATAGGAGAATATTTTAAAGTGTCTAAAGATTAAACGGTCATAAACAAAAACTGGAAAAAATTTAGGTTCAATCATATGATGAAATGCTGTATGTAAATTGTCCACATGTTCATAGATATGTTAATTATTTCCTGTGCTGCGTTTTTGTTTTAATATGTTTTTGTTTTTAATAATTAAAATGTTTAATAAAAAATAATATCTAAAAAAAAAAAAAAAAAAAAAGCAGTAAAGAAATGGGAAGGTATGAAAATGCCGCTTTTGTTCATTGGATGGGAAAGGCTCCATTCACATAAGACTGAATGCGCTGCATTTCACTGGTGCCATAATTACATTGAAAGGTCAAGTATCACTGCATCTTGTGTTCCGCGCTGCATGTTAACTATTTCTTCTTGCAAATGACCCTCGTCTGCGTACGCAGCACAATGGCCTCAAGAAGAAGATAAATGCTGGACAATTAAATATATATTTGCTACTAGTTAACAGTAAGATTTACTAAAGGAGGTGATTGCAGTTAATGTGTAATTGTGCCATTTGTCATGCACATATCAGATGAAGCTGGTACACCTAAGAATGAGGTGCTGAGAAATCCAGTCTTGGCTCATCTTAATTTCTTTTTGTTACTTTCCTTTTACAGACCCCATTTAAGATGTATTTAGATTAAACACAATATGCATTCGAAAATTTGAGTTTTCTACGAAGAGCATTTCTCTTGTCATTTTTTTTCCAGCAGAGGCTTCCTATTCTGTCGTTTTAAAGACTAAATAATTCAGTACCAACAAAGAGAGATTTGCTTTATGTGGCTGTATAACTGTAAACGATTAAGTCTTTGTATAATTGAATGCCAAATTTGATCTCAGTTTTAAGTGTGTTAAGTTCTTTTATATTGCAGTATTTGCCTTAAATTCCCCGCATATCTTGCGCTGTTGTGTGTCAAGAATAAAGTTTGTATCATACTGAAATGTGGTATTGGATATAAACAAAAAAAATTTTTTTTTTAAATAATTAAAAAAAAAATTCTGTCATTTAATTAGACTTTGAACCGTTCTCGTCTGACTTTGTTGTGGCGAGAACTTATTCATTCAGTATAGTTTACATGCAATGCTATAGTGGAAGAAACTTCAGGACCCCGGACAGCTCCAGAGCAATTGATATAATGCGAACTAAAAATACTACATAATGTGGGCAAATCATTAAATAACCTTACTTTTCCAAGGTGGCCGAAACAGGTATGTTTTGTGTGGACATGTTTCAAGTCAGCGGTGTAAATAAAAGATGGTCGCATGAGTAAAGCAATTGACATGATTATTGGTTATTAGTGTAAACATAAAGACTTACTGTATGACACTTATCTGATGTTTACAATTTCTTTGCACGGGAACACGAAGTCTCTTATATACTCTTTGAAAATCTTAGTGGGACATTGCGCTTAAATCAATCTAATTATTAATACTGCATTAATAACATTATTATATTAATAATATCAAATAAGTACGATTAAGTCCAAACTTTGTGGTTTATCTATAAGATTCAATACAAAATACGCTATAAATGCAGATAGTATAGGTTATATCAACCCCTTTCTCCGAACTACAATGTAGAATAAGCAGGGAACGAACCTCAGAAATCCTAACTTTAATATGATTGCGTTGAGATTGGGGTCTAATTGCAGGGAGGTGACTGGGACCTTTGCACCCAAAGCCTCGAGGACAGCCGGCAGTTGTGCAACGTGTGTTGAGTGAGAGTGATGAGAGCATACACGCTTCCAACAAGTCATTTTCAACAGCTACAAGCTCCACACAAAGGCCACACACCGAGCCTCAGACATGTTAATGTAATCTGGAGTCTTTCAGAGGAGCTCAAACAAAACGAATCTCCGAAATCCTAATAGACTCTTTCGGCGCCGGTAGATTGCTGTGGAAAATGATTGAATTTGCACAACGGATAAAAAAGAAAATCTTACTTGCCTATAAAAATGAACATTTATTTTATGTGTGTGGTTAATCATCTCATCCAGACTTGCGATGTAAGTATGCACAATTAGGATAGCAGACATCCTCAAACATTTGTCTAAAAACTGAAGGTTATTAACATTGCAGTGATGTAATAGGCACACTTTCAGATTTCGCTCCTTGTAAATTAAAGTAAACCTTTTACATATTATATCTTGTCACGATATTGACATGCATGAATGAACGAATATTTAAAAATTCTCAACCCCATTTTTTTAAGGTTGGGTGAAATTAAATATCAAATAATATTCTAGTATTCGACCACTGATCTTGTATTTTTAGACACTGTATATACAATGCTTAGGGTTTTAGGTGGAGATTACATATAATTGAGTATCAGTGCAAGTAAAAGCAGCATCTGTAGGCCTTCGAAAGTGTAATTTCGGACATAATCGACAAAATGATCTGTTGATTTAACGACCCTTCACAGAAAAGAAGAGCTCCATTACAATCAGTGAGTCATTAAAACGCGCGCCCCACTGCCCGCTTATTGGCGCGAGAGCTTCACATAAATACATTAATCAGTGGAAGGTTTACTACATGCAGAGGGTTTTATTTGCGATTAAAAGGTAAAAAAATCCAGGCGAGAACAGCAACAAGAGGTATACCGAGCATTTGGCCTCATGGCCTTGTACAAGTTTTGCTTTGCATCAATAGTTAAATTAGAGCTAGCTGTTGAAGCATAGTCAAAATATCAGGCCAAATAGTCCACAGTTTCATACAGTTTTTTTTTCTTCCCACAAATAAGCGAGAGTTATACACACTAAGATCAATCAATGTACTGCAACTCTGGTTTTTTAAGCAAAAAGAAACTTTGGCAATCAAATGAACGCAGGGTTATTCCCAGGCCCTATGGTCAATTTAGCAAAATAGTATTTTTTTTCTTAGTATTATAAGGGAGAGAGAGAACAGTGCAATTATGTCATAAAAGCAACAATGATACAAATTGTTTAGTTTTGAAAAAAGTTATTAAAATAATTTAAATTAAAAAAAGCTAAAACTTGAATTTTATAATTGAGAATGAATTGAGAAAAAAAAAATATATATATATATATATACACACACACACACACACACACACATAAACGATAATCATGGCTCTCAAATATGCATGCCGTAGACTACTATTTCATGTGATCACGCAGGCAAGAAAAATAAATCTATGAAAGAGTTTATAGTTCACAGAAGTCTAATACGTTTTTCAAAAAGAGAGTCATGCCCACCAAAAAGGAAGTGATAAATAATTCGAATGCTACTGAAGAAAGAAAGAAAGAAAGAAAGAAAGAAAGAAAGAAAGTCAATCACGTGCGACATTTCTGTCCACAATCGATTCCTGCGTGTAGCAAATAGTTTGGAGCTTTTTTTTCTCCATTTGTGGGCTATTTATTTAAATTAATTTTTGTTTAATTTTGAACTGGCCAAAAAGTGTAATGAAAATGTTTTTATAATATTTAATTTAATTTAATTTAATTATGTGTCTGTGGACAAAATATATTTTTCTTACTTGGCACTAGCAAGTCCCACATACACAGAGAAACACACGACACGCACTTTCAAACGTCTTAGCAGGCATCTCAGGCAATCTTACCGCGCCCCTTGACGGTTTTTATCAACGCGTAAACACGATGGCATTTGATTTCACCTCTGATCTTCACAAACACGGTATTGATGGACGGCGCTCTGATAAGTGTGTTTATTTCGTCTTGCAAAGTTATTGAGGAGAATGCTGCTGTTTGTACAGCGACGTGATTGATAAGTTAGCTTTTAGGAGCGCTTGTTTGATGTGAGTTTCTCTCAAGGAGTGGAGACCTCGCCTGCACTGACTCATTCTCTTACGACAAAGTACAATCTCAAAAAAAAAAATTCTCTACAATAACTTTTTTCTTAGAAAAAGTAATAGATTACAACGTACTTTTAATATGGTTAAATCCAATTAGTTTTGCATCTGAGTGTTGCAAATAGTTTTACAGTCAAATTGGTATGAAACATTCGTATGTTTTCCTGTGTGCATTTTATTTATTTATTTATTTATTCTTGTAAGAAATGCACAAAACGCGTTTAATTTTGCTCGTAGGAAATAGATCCCTGGTTTCGTAAGTTGTATAAACATATTTATACACGACGCAAAAATAACTTCCAATACATTTAGGATACTAATATTTGACCTTTGACTCCATGGGTGTTGCGACACAGAAAACTACAAAATGTGATGCAGAAATCCAGCTCAACAAACCTGTCACATTGAAGGGAGATCCAATAAAAAATCAGTTGAAATTGTCATTTCAAACAATGAGCGCATGCAGCAAAAATCCTTCTGATGCGTCTCCATAAAGCTTGAACAAATGTAATGGCCGATTGTGTGGAAGCTTGATGACTTTTAAACTAGTTTTCTTGAAGAAAAATCGTTCAATTGATCAGGTCCCACTTTTAGCGCCGCCGATTGATTGATTCTTACACCCACATTTAAAACAAACATATTGTTAGGCTATTGCCATTATTGTCATAATTTATTAATATGATTGTATGACTGCGTTTAAGTCAAATATCTATATAAGTTACAAGAAGATTAAACGTACAAATAACAATGAAACTGAAAAAAACATGTGAACCTTAAAATCGATAAAAATTTTGTACAATATACATATCGCTAAAAACTATGTAATCAGTCCAAACCTTTTACAGAAATATACAAGCTAAGTTTTACAGTGAAATCTATAAGAAATCATGAAAGGTATTTAGCAGTCTAAATGTGAGGGGAGATGTCTTCGTTGTCGGGACATTTTTTTAATCCAACAGGATGACAGAATATTTGATTTAAGTGTTTAAATCAGTCTCCATTTAAAATCTAGTGTGTATAAATAATTCCATCTTCTTAATGGTGTTTTGGCGCTCATCCTCAAAATAAAAGATTTGATACCTTTGACATTTGGCAATCCTCGTGTTGCTCGTAGCCTTGTCATTTCTCCCTCCAGAAAGGAGACAATTATTTCAGAGCGCAACCACTTTTCTCATGGTCTGTTTGAGCAGAGTATACAGATGATCTGCATCCACCTGTCATTTTGTTATTGTCTGTTCCGATGTCACCATGTCCTGCCATAAAGCAGAGCGGAGCAGGGCAAGGCAGCTCCATACTCGGAACCGGAAGAGTTTAGGTGTGACAGGCCGGATACCTGGGTTTGGAGAGATGGGGGGCTTGCAGCGTGTTGACCCAGATCTGGGGACTGGCCGGCGCTGCCTACCTGCTGACTTTGATGCTGGCCCATTGAAGAACTGTTATTGGACATAATCATGACGTTTCCCCCCTGGTGATGGTGGTTTTGTACACCAGTGTTGGGTGTATGGCTGCTACCCTGACATGGCTTTCCGTCTTTCACCAACACCGGCACGGCCACCCGCCGTGGAGACTGTTGCTGCTGCTGACAGGAGCCATTGTCTTGTTGCATTTGCTGCTGGGACACTTTGTCCTTGGCCTGCCTTTTCATCTTATATCGGTGGTTTTGAAACCAAATTTTAACTTGAGTCGGAGTCAAGTGAATCATGCTGGCCAGATGTTCCCTTTCCGGCGCGGAGAGGTACTTCTGCTGCTTGAAGCGTCGCTCAAGCTCGTACACCTGCGCCTGGGAGAAGAGTACTCGTCTCTTCCTGCGAGGCGTGCTGGTCAGCGGACCCATGCCTTTTCCAACATCCGCCAGTGAACTCAGCGTGCTCATGCTGCCCATATTCATCCCAGACGAGGAGCCCATGAAACGAGAGACTGCAAGAAGAACAGTCCTATTTAGCGTTGCAATTTAAAAACAACAACCGTAAATTAATCAGTATCAATAATTGAATACAAATAATGAATAGCAAAGATACAAAAGCTCCTTGGCTCAGTGAGTTACAACAAGATAGCAAAATAAGAGAATGCCTATCGCAATTGCGCACAATTACGCAATCGTCTCTTGTTTAAATTCCTAGTTTTGGACAAACACTGGAACTGCAGTTAGGAGTCTGTTAATTGTTGCAGTTTGTTTGGGTTTAGATAAAACACGTGAGGTTGGCTTAACATATGTCCCCTCAGTACTCTCATTAGCCCCACGTTCATTTGGACACTTTAAGTTTTACAAAACAGTATAAGTAAAAAATTAAATAAAATAAAAAATTTAGCTGACATGTTTAATAAACTGAATACATTTTTAAAATTGCTATGATTCAAAAATCACAAACAGTTCTGGAAAATACAAAAAAATGTCAATCTCACGTACTTGTAGAGAAGCGTGGGTCCGGATTCGTTCCGTACCAGCTGGTGGCCGTAGTGCTGCCTCTCATGCCGTCTTGATAGGCCGGCAGGTCGCTCATGTTGCCCAAATTCCCGTTACAGTAGCCCCCCATGGCTGTATGTGACAGCTGGGAAACTCCAGCTGCAGTCATGTGGTAGGCAGCGGGTACTGTTCCATTGTGGCCCATGTGGTGCTGCTGCATCGCCGCTTGCGTGACTTGAGGTTGTCTGTACGAGGCAAGAGGAGCCCCCAAGTTGTTCCCCTCCATACTCACTTTTTTGTAGCTCTCTTCAAGAGGACTTAAGATATCGGATACAGAAAAAGGAGTCGTATGCTTAGGGCTCATCGACATTGTTCTGTGTTGGAAAGGGAGAAATTAAGAAGGCAAGGCAATCTCTCCTTCTTTTTTTTTGGCCAGCTCCTCTGTTTCTGTTGTTTCACCGTCGCTGCATCAGGATGGAAATGTATGAGTGTGCACTGGAGTCCGCCTTAATTGGTTTGAGTGGGAGCTCGAAGCTGACTTTCGTTTGTTTTAGCTTGGTGCCAGGTTTAAGGCTTCCATCAGAGGCGGGGCATCAGCAGCCAGGGCAACAATACAAAGCAGCGCTATCATCTGTGCACCCACGCACAATTTCTTTTGCGCGGTCTTCAACTACCCATGCCTTCCCCCAACCCCGACAATATTTAAGCATTTAACAACACATTTGCGTAAATTTAATTCGTCCATAGTTAATTTTCCGCGCGAGGCTGTTTATGCGGAGGCAGTGGGGCTCGCAAGAACGGCAAGCAACACAGCAAAGGATGATATATTGACAGTTGGAGTGATGTTTATAAGGGCTCCTTGATGTGAGCGCATATGCGGACTTCAGACTCTGAGAACCACTCAGTTTCTGAAAAAAGCCTGAGTTGAACTACTGACTTTTAATGGCCACAAGAGGCTTCTGGTGATTGCAGGCGTGTTTGTATTATGCCCCATCGTACTCAAACATGCAAAGAGCCCTTGCGACGACTCAGAAACACTGACTGACAAATAAATAAATACATATGCGCGTGTTAAGAGGCCAAGTAAATGATTAAGCCCCTTTCCGTCGGATATTATTAGACATAGGCAGCGTGTCGTCCAAATTCCCATCCACTCGGCTGAGACACACGATACTGAGGAAAATGAACCCAAGAGGCGGAGAGGCTCACAGGTAAAGCTAACGACGCAGAAATAACCGGAGTAAGTCCTGAAGTAACTTCGCGTGAGTTCAGTAATGTATTGCTTCCCAGTGCGCATCGTCCTGAAGCCCTAGATCTTCCTCAGTATTGGACAGAAAGACAGTTTACAGAATCCAGTCTGGATATATCCTATGTATATAGGCCCAAATGGATAGTAAACTTAACGAAATCGGGTTTGAAAAATTTTGTTTTACAAAACAGACTATTTTCATTTTATACAATTCTTAATTATTATAAATAACGACGACGACGAATATAACAACACTAATAATAATAATAGTTATTATTATTCTTATTGTTATTATTATTTCATCATGTCTCTATTTTAACAAATCTAAAAACTAAATTTTATAGCTATTGGCAAAACAACGTGTTGTCTTACGCTATCTTTCAGAATGTAACATCTAACAGTTACAACGAACATTAATTTACTTACAATAACACCAATTCAGCGTATCAAATTTAAAACTGCTGGTAAAAATAAATTTTGGGACACGAGGAATTCAAGTATTTTGGATAAAACAATGACTTTGAATGCAGGCAACTCTCAAGACAGTGGGGGAAAGATCCAGATGTAGACTGAAGTATTTGGTGTAAACTTTAGTTTTTCTGCTTCGTTCAGAGTCTTCTCTAAATGCCGCAACCGTCTAAACAGCTGAACAAAATATAACGGCAAGTTTACAAAATTCTTAAGCAAATTTATATAGGAACCACTGATCTTATGGTATAGCGGCCAATGGATTTCAAAGGCTAGTTTATTATTTCTATATGCAATAGAGTTAAGGCAATAGAGTTTTTGCACTTTGCAAAGATATTGTGCTATTTATTTTCCTAGTTGCCTACTTATTTAAAGTCGGTAAAAAGTCGGTAACTGATTAAGAGATTACTGTGAGTGTAATATCAGGGGATACAAATTGTGATGCGTTTTTAATCTTACTGCAGTTATTATATATAGTATAATTCAATGGCAAATTTCTTTACGTTATGCATTTCTCTTTCTTTGCGATTTTATGGAACACTTAAAGTGTTAATGTGAAATAACCAACTGCTCTGAAGAACCAGGAACACACACAAAAAAGGCCAACCCATATAATTTATCCTCTGTCTAATAAATCTAATAAAACTCAGATTGGCACAGTAATAGCAAAGAAAACCATTGCTTGACGCAGAATAACGGTTTTATATGTCATAAACTATTAGGATGAGCCAACAAACGTTTAACAGGAGGGAATACAGCGTCTTCTGGTGGTCATTGTCTGAAAGTTTACTTTATAGAAACGCTCGTCACCTTTCAAAGCGAAATGAAATAGTATAATCCTTAAACTAGAAGAAAACGCATTTCTCTAGTTTGAAGGTACAGTTAGGCGCAGTCTGTGCACCAGTGATGATAATCGCGCATGAAATTATAGCAATTCGTGTCAAAACTATGGGGCGTCCAACGTTGCTTTCAAGGTGTTCGGCCTACTTGATCCAGTTTACAAAAGGCTCTCTTAATTTAATCAGGCTCACTCCTCTCTACTGGAGTACGGCTATCATGGCCAATTAACAGCAATTACTAGTATGCTTTGTATTGTTTTTAATATATTTTTCTATTGACAATCCAGACAATTATGTTCAGCACTAGCTGGGTGGTCAATGTCTATATATATATATATATATATATATATATATATATATATATATATATATATATATATATATATATATATATACAGAAACCCTGTGTACACACACACACACACACACACACACATAATGTGTCCAATTATATTATATTATATTATATTATATTATATTATATTATATTATATTATATTATATTATATTATATTATATTATATTATATTATATTAGCCTATTTTATATTATGTGGCTTATTCATCATTATGTTTTATTGGACGTTTGTTTAAGGTGGGACGGGAGTGACGTTGATGCTCATCAGATGCAGTAAATATTGACAGCAGAGACACGAATTTTAGACTCCATGGTGCTATTGTGACATCTAGTGGAGAGTAACAACCATGCCGTTTGTACAGGGACTCCTCACGCAAGAGAGCTGCATGGGAATATTCGCTTCCCTCTGCGTTCAGTCAGATCAAGCTCACCACAGGAAGCTGTTAACCTCAAGGTGGCAGAGTGGCACCGCTTACAGCAGGCAACTGAAACCCTGGACATTACTTGTTAGTGATGTCACGCGAACACCCCCCCCCCCCCCTAGTGAAATCAGTCCAGCTGGGGTATAAAAACGCATTTGTAATGACATTTAAAATGTAGCCTATTTAATTTTTATTTACACGACACAGTTGTTTCTGTGAAGAGTTAGGCTATTCAAAAAGCAGAATAACAATGGCTCCTAATAATTCGTTTCTTTACTTTCTTAATCATGTCTTGATAAATATCAATAAAAAATCGCTTCTACCTTGCATTTAGTAGATAACTTTGATAGATTTATCTGGTGTGGTCAAATATTCGGTTTGCATTTAATTTCACTTTCTTTCAGTGTATTTAGTGAAAGGTAAATGATTCTTCGCAGCAGGTGATTTGCATCTTAAATCAAGAAACAACTAGATAATCAATCTAGGCTAATTTAGAGAAAAACATGAATTCATAAGCGCAGTTGCGGTCTATGTTGTGCATGGCCAAGTCTCGCCATAAACCAGCGGAGACCTCTTAAAGCCTGTCTTTGTCACTCCCCAAACCCAACGACTTTTAAAACTCCATTGTCTTGTTAAAGCCCATAAATTTGTCACCCGGGACTGATTAAACATCACGAGAATTGGGACGCTGCGGATTTTGTCTAGGTCCCTTTGGGAACCACACAATGGTCCTTTCAGAAGACGACACAAAAAGTGTTTTGGGGTAGATGTAGAGAAGAGATCGCTGCGGTCAGTCCCCTCCATATGTAGTACAAGGTGGCCTGAGAGAAGGGACAAAAGGCCAGGTGACAAGGATGATAGGCTACTAACCGGGTCGCTGAATTAATTGGGACAAGCTCGGGATTGAGAAAGCACGACAAAAAAACGCCTCTTGCATCAGTGTTACGACAAAGATCATCCTCTTTTAAAATATGGAGAGGACAGTGAGTTGCCTGAACTTTCTGAGGTCACAGTGCCATTTGTCACAAACCGCTGCTTAATTTATTTTTGTGTGTTGGGGTAACAATTTTAAGAACATCTATCAACTTCTGTTTTCTTATTTAGTCACCCAAGTTTTAACTAGTACTCAAATACGCGTAAAAACAACACTCATATTTCACGTGTTCACACTTATAGGCTACTTATAATTAAATAAAGGTCATACGTATTTATCACGTTGGGGAGAGAGCTCCGAGCTCGGCAAGACTCCCTTTATAAAACACCACTTCGTAAAAAGGACGATAAATATATTATCTTTTAATAAAATTCAGATTCACATAAGAATCAATGACCATTGTAATGCATTTCTTGTTTAGTGTTTACCTATGCTGAGTCCTAAATAAGGGTTCTTTCTTTATTCAGGTTATTTGGTCTTCTGTGTTGGGTGAAAGTGGACGTCTTAACATTAACAAAAGCCACTCATCTCTTGCTGTGCGCTAATTCTCATACTCCTTTTTTAAATATATATATATATATTTTTTTTTAGTTCAGTCTGCGATCTTTTGTACAAACAATTTGTAACAATCACAGGGATTAACAAAAATGTGAAGGAATTAAACATTTGTAGCCTAATAAAACTTCTTAGAGGCGAAATTACACACTTTAAAATCTGTAAAAGGAGTAATTTTAAGCATAATGAATATTTAGTATAATGTGTATAAACCAACGATAATTTGGACAATTCAAACAATTATAAATTGCTAAGAATGTATTTTTTTTATTCTCAGTATCTTTTTTTACACATAACACTTTGAGATTATGCAAATATCATCAAATTATAACACTACAATATTAACAATATAAAACATAAAACATTTTTCTCACTGATATATCATATTTTGGTTTAGAAGAAATACAAACAGTATAACGTCACAAGATCTATAGGCAATTATGCTCAACATCAGATAATCAATATACAAAAATCTTACAAAGACTAAATAGAACATATATAATAGTATGTGCAAACAGCATTTTTTTTATCTTATCAACGCTGAGAGTTTCTACTTTAATAGACCTAACACTTTATGTAATTAAAAACAACTTGAATCAGGAGGAATCCATGCGCTGTCCTGTGAGATAAGTCCCGAAAATAGTTCGAGTGGTCCTAAGCGAGTCTCACCAAACACAGAAGTGGTGACGGGAGGCCGCTGTGTTGGTAAAGTGCTGGTATGTGGGCAAAAGCGCAAAGGGCGTCTGTTGCTGTAAAGACTGAAAACATTGAACGCTGAAAGGTGAGGGTGGTACTACCATGCAGCTTCCCTTTTCTGCATCAATAGCACAGCTCTGATGCGGTTTGCCATCTCGGACCAAAATGGGCACCACGACTCTGCGCAGCAATGGAGGCTGACTTAGGTCCTGAGCGCACTCTGTCCGTGCTCTCTTCATCTTGTATCTGTGGTTTTGAAACCAGATCTTCACCTGCGTGGGCGTGAGGCGTAGCAGGTGCGCGAGCTGCTCTCGTTCTGGAGCGGACAGGTACCGCTGCTGACGAAAGCGTCTCTCCAGTTCATACGTCTGCGCCTTGGAGAATAACACGCGACGCTTCTTCCGCTTTTCATGCTCTGTATCCACTGAAGGCACATCTGGCCCACTGGAGTCTGGTGAAGCATCAAGGTTGCTTTCGTCTGACGTTAAATAAATAAATACAAATTAGCTTTTATATATCTACCCTCTGAGAAGAAAACCCATATGTGTATTTATATGCTTTACAGTTACCAACTGTAACATGAAAAAAAAACATGATAAAATAACCCATCGTGCTATGACATGAATAATAGGATGGACATAAAGCCATTTTTCTTAAGATTGATTGGAAAATAATTTTAAGAACTTACATATATGTTCTCTGCCGTTTTCAGTCCAGGACGAGTAAGGTGAGACGGAGAAAGAGTCCACTGGAGAATGGTGCGCGATGCTCTCGGTGTCATTTTCTGGCAAATCCAAAATACTTCTCACAGTGAAACTGAACTTGTTAGAAATTGCCATCTCTAGCGCTGGATTGCTGTTAGTTCCCGGACTGGTTCTCGATCTTGAAGAGCTATCCTCGGTCGCGCAGTGCTGAAGTGATGTGTGCGTTCTCAAGACACGCATCCAAGTGACAATGTGTACACTGATGTCGCGGTGTTATATAAACAGCACTTGGTGGCTGCTTTGAGGCCTCTCCTCCTTATAGGTTCTAAGTACCTCAATGACTCGTGTACTTAAATCCCTGTAATGGTAGGTGTGAACTCGGCAAAGAATAGCCCGTTACTTTCACAATGATGGAGGGTAACACTCTTCATCATTACTGATTCGTCCGAATTCGTGAAAAGTGGGAAACAGATAATGGTAATTGTTGAGGCTGAATCACGTCTTGGGTGGCAAGTGACAACAAGAGCCCTCCCTTCTTCCCCCCGCGCAAATAATATATCGGATATTTGCATTCAAAGTGGTCCATTAGCGTTCTAGAGTTTGTTTACCTAATTCGTTTATTGGGGTAGTGTCGTTTATTACAGGTGTTATTGCACAAGCACGGGTTAAATGCGCACTCTTTCAGTACAGTGGGTGATGGTGATTTAAGGGATAGTTCACCTTCAGTGGCTGGTGCCCGTTGACTTCCATAGTATGGAAAGAAAGAAAGTAAAACACTAAGCAAATCAATTAGGAACAGCAGGACCTTTAATGAAATGTAGTATATATTCGTGGATGTTGGAAAATTAGCTTGCTCTTCGTGTACTGTAAAATTACACAAAAACCTAATTGCTTTTTGAAACTAAAAGAAAGTTTTGCTTATAGCTATATCCGATGTTACACTAGACTAGAACATTGACATTTGTGCTTGTATGTCAGTTGTGTTTAACTTAGCAGGTCATTTCTTCCTAACAAGCGAGAAATCTGAAATAACTACTGAATTGAGAACTTGGGAAAATATCCAGACATCAAGGAGACAGTAATATTTCGTTATGTAGCTACTTTTGCTTACTCCTACACCTCACCAGCACAGTAGATATTATTGGGTTCGGATGATTCTCGAGACTGTCTAGCCTTAGAGCGCGCTCTGGATGACTGCATAGACCCTCCCAAACAGAGTCGGTATCCGTCCTCGTCTAGTCGTCCTGGGTGGTCGGGCGAAAAAAGGAACACAAATACATGCCAACCAGCGACCGGGAACAAAAGAGGGAAATGTAGCCCCGCGTCCGAGACCCGTTGGAAGCATTTGTTCCAGTCAAGATTTTGCATTTGTTCAGTCCTGAAATAATGCTTGATTGACGCCCCCGCACAATGTCCTTTAACTTTCTCGAATAAATCCGTGCTTGTTTCGTGTTGTCATGGTTCTGAATAGAGCCGAACGGGACCTGGACATCTATCTACTGCTACACGTCTGGCTGCTTATGTCTATACTGAATTATTAGTTATGCGTTTTCAAACGGAATTAAAAGACTTTTCGTTTCCATAAAACGTCAAGCTGTCTCCAGATTAATCAAAGTTTTTTAAAATACGTTTCCATTTATTTAAATAGGCTACAACATTTCTCTGAATGTAAAATTATCTGTTAACAATTTCCCTAAATCTTAAAATGTTTAAGATAAGGATGAGACTCAGATTGACAGAATTTGTATTTTTTAAACTTAGACTTTATAGGCTTATGCTTATTTTTGCTATATAAGGTTTGATTCTAAAAAGCGTTTGGTTAGTAACTGCGATATGGTGTGTCCAAGAATCGATGTTAACCTGAATAAAGTGAGTCGAAGTGTTTGCCTAGCTCTTGGAATTTTGGCGCACGCTTTTCAGAGAATAAGTGAAGCCTCGTGTAGGCACACAGTTTAGTTTCTAATGACCTCTCCTATCTCCTTAATCTATTAGACGCCCACAGATAGAAGTAGGCTATGCTTGAGGAAAAGTGTGTACTCTCAAATACCCAAGAGCTCTTCAGTGTCAAATATTTACCCTTGTTGTTTGACTTCTCAAACCCAAGGAGTAAGACAACAAGAATCAGAGAATAATCTACAGAAATAAACATTTCCGCGTGTAAAGCAACCAACAAAAATGGATGTTTTATGAGATTTAAATATGGCTTTGTGGTACATACAAACCGCGATATTTAAATAAAAAAATATCTGATTTAAAATTATACAGTTAGGCTGTATGTTAAAAATCTATCAATCTGTACAAGAATTGCAACACTTTGAGCACATTTTCACTAAGAAAATTGCTCAGGATGCTTTGGATAAATCCTGGTGTCTTGAAAAAAAGTAAAGCCACATGAACATTAAAAACAAACAAAGAAAATAAATGAATGCATAAATAAACAATGTAACTGTTTTCAACAATGTTCATCTTAACCCGTTTCAACTGAAGACAACAGCTATTTAAATACTGTTATTTAATATGACTATATATTATTATGTAAAATGTATTATGTTATTTAATATTAATTTAACAAGAATAACTGTAAGGGACAGGGCAGAAATAGCACATTAAACTGACTGCATAATGTAGCAGTCCCCAAAATATTTTGCCATTTTAATACTTACAGGGGTTTAACCAAAAATGAATTATTCACCGCCATTTCTTTCCAAACCTGTATGACTTACTTTCTTCTGTGGAACACGAAAGAAGATATTTTGAGAAATGTCTCAGTGTTTTGCACATACCATAAAAAAAAACTCAAGTAGCCTAAATGATGTCAGAATTTAACTTTTGTGTGAACTTAGAACACAGAAAGGCACCATGTGATCTTTAAGGTAATGGTCTCCATACAGATCACACACTTACTAAAAATGACATTTGGAACAGTGTATTTTACATATATATATATATATATATATATATATAAATATATAAAGTTCAACCCTAAAATCAGAAGACCTATCTGTGAACGGGCTCCGAGACTGGGGTGCGTTTCCCAAAAGCATCGTTAGCCAACTATGGTCGCAAGTTCCGTCGTTACCAACGTAGTTCAACGATTCGGTGTTTCCCGAAACCATAGTTCAAACGAACATTCGCAAACTGCATCGCAAACTTGTGTCGTTGGAACGACAGCTCTCCACCTGTGGTTAGAAGCATAGTTCGTCGTTAGTTTGCTGTGTCGACGTCGTTGATTGCGCCGCACCTGGGCTATGTTCTATTCAGAGTTATCGACCCTATGCCCTAATTCCTTTAGACGATTTCACCATCCACTTTTAATGATTTAAAAGACTTAAAGTTGTGGTTAAAGTTTATTACCTAATTCGCCTTCTTTATTTTTATTACAAATGCAGTTTGAAACTATATAGCAACGTGGCCCTCGCAATTATTCTCCCTTCGAAGTGCCCTCGGAAAGTATTAATCATGCCGATTGGAATACAGCCGCATCGTTTCGTTTGTGCGAAGAAACGGGGAGTTTGTCGAGTGAGTTACCTTTGTAAAAACATTCCAAAAGACATATTTGTCATATAACAATATTGGTTAAAACAGTGTGTTAGAGGTTTTCACTTACATTAAATGTTAACACTCAAATCAAAGTAATTTTATAGTAAATAAATGTACCAAAATAAAGTAACAAAAATGTATAAATATGTGAGAGATTTTGTTGTTTTTACAGAATTATAAAATAGAATACTGTCTACAAATGTGTTTGTGTATGTACGTATTTATATATATATATAGAGAGAGAGAGAGAGAGAGGGGGGGGGGGAGAGAGAGAGAGAGAGAGAGAGAGAGAGACAGACAGACAGACACACAGTATAGACACTGTTTGCAAAATTATTTTTTATGTGTGTTTTTGTGTGTGTCATTTAATGCATATCAGCAAATAAACCAAATATTTAACAGATGTTATGTCAGATTAAATAAATGGTTTAAACTGCAATGGTGGCTGGATGCTGCATAGGTGACAGGAGGTATGGGTGAAGAAGATATCCTCTGTCTCTCAGCAGCCAGCTATCACCAAAGCCATGCATCCTCTTCAGCCACCTGCAAACTGCAGAAGTGGCCCACACAAAAGAGTCATGTGTGCTTCCATCACCCATCCATCAGGCCATCACCCACCACCCCCAGAAATTTCCAACAGCAAAATAATGCAGTGTATAACAACTGAATTTAAAGCAATGTTTCTTCTTATTGCCCTCTGAAGATATGAAGCCTGATGTTAGAGGACCAGGCAGGAGGGGGCCTGATGTTGAAGGGCCAGACTGGAGAGGGCCTGATGTTGGAGGCCTGAACTTTGAAGGCAAAGGCCTGGTTGATACACATGTATACCTCAGAGGATCCTTCCATTGCAACAGGCCCCAGGATGGCCAAAACGGTCTCTTCCTCTGTAGGGAGAGGAGGAACTGTATTGATACCCCATCAGTCTTGTTTGCTTCTCTCTTACATGCCGTAGCCCTCCGTTTTGTCACAATTGCGAAGTCCCTCCATTATTCCTGACTTCTGGGCTTTGTTCGTATCCATAGCCAGCAAAATTTATTTTTTGAGTGATTTCTGCACAGATTTTATTTTTGTCAGCATTTGTAATGCTGTTTTGCAGCTTTGAAAATAGCTGGACTTTATTATTTTCCCCCTCCTCCAAAAGAACTGCAATTTCATGCTTTGAAAATTGGGGTTTTTGGGTAATTTTCATTAACACATGGCAGAATGGCAAGTAGACTTAAATGGGAAAAATTTAGCAAAATAAGCATCAGGTGTCCACAACAGTAGCTACACCACAGTTTAAATTGTGGTTAAGTAGCCTATCAGTATTAGCTAAATAACCTAAGAAATAGTATGAAATTGTGAAATGATTGACATTGGGATCAGAAAAGAGCACATTTTTAACTCCGTGTGTGTATATAATGTATTGCAGAACAAATAAACAATTCGATATTACTCGACTCCTGCGTAACATTTCAAAAGCGAGTCGAAGAAAAGAGAAAATAAAACCAAATTACTGAAGGTGGCGGTATGTGCTCATGTCTCCCGTCTGCCATTAGATCGAAGAAGAAGAAGAACGACGGCTCAAACCAGCGTAGTTTGAACGATGGATCTGCGACACAGGTACTATGGTTTCGGGAAACAGTCGTGAGTAGTTAGTTCGTTTCCATAACGATGCATCGTACTATGGTAGTTAATCAGCGAGTTACGTCGTTGAACGGGAAACGCACCCCTGATCTAACATTTTTCGGCCAACACTAAAGAAAACATGTAGACCTCAACCAAACCATAAAAACGTAAAACCCAAGACGCAAAAATATTTTATCCAGACTACCTTAACAACTTCACTGAAAATGTTTTCGGGATTCTCACGCTTATGAGATCTTGAGAACATATTTCCCAAACCAGCAGCAGGTACGCATACATTCTCCTCACCTTTCACAGCTGGCTCAAGATTTTTAGCAGTTTACATTTGCAGTCTACATAAGGAAATATCACATACTTAAACGACTTCATATCTATTAGGAATGTCTTAATTAAACAATTGTGAACAGCTGCAGATCTCTTAAGCACACTCAGGTAATGCACTTGAGTGAGCAAATATTCCATTTTGCAAATAAATATTGCATCTATTCTTCCGTCCTCAATTCATCAGGAAAGAGGGGGGGATGAACCCAGTTAACAGAAAGTGGGCGGTCCGTGGGGCTGACACGAGCTGGCAAGTGTAGCTCATTGCTGTGTCAGGTTATTTTATAAAAAAAGAGGCGAGGCCTGAAACGTCTTTCCCAAACTTCCAGTTTCAACAGGAATTAATAGAATTCATTAAATTATAAAATAATTCACAAAATTATTTTCTATATACTTTATGAACTCATTTGTCTCTGTTAAATCGTTAAACACCCAAAAAGTGAAAGTGACAATCATACTCAGAATTCATGCTCTGCATTTATCCCTTCCAAAGTGCACACAGCAGTGAACACACACCCGGAGCAGTGGGCAGCCATTCATGCTGCAGCACCCAGGGAGCAGTGCCTTGCTTAAGGGCACCTAAGTTGTGGTGTTGCCAGCCCGAGACTCGAACCCACAACCCTAGAGTTAGGAATAAAACTCTCTAACCACTAGGCCAGTGGTTCCAAACCTTTTTCAACTCGCGGCCAACACAACCAAACACATATGTTTGCGCGGCCCACTGCAAAAAAATTAACTGACCCCGCTATTGTTGAGTTAATAACTTAGTACTCAGAAACTAGATTGTTAACTGTATATATTGAATGAACTAGGGTTGTGCGATATGGACAACAACAACAAAAAAAAACCTATCGCGATCCCTTTGATAAATTTTGTGATTTCGATTTTAATCACAATTTTGACACACACAGATATGTTTTACAGTCATAAATGCATTCAGGATGAATTTGAAACATATTTCCAAAAGAAAACCAATTAGAGCTTTATCAAAAAGTTGTAACATCTCTGGAACAGACATAAGCACCCGATTCGAACGTTATCACTCGATTGAATGGGCGTTATCAGCGGTTATCAGCCCATAGATATGGGCCAGGAGGGGCCTCCTGCGCCTACTAGTAGGCTCAGAAGGCCGTGATCATCCTTCCACATGGTTGATCACCCACAAATATACAAGAGAAGACTCCAGATCCAATCCCAGAATTCCTGCTCACCGGTAATCGGAAGTCTACTGGACGAACGCGGCAACGTTGCGATATTTCCTGCTTAATATTTTCAGGTAAGACTATTAAAATGATAAAACTGAGCATTTAAACTGTAATGGAAAACAATACATACACTCGTATTGCGTGTCATGATTGTTGACATGAGATAACCGTATTGCGATGTGTCTGCAAACGTTATCGCTAGACCATATTACGTTATTAGCCTGTCGGTACGTTAACGTTGCATGCTTTATGTGAGCATTAACGTTGCTGTATTAACGTCTGAAGCTAATGGGGGAATTTAGTTTCTAGTTAAATTGTAAAAATTACTTTTTACACTCTTACAGGCTTATTGCATATTGTGTATGCTCGATAACGCCTCACTGAAGCCATGTCATAGGCCTAATGTAACCCATATTGACTTGAGAGAAATATTAAACACAAGACATATTTTACGGATGTTTGGAAATCTATCTCACCAAATATCCCTCGACACTGAACTTGAAACATAAAACCCAAAGGTCTGTCTGTCTGTCTGTTTAGATGTCTGTCTGCCTGCCTGTGTTACATTAATGTCTCTTTACCTAACTTTTTTGTCTCCCTTTACAACATACATTTCCAAAATTTCCATCCAATTTCTATCCAAAATTTGGTTTTGGGCTGTTTAGAATTTATTGTTCACAAATCTGTCATTTGCAAGTTTCTCTCTGTTTATGTTTTAGGTTGAAGATGGCCCAGAGAGGTAAGCCTTACAGTTGCTAATCTAGAAGCATTAGGCAAGAGTGTCTGAGAACGATGGTATGATCTGCAACACAGTCTTTTTTTTTTATTACTGATTTATTACTGACTATCTATTTCTTTCTTTGTTGTTATTCAACAAGAGAGAACTCCCATTAATGGGAATCAAAAGGAAACCCTGAAATCATTTTTTAAGGGTGGAATGACACGAGTTGGTTCAGAATTAATTCCAAGAGCTGCATCAGCTACTGGTTTGGACACCAGTGTCGTAGAAAAAAGGTTTACTTTTGTGCAACTTTGTGAACCCCGGCCAAAATTCACATTAGAAAGCTGTCGCCTTACAATCTTTTTTGTAGGGACATATTCAAAAACAAAGGTGAGAAACAAAATTTAAAGACTGTTTATTTTATTGACTGTTTTTATTTTTTTATACTAAATTGTTTTTCATACATGGTGGCTTTGTTGACATAAGGTTTATGAGTGTCATGAAACGTCATGAAACACATTTTCATGATAGTATTTGGCAAGTACTTCACTCACGCAAATTGCATTCATCAATGTCAATGTCAATGTCAATGTCAATGTCACCTTTATTTATATAGCGCTTTAAACAAAATACATTGCGTCAAAGCAACTGAACAACATTCATTAGGACAACAGTGTCAATAATGCAAAAATGATAGTTAAAGGCAGTTCATCATTGGATTCAGTTATGTCATCTCTGTTCAGTTAAATAGTGTCTGTGCATTTATTTGCAATCAAGTCAACGATATCGCTGTAGATGAAGTGTCCCCAACTAAGCAAGCCAGAGGCGACAGCGGCAAGGAACCGAAACTCCATCGGTGACAGAATGGAGAAAAAAACCTTGGGAGAAACCAGGCTCAGTTGGGGGGCCAGTTCTCCTCTGACCAGACGAAACCAGCAGTTCAATTCCAGGCTGCAGCAAAGTCAGATTGTGCAGAAGAATCATCTGTTTCCTGTGGTCTTGTCCTGGTGCTCCTCTGAGACAAGGTCTTTACAGGGGATCTGTATCTGGGGCTCTAGTTGTCCTGGTCTCCGCTGTCTTTCAGGGATGTAGAGGTCCTTTCTAGGTGCTGATCCAGCATCTGGTCTGGATACGTACTGGATCCGGGTGACTGCAGTGACCCTCTGATCTGGACACAGACTGGATCTGGTGGCCACGGTGACCTCGGAACAAGAGAGAAACAGACAAATATTAGCGTAGATGCCATTCTTCTAATGATGTAGCAAGTACATAGGTTGTTATGGGAAGTGTTTCCGGTTCCGGTTTACCTAATTAATGCAGCCTAAAAATCCTTTAACGGATTTGGATAATAAAAGCATATTAGTATGTTATGTGTATGCCAGGTTAAAGAGATGGGTCTTTAATCTAGATTTAAACTGCAAGAGTGTGTCTGCCTCCCGAACAATGTTAGGTAGGTTATTCCAGAGTTTGGGCGCCAAATAGGAAAAGGATCTGCCGCCTGCAGTTGATTTTGATATTCTAGGTATTATCAAATTGCCTGAGTTTTGAGAACGTAGCGGACGTAGAGGATTATAATGTAAAAGGAGCTCATTCAAATACTGAGGTGCTAAACCATTCAGGGCTTTATAAGTAATAAGCAATATTTTAAAATCTATGCGATGCTTGATAGGGAGCCAGTGCAGTGTTGACAGGACCGGGCTAATATGGTCATACTTCCTGGTTCTAGTAAGAACTCTTGCTGCTGCATTTTGGACTAGCTGTAGTTTGTTTACTAAGCGTGCAGAACAACCACCCAATAAAGCATTACAATAATCTAACCTTGAGGTCATAAATGCATGGATTAACATTTCTGCATTTGACATTGAGAGCATAGGCCGTAATTTAGATATATTTTTGAGATGGAAAAATGCAGTTTTACAAATGCTAGAAACGTGGCTTTCTAAGGAAAGATTGCGATCAAGTAGCACACCTAGGTTCCTAACTGATGACGAAGAATTGACAGAGCAACCATCAAGTCTTAGACAGTGTTCTAGGTTATTACAAGCAGAGTTTTTAGGTCCTATAATTAACACCTCTGTTTTTTCAGAATTTAGCAGTAAGAAATTACTCGTCATCCAGTTTTTTATATCGACTATGCAATCCATTAGTTTTTCAAATTGGTGTGTTTCACCGGGCTGCGAAGAAATATAGAGCTGAGTATCATCAGCATAACAGTGAAAGCTAACACCATGTTTCCTGATGATATCTCCCATGGGTAACATATAAAGCGTGAAGAGTAGCGGCCCTAGTACTGAGCCTTGAGGTACTCCATACTGCACTTGTGATCGATAGGATACATCTTCATTCACTGCTACGAACTGATGGCGGTCATATAAGTACGATTTAAACCATGCTAATGCACTTCCACTGATGCCAACAAAGTATTCAAGTCTATGCAAAAGAATGTTGTGGTCAATTGTGTCAAACGCAGCACTAAGATCCAATAAAACTAATAGAGAGATACACCCACGATCAGATGATAAGAGCAGATCATTTGTAACTCTAAGAAGAGCAGTCTCAGTACTATGATACGGTCTAAATCCTGACTGGAAATCCTCACATATACCATTTTTCTCTAAGAAGGAATATAATTGTGTGGATACCACCTTTTCTAGTATCTTGGACAGAAAAGGGAGATTCGAGATTGGTCTATAATTAACTAGTTCTTTGGGGTCAAGTTGTGGTTTTTTGATGAGAGGCTTAATAACAGCCAGTTTGAAGGTTTTGGGGACATGTCCTAATGACAATGAGGAATTAATAATAGTCAGAAGAGGATCTATGACTTCTGGAAGCACCTCTTTCAGGAGCTTAGATGGTATAGGGTCTAACATACATGTTGTTGGTTTAGATGATTTAACAAGTTTATACAATTCTTCCTCTCCTATGGTAGAGAAATCACCAACTATTAAAACTTTATCTGCAGCCAGAACTAACTCAGATGTAAAATCACCAAACTCTTTAATAAAGTCTGTATGGTGCCCTGGTGGCCTGTATACAGTAGCCAGTACAAACATAACAGGGGATTTATCATTAACATTTGTTTCTTTGGATAATGTTATATGAAGTACCATTACTTCAAACGAGTTATACTTGTAGCCTACCCTCTGAGAAATCCTGAAAACGTTGTTATAAATTGAAGCAACACCTCCACCTTTGCCTTTTAGACGTGGCTCATGTTTATAACAGTAATCTTGGGGGGTGGACTCATTTAAAATAATGTAATCATCAGGTTTTAGCCAGGTTTCTGTCAAACAGAGTACATCTATATTATGATCAGTGATCATATTATTTACAAAAAGTGTTTTCGTAGAAAGGGATCTGATATTCAATAAGCCAAGCTTTATCATTTGTTTATCCATATTGCTTCTGTTTTTTATTTGTTGAACCTCAATTAAATTGTTAATCTTAACCTGGTTTGGACGTTTTTTGTTTTTTCTAGTTCGGGGAACAGACACAGTCTCTATAGTGTGATATCTAGGTGAAAGAGTCTCTATGTGCTGAGAATTAACTGACCTCTGTGACGGGAGGCGGCTAGCAGACGGTCGGTTTAGCCAGTCTGTCTGCTTCCTGACCTGGGCCCCAGTTAGTCAAGTATAAACACTAAGACTATTTGCCATATTTCTAGAGAGAAGAGTGGCGCCACCCCAGGAGGGATGAAGACCATCTCTTTTAAACAGGTCCGGTCTGCCCCAAAAGCTCGTCCAATTGTCTATGAAACCTATGTTATTCTGTGGGCACCACTTAGACATCCAGCCATTGAGTGATGACAATCTGCTATGCATCTCATCACCACGGTAAGCAGGGAGGGGACCAGAGCATATTACAGTGTCTGACATCGTGCTTGCAAGTTCACACACCTCTTTAATGTTATTTTTAGTGATCTCCGACTGGCGAAGTCGAACATCATTAGCGCCGGCATGAATAACAATCTTACTGTATTTACGTTTAGCATTAGCCAGCACTTTTAAATTTGCCAAGATGTCAGGCGCTCTGGCTCCCGGTAAACATTTGACTATGGTGGCTGGTGTCTCTATATTCACGTTCCGTACAATAGAATCACCAATAACTAGAGCACTTTCATCAGGTTTCTCAGTGGGTGCATCACTGAGTGGGGAGAACCTGTTTAATGTTTTGATCGGAACAGAAGAGCGGTGTTTTGACCCACGACTACGCTGCCTCACCGTCACCAGTTGCCCTGCTGCTGGGGCTCTGTTTCCGGAACCGAACAATGTATAGGAATCCCTGAGCTAGACGCATCCAAAGCCGTATCTAGAGCCCTAAAATTCTTACTGTCCTCAATTAAAGTTTGGATGCGTGTCTCTAATTCTGAAATCTTCTCTGTCAGCCTAACTATTTCCCTGCATTTATTACATGTGAATCCCTCATCAGCGACAGAGATAGATAAACTGTACATGTGGCAAGAGGTGCAAGAAACAATGATAGGAGAAGCCATTACTCACCGTGCTTGATGAAAATTCTTACTGCGGTTGTTTGATGAACTTGTGAAAAACTGGAGCGAGGGAGAGGAGAAAAGAAAACAGCGATAGGTTCGAATGAAGACGCTAATGACAAGCTAACGAGTGCTAACGCTTTAGTTTAAGAATGCGGAGTGTATTGAAAAGAATCATCAGGTCATCTACTTTACACGTTATCTTGTTTTTACAGAGTTGTTACAGATAAATGGTTTTCACAACCCCAGTGCTGATTGTCGTTGTATGAATTTACTTTAAAAAGGAGATGCTGACTCTAATGCGTTAAGTTTTCTGTGCATCTATTTTTTCCTCAGGCACAATGAATGATATTAAGGGCAGGTGCGCCACATTGGGGGAAGATGCAAAGCAAAAATACATTCAAGAGGCAGCAGCACTGAGGGCACATGGGCAGGCACAGGACCTAAACTCTGAGATGAGGGATGCCCGAATTAAAATGCACCTTAAGAAGCTGAAGTTAGAGGTTTGGAAACAGGATTCATTTGCTAAGCATTAGTGGTATTCTTAAAGGATTAGATGGAAGGATGATCAACAGCAATTGTGGTGTGAGCAAAACATTGTGTTAGACAACTGGATTGTTTATCTCTAGTTTTTATCATAATTTCAAATGAGTTTGTTAAAAAAAAATATTCCAGCAGATTTTTGTTTACAAGGCTATCAACATCAAATATTCTCACATTGAAGAAATTGTCTCATACCACCATCTCAATCTGGAAGCAGCTGAAGAACAAAGTGGTCATGACATTTCTTAAATTAAAATTTAGTTACCCCTCTGTCTCAGGTTTGATTTACATCCATTTCTGAAACGAAAAACCCAGAGTTTTCCTAAAGCCGCTTTCTGAAATGGAACCCAGGAAAACCTGCTTTTATCTTATGATTGATTATCAGCAAGATCTGAGATGAATTGATGTGCAATACCCACATATTCCTTTGGCAACAGTTAAGAATGAACAAGCTGCCTTTGAGATGTTGCTTTAAATATATTGATGAGTATGATTTAAACTAACTGGCTTGACTTTCAAAATATTTGTGTTTTTCCTTTGGTAGATGGAGGCAATTTGTGCTGTGTCTGCTGCGTCCATTTTGATGATAAGAAGAAGAATGAAAGAAAGAAGTGGCGTTCATGGTCACACACAGCATGTGGCTTTAAAAAGAACATGTGCCTTCCCTGCCAGTGTCAAGACACCATGCAAACACCCTGAAGATGTATCTTGTTACTTTTTGGGTTGTTTTTACTGTGTTGACGGCCCCAAACCCATCCATACAAACACACACACACACACACACAATACATACATATGCTGCAAATTTATTGTAATGACTACACTTCACACGTAAGAAGAAAATTGTGATCTTTTTGTTATTTTCATTCATCCCAATTTTTATTTATTATTGTTGTTTGTTGGCACCATCAATGTGGTCTTTATACAGGACTTATGTGGAGACCAATAAAGTTATATTGTACTGAATTGAGTCTACATGTTTATATATATATATATATATATATATATATATATATATACACCTGTTTCATCATTGGTTCAGTAGGGCTGGGTTTTAGCAAGCACCTCACCATAATATTCAAAACAGTGGGTCAGAGTATGATTTCATGTTATGATAAGATGCTTCACATAACTTGAATTTATAAAATAAATTAAAATAATTTATTTATTTAAAATTTTAATGGTTTCTATGGCATTGCTTACTTTCACAGTGAAGTATTTTCTTCACAATTACTGTTACACTTTTATTTTAATGATAAACATTTAAGAGAAAATGTGAAGGGTATCATTTTATCTGTGTTAAGGATATCAATTGTTTCTCCTTGGATTCAGATAAATAAAGTTTATTGTCAGTTTATGTGAGGGAGGACTGGTGTGTTCCACTTTTGTTTGCAGTTGTCTGCCGTGGGTAGACTACATTTCAATTCAAAGTGCTGTCGGTCACAATTATAGTTATTATATATTAATTATTCATTTAAAATCTGATTAGATAGATGTGTTTACAATACCCCTAAACTCCTCACTGTACTCTCAACTCACTATTTACAACCTCCAGTTCTAGGAAAAACACTAATGTTAAAAACTACAATTCCCTATAGGTAAGCAATGGAGCTTGATACAAATCAGCACTACAGTTGTAGTTTATCTGGTTTGCAAATTAGGGTTGTAAAATTATATATTTACTGAAAATATAAAATATCTAGTATAGCCAAACTATTAATTACATTGCATCTAGGTGAATGCAAGAAATTAATTGACATGCTTTCAAACATGCTTTTTAAATGACACATGAGTTTTGGTAACATGGACTGAGAAAACATTCAACCATCTTCTGCTTAGAAACCTTGTAAAAACTTTAACTTTTACCAGCAATCTTCAAATTATCTTGTTTTATGTTCAACATAAGAAAGCAACTCATACAGGTTTGGAATGAGATGAGGGTGAGTAAATGATGACAGAATTTTCATTTTTGGGTGAACCATCCCATAAATAGATAGCCTATATATATAAGCCATGTGTGTACCAAACAGAAATGCAAAATGAGTCTTTGTGTGTGTGTGTGTGTGTGTGCGGACCAGGTATTTGTCATGTTGTGGGTTCATAAATCTGTTTACAAAGTCAGAAACAAACAAACAAGCAAATAGCTTCTTTTTATATAGGCTGGCTATTGAGCCTTCAAAGAGCGCTCTGAAACTACACCCGAGATGGCTTGTGCATGTGAAATGAGAAAATTAAAACTTTGTCGTAGAGCTAAACCACATACATTTTTAGAAAGGTCTTGACCTGGAGAGTAACATATGTAAGTATGAAGATTCTACATGGCTCCGGTTTTGAAAAAATACTGACCTTTGAAACATCACCTTGGTGCATATTTGAAGGCTTATAATTAAGCAATAAAAGGGGCTACACACATAAGACCAACTGTTATAGAGAGCTATTGTCCTCATTTATGATGTGAATATAGTCAACAGCTTGGGATACTGTCAAATCTGGTTAAAAGTAATTTGAACCCATTTAAAATTTAGACATTTAAAATCTGATTACATAGATATATAGATACAGATATAGATATAGATACTCTCAACTCACTATTTGCAATCCAATTTCTAAGAAAAACACGAATGTTTTAAAAACTACAATTCCCTATAGCTACGCAATGCAGCTTGATACAAATCAAGCACTGCAGTTGTAGTTTATCTGGTTTGCAAATTAGGGTTGGAAATTAGGGTTGTAAAAAGATATATCTACTGAATATATCAAATATCTAGTACAACCAATCTATTAATTACACTGCATCTAGATGATTTACGTTAAGAAAATCTAAATATATTTGTTTATTTAAGATATTTTAGGCGAAATGTAGAACCCGCAAACCCCGCCCACAACACAATGCACTTCCGTAACCTTCTGCTACCAAAAATGTATTTCTCTGAATCGAAGGAGAAATGTGCAAAAGTTATATTAACATATCGTATTGTTGAGTTATCTGTTTGTTAGTTTTTTTGTGGACAAATGTTGAATTTATCATTTTAAAAAAAAGTGTCTTGTGAATAAAATACTTTCGGGCGGAGCTACGTCAATGCAAGCTACGTGGTTTCAGCGATAGCAGCGTAACCACCATGGCAATGAAATAAAAAAGGTAAAGATATAAAACTAAATGTAATATACATTCACTGAACGAAGAATGTGAAAATAAAATGAAAGCAGCCAATGGGAAGAAGAAGGGAAAAAATGTGTTCATTTACATAGGCTTGGATCTGGAGAATTTCAAGCCAATAACAGTTATGTAGGAACCTACTGTATGTGGCACACTGTCACATACGGATTATGACTGTAAATTCATGTCATTTATTAAGTAAATTCCTTTTCATTGACTTTAAATGCGCTGTGAATAAGTGCAGAGCACCATGGCTGAAAACATTTTTTTTACAAACTCATAGTTGCTTCAGAGGATTCAAGATCCAATAATTTATTGTCATTTCAACTCAGTCAAGGAGATTTTGATGGTGAGCTCACAAAAAACAAAACACCTCCCCCACGTTTGTATATTACAGTAAATAACATATTACATTATGGTAAACACAATTTTTTAGATTAGATTAGATTCAACTTTATTGTCATTATGCAGAGTACAAGTACAGAGCTAATGAAATGCAGTTAGCATCTATCCAGAAGTGCAAGAATATAGTGTTTTATATACATAAAAGTGCAGAGTAAGTAAAGCTATGATATACAGAATGTACAGTGGAGTTGCTATATACAATATTGATCAGAGTATATGCAGAATATAAATATGAATGCAATGTAGGGATTGTATGTACATTATGAACAGAGCAATGAAGGATTATATATACATTATGAACAGCAGGAACGTGAGAACAGTGGTAATAAATGCAGATGAATGAGTGTGCAAAAATATTGTTGAACAATGTATTCTATGCAAAATAACAGTAGTGCAATATTTTTATAGAAATATTTTACTGTGCTTGTACAGTAACAATTAGACAGTTATTTTTTTTATTTTGTACTCATACAGACAGACTAGTGGTGATATGTATGCTTAAATACAGTGCCTAAGCTTTAAAATAGATCAGACCTAGTAAAACAACATGTCTGCACAAGTAATGCAGTAAGGTAATTATATTCCTCCACCACCATGAAAGGTTTATATGATCTGCAACAACATCAGAACCATTTCTTTGGACTTAAAAAGTTTATGAAGTGCTTGTGAACCTCAGGTTCAAATATACAGTCTGAGGATTTTAGGCCAGTTGGGACTTTTTTTTACTCTGAGAAGCTTTGTAAATACAGGCCCTGTGCTGTCATACCAATGCTTACAGTCCTAGTTATCATTGTCATCATCATCATTATCACCATCATCATTGTATACCAGTGTCTGTATGCTTGACATGGGGACGGCTTGACACAAGTAGGGGTTGTCTGCAGGAACAATGTCTGGTACATGTGGGTTAAACATCACAGTGGCTGGATGTCGTTTTCTTTCCAGGTGTTGGAGACCTTGAATGAGAGCAGCTTACTGCAGTCCTAAATATTTAAGGAATACATAGATTTATGGGAGGAATAGTGATCTTTTTTCACAAGTTTAATTAATATTTCATGGACTCAGGCCATGAAATTCTGCAACAATGATTAACCTCTTGAGGCTTTGAGCTGTCAAGATGTGATAGCAGGTATTCCTCTACATCCTTTTCATCAAGAAACATGCGGGTTCCGTGTAATGGCTCAACCGCACTTGTACTGGAGCTTTGCTTCCTCACAAGGCCAAAGTTGGCATCCACTGTGACAATCATATCTCCATCCGCCTGGAAAACAAACACTTACAGTTACAACTGGTTTTGTACCCGCACCAGGTTTATACATTTATACTATTACTATTCTATTATAATACTACATACACAAATTAACTTAGTTTGATATTAATTCAGATTTTAATTCTATGCCATTAATTTAATCAAACAAGAGCCACGCTGGAATTATAACCAACCTTTGGACATGCTGGGCATATGGTTCCACCATTTAATGTGGCCAAATATCAACCAAACTTCTTTGTCGGAAGTGGTGATGCCTAAAATGGGATATGGGGTGTTGCAAAAACCCTCAACAGAAACCTGACACTCCAGTGACAGACAAACAAAAAGCTCTAGCAGAGGGATGGAGAAGGCTATCTGTCTGGGGCTTGTCGGCTGTTGCTGGCCAGAGCCCATACCTTAGCAGAGAGCAGGTTTCTGGTTCACACGCACACATGTTGACTGTAATGGTGCAGAGCCGTCCTGCCAAATATAAAGAGGAAAATAACACAAAAACATAACCTAGTACTACTATAGAGACTACCATATAAGTATAAATTAAATTAAATTAATGTATTTAGCAGACGCTTTTATCCAAAGCGACTTACAGTGGATTCAGGCTATACATTTTTACCTATCATGATAGTATATAAATTATACATTTAGTTTATATAGTATAGACTAATCACTTGAGTGTGTCACATATAACTTAATGTTTGTAATTATTGCAATCAACAAACAACTTTTTTTTTATTCTATCACAAATTGAATTAATTCCTTAAAGGAAATCATTACTCCACATGTAATAGGATTGAATTCCTTAACCTGTCAATAAAATTAAATACATTAAGATTTTGTATCAGGTAAAATGACAAACCTGTGCTGACAATGACCTTCATGTCCTTTGTGTACACAGCATGGGTGCCATGGCCTTCTGGTAAATAGAAGAATAACCCCAGGGAGGATGGCTCATAGTAAATATTCTGTAAGAAAGATGGATAGCTCTAATGTTTTTAAAACAACAAACTTGTGACACTAACAGTTGATACTGCATAGTGCTAAAACAATCTGAAGTATCTAATGAATCTGTAGACATTACTGTAAGTTTGCTGTCTGTATGCAAGTATAGCAATAGCAATGTAAGACTGTATGCTATTGTTCTTACAATCCACTTTTCAGGAAGATGCAGTGAAAGTCCTCTTCAGGCAAACCTCACAAAACACTGCAGTGGAGCTGCACTCAAGACACCTATAATCAGCATGTTCTCGGCAGACAACACACTGGGTAGTGATTGGTGCTGAACATTCAAACGACACCTTAAGCATCTCATCCTTGACTGCATCCCAGGCATGAAGCTCTCTCTTCTTTGCCTTCCTGTATGCACTCTCAGAACAGCTTGGTGTCACATCAACAGGATCAGCCAGTTGAGATGTAATCGAATGGTCAGAAGAGTGGGTCTGTTTGTAGCTGGGCTGGGGAAGACCTTGACTGAGGTAAGAAAACTTTGCAGGGCCAGCGATAGACCTCCTCACCAACTTAATTTTAACGTTCCTGAAACGTGTGGTCATCTTAAGAGCTTTTCCCATATCTGAAATCAAAATATTTGGCAATTATTACATAAAGCAAAGTGCAACCCGTACCGTACTTCTTATCACAGCCTAAAAGACAGAAACACATGAGTGAAAATGGGATGCAGTCAGATGAGGGATATTTGGTGCGATAGTTAGATACAGCTAGCTAGATAACTAGATATATAGATTGCAAGATAGATCGATAGATAGATACACATGGAGCTAGATATAGATAGATAGATTATATAAATAGATAGATACACACCTAGCTAGCTATATATATAAACTGCTCAAAAAAATAAAGGGAACACTTGTGGGTTATATTGTGTTTTTAAGTATTCAATTTATTTTTTGGAGAAGGTATATAGATTTAAAATACGTCTTGTGTTTAATATTTCTCTCAAGTCAATATGGGTTACATTAGGCCTATGACATGGCTTCAGTGAGGCGTTATCGAGCATACACAATATGCAATAAGCCTGTAAGAGTGTAAAAAGTCATTTTTACAGTTAAACTAGAAAATAAATTCCCACATTAGCTTCAGATGTAAATACAGCAACGTTAATGCTCACATAAAGCATGCAACGTTAACGTAACGACAGGCTAATAACGTAATATGGTCTAGCGATAACGTTTGAAGACACATCGCAATACGGTTATCTCATGTCAACAATCATGACACGCAATACGAGTGTATGTATTGTTTTCCATTACAGTTTAAATGCTCAGTTTTATCATTTTAATAGTCTTACCTGAAAATATTAAGCAGGAAATATCGCAACGTTGCCGCGTTCATCCAGTAGACTTCCGATTACCGGTGAGCAGGAATTCTGGGATTGGATCTGGAGTCTTCTCTTGTATATTTGTGGGTGATCAACCATGTGGAAGGATGATTACGGCCTTCTGAGCCTACTAGTAGGAGCAGGAGGCCCCTCCTGGCCCATATCTATGGGTTGATAACCGCTGATAACGCCCATTCAATCGAGTGATAACGTTCGAATCGGGTGACATAAGTCAAAATAATCACTATAGTAAAGGTGTAACAAAGACTTATGGCAAAAATATATATAAATAAATAAATCCCGTGTCCAGGGACTTTTTGTCTTTTTTTTTGCCATGCATTGTTCATAGAGCTCATTAATTGTAGTGGTGCTTCAGGTGTTGAAATAGATTTTACAGGTTCATACATAGGCTATACTCCGTCTGCAGTGCGTATACATTATGTATGAGCGGTGCAGAAGCTGCAGCGAGAGCGCATTAATGTAACGCGAAAGCACATTAAAATAATGCGCGAGAGCGAATCTCTCTGTTCGCACGCAGATTTCCTTTGCTTTGTTACAAAACCAGACGCGCATGCTCAGATACACGCTGCTGCACTTAAAACGTGTCTCCTCTCACTTAAACTGCATCCTGTGCACTCACAACTCTATATATGCTCATGTGCTAGATTTTATTTTCGCACGTTTTTATTTCTAGCCTTTTACCGCGTGCAGTGTGAACGCTCTGATCCGTTAACATGGGCTCGGAAAAAAGGCACATCTCAGACAGTGTGTGAACCTGGTCTGTTCTGTTCTCGCTCTAGGAGCGCTGCATTCTGATTGGATCGGATAGCATATGGAGGTCAGGGCCGCGGAAAATGGTGCTATAAAGCAATTTAGAAAGCGTGCACGCTCAAATCGTGATTTTATGACGATTTCGATTAATCACACAGACCTAGAATGAACTTTAGATGAACAGAAAATAACTGGGGCTGGCACCGCTAAGCAAAACGGGAAAACCAGATCCAGGCAGAGCTCGGCTGTGGGTAGACAGTCAGCGGAGCAATCAGAAGGGAAGATGTTGACAGCCGTTTATGCATGTTTGAATTTGTTGTTCTGTAGCATATGCAGCAAAAATATCTAAGATAAATTGGTGGTTTATTCTTAAACCAATTAGCGAGCTCGAATAGTGGAAGCATAGTATCAGTTTAATATTTATTTTGTTATTTAATTATATATATGAAATTGTGGTATGTTATGACTTAGACATTATTACATATATGAACAATATTATTGTTTTTTTAATAGTAATTGGCGGGCCACCTGCAATACCACCGCGACCACAGGTTGAAAACCACTGCACTAGGCCACAACTTCGTACAAAGTAGTCTTGTTTCGCAGAAATAAACACGTCACGAACAGGATTCGAACCTGTGCGGGGAAACCCCATTGGATTTCGAGTCCAACGCCTTAACCTCTCGGCCACCGTGACTTGATTTAAGTCCGAGATTAAGGATGACGTTGTACTCATGCGCGTAATTTGCACGGGGGTTACGGGGGTCATGACCCCCCCAAAAATCAGATCCAGCTAATATAACCCCCCCAATATCATCACATCATTCAGATTAAAATAGATATGAAATATTCAGAATGAATACTTTTGTTCATTTTCTTTATTAATTTCATTTGCCAGCAAGAAAGATAGTATCATATTTTAAATAATCTGTAATGTACCCCCCGCCCACCGCACCGATTTGGTATTACCAAAGTCTCTGGTATTACCCAACCCGCTTTCAGTACCAAGTTTGTTCACTATTTTGCGCAGTCGATGGGATGACTGGTTGGAGAAAGCTGACGGAAAGATGAAAAGGACACTGAAAGGCAGCCAGACAACGATTTTTCATTGTTTGTCGACACCAGCCAAAAAAAAAGAAAAAAGAAAAAAAAAAGAAAAACGAAAAATCCTGACCAAACGAAGGTACCCTTAAGTTAGCTGTTAAGTTAGCTCAGCGTTTCTCAAAGTGTGGGGAATAGAAACATGACAAACAGGTTTTGTGCCCATCTTTTTAATTCCTTTATTTATTGACCATACACTCAAAACAAAGACACATTTAAATGTAAGCCTTGACGTTACTTAACCTCTTCACACGTAAGTTTAAAAGTATTTCAAGGCTACCGTTATTGATCGTAGTATCGCTTTATGGTTCCCATGGAGACGCGCCATTCATTGCTTGTCACACCGTAGCCACAATAGTGCTGAATGACTGATGATCTGCTTTTATTTCCTTTTTTATTCAAAATTTCACAAATGTGTTAGCTATAGCAGGATATATCTGATATTCCGATTGTCAAATATGTGCAAGTGGATGTGTTTTGTTGTTCAAGCACCTTTATAACGATCGCATTACTTGAGCTGTATGCGCAACGTATTTTAGGTATCTATCTTATTAAAATACCTAAAAAAATACGTACATTATTAGGAATTTACCACCTCTGGTTCAATTTGAGATTATTTTTATTTTTGTTTGTTTGTTTGTTTTTTTGTTGTTCTTTTTGCATGGATTTTTGCAAAGTGTCAAAATGAATCAACGCACAACTAGGTTAATGTTAGTCCACACTTGTATTGATGTTATCAGAGGCTAAATGCAAACACAATTATTATTATTTTTTAATCTAATTTTGAGTCTTATTTCATGCAAAGTGATAATATAATTGCACTTTCATTTTCTTTATTTGAAAATTTTTAATGCTGTTATTTGATGTTAAGTTTTTAAAATGTGATGTTAATAAAATACATTTTAACAGTTAAACTTAAAGCCTAGTTTATTAACATTTTGTTGGGGTGATTGGGGACAGGTGGGGCTCGAAACCCTTTCCTACCTCTGAAGTGGGGAATGGCAGAAAAGTTTGAGAAACACTGAGTTAGCTGATGATTTGTTTTGTTGACTGGAGTTGGCTGGCTAGATGTTCGTTTGCCAGTGTCCTATGAGGTAAAGCCAGAGGGTGCCAGGGACTGTGTAGAACCAATGTCACTGAATTGTAACTGCTGTTTGCTCCAATACAGTCACCCGTTTTGGGGGGGGTTGCATAATTAAATTATGCAAATTAGCATGTTACCTTTTACACAAGAAAATAATACAATAAATTAATAAGTAAATAAATATGCCGCGAGTTTAACCCCCCCAATGGTAGACCCAAAGTTACGCCCTTGGTTGTACTCATAGCATTTATAAATCTACAAGGATTTTCAAATGGATAAATTAAGACGCTTTGGAACATTTAACGACACCATTGGATCAGAACATTTAAGACATTCTTCGTGCAAGATTAAGAACCTTCGTTAATTTTCCCATTCAGTCATTGTATAATAAAAATGTACTTTACCAGACTGAAAAAAATGTTAGTAGTTTGACAGAAGACTACATAGTAAAAAAACATGTTCATTAGTGGCATATAAATTAGCTTTTAACCAATTCAACCAGACGATCCATGTACTTTTGAGGATTATTGTAATACGATCGACCTGTTGGGGGTGCTCCAGGATCAGTATTGGGAAACACTGTTTCTTCAGAAGTGGGATCTTCTGTGGTCTTCAACTGTAGGCTACATCAAACACAACAATACGACGTATTGTACAGTAAGTGATGTTCTTCTGTATAACCCTGTGGTAAGGCATGAATGAGAATTTTGCTTGCTTGTATATTGCAAGTACATAAAAATAAATGATGATTTAAAAACAACCCAAACGCTTAACCCAACCTTCTGAGTAGTTTTATTTAACTCAACTATTGCTTAAAAATTACTATATTTTTTGCTTAAAATTAAATTAACACTTATTAATATGTTCAATGAAGGAACATTTAGCAATAATTTGAATAAATAGGCTAATAAACAATTTTATTTGCTTATTAATACATTTTCACCTTTTGATTATTGCCACTAGTAATTATGTGTCTGATTTTTTATTTACATTTGGGGTTTATTTTAAGCCAGCCATATAGTAATTTTTTTTTTACTTTATTTGAGTTAAATAAAATACACAGAAGGTTGGGATAAACATTTGAACAGGTGAACGTGATTTCACAAAGTAAAACATGCTCCTGGAGCAACATCTTTGTTGACCCTGGAACAACATCCCAATCAACCTGATTTGAGGAACAGGTTTAAGGCTTACAACAAGGGTTAGGTGCTTCTCTCCCTCTGATTTTAGGGATACGTTGTAGGTTTATGGGTAGTTATATATTGGACAGTAATGTTGTCCTAGGTTCAACAAAAGACGGTGATCCAGGAACATGTCTGACTTGGCGAAGTCACAGCGACCGTCAAAACAATCCAGTCTATACCCAGTGCTGGGTTGTATTTAACCCAGCAGTTTTTAGAGTGCATGTATAGGATACTGCAAGTATATACATGCTTGTATTTATTTATTTTTCGCACGTTATGTAAACTGTTTAGAATATGACAGCAGGGAGAATTCGTTTACAGAAAGTGAACGTTCAAGAGTACTCTTTTTCTCATCCATGTATTAGCAAAAAGTGAACAGCAGAGGGAGCTACTTCCCCATCATTGTCTCACCCTGAAGACGTGAAATGGAATCGCTAAGACCGCAATGGAATGTGTCCCGATGCGACAATGAAGAGGTTCTGTAAAATAGAAACTGAGGCATGCCTCTTTTTTTTCTTTTTGTCAAAATTACACCACCATGCCTCTGCAACCAAATTCAAAATTATAATTGGTTTGTTCTTGATGATCTCGGTACAAATGTAAAGAGAGGTTGGAAATTAAAGTTAATAAATTATTTAAAACAACAACAACAACAACAAATAAATAAATAATGAAAAAATTAAGTAGCCTACAACATATAAATATGACTGTGGGATAGGCTTACAGCATTTCCAGCAACTGAATTAAACAGTTGTCCGTGTACAAAATGGCTAAATGAAATACAGAATGAAAACGTTCGTGTTAATTTTTGATGTAAAAAAAAATGAAAATAGGGTGAACTAGGTTGGAATGTAATCTCTACTGCTAATCAAATACAGGTGAAGAAACTAAATGCTGTCGATGTGATCGATGCTTAAAACCATCGTAAATATTGTTGGTTTTGTCCCTCTAAATCCCGAACTGGCCCCAAAACACCCATCGTTAATCTGCAAAAGTCCTCATTACGGTCGGATTTAAGTTACAGGAGCAGTCAACCTTTCAGGGCTGTTCACTCGCGAAGCAGTTTAACAGTGTCAATTCCATTTGGTAGAAAAGTTATGGATTATCAATTGATCCTTTTAAACTGTAAATTATAACTTTTAATTGCGTAATGTAATCCGGACATTTGTATGCAAATTACAAAATTAATTTATGCAACAACGTAGGCTACTCTTATCTATAAAACGTAACATAAACTTTTTGGAATCTTATAGCAATTAGATTTTTACTCATTAACAACGTAGATAATTGATTGGTTTATTGTATCTTATTTTTTACTGTTATTATTATTTTGTTTCCATTAAATGCCTCATTAACGCGACCAGTTTTATTTAAAACTCTTACAAAACCGCAATGTTGTCGATGCTTGTGACATGCTGTCACTGACAGAGCAGAGCTTAGTTGCATAAACAGTCACTATATTAAAACTGCGATTTAAGAACTATAGTAGTTTGACTAGCAGTTAACCAAGTGATCAGTTTGACAGGATTCAAACTAGACCATTCAACTGATTTCAAAAAGTTATGACAGGTCTTGAAGGAAAAAAAGAGACTAACTTTCAAGACTTTTCTATAAGAAGTTTTATGCAACCGGCCATTGAAACTGACCATATAGAAAATCTGGGCCCATGACTCTCATCGTTCTTGTGACTCATCTGGAAAGTCCAGTCAGTTGGCCTGACTGATCTTTTTCTCGTTGTAGACCCGAAGCAGGAGTGGATTTAGTGAATTATGCATTATACATTTGCACACATTTACCTAGATCAAACTTGAGGGTCCTTTTTTGTTGTGATGCTTGCTGCTGCACAATGGTGCATATAGCTGTATGCAGTGTTGCTACATTTTTTTAATATACATGTTATAATGGCTTTCTTTCATATTGTATAGGCTAATTGTTTAATATGGTTTTATTTATTTATGAGAAAACGGAAGAGATCGAAGTATAAATTATTATATTAGCTATTTAAAAAGGGGTTATATGGGTGGATCTTCGCATTAGTCTGAACAAAAACTGCAGTATGGATTATTGAAAATGAACATTCATTCTCTGCCAGCAGAAGGCGCTTTTGGAACGTCAGAAATATAGGGGTTTCCCGGTAATAGCTTTAGCTCCGCTCATAAACGACTTTATAAGATAAAATGAAAATGCCATCGAAACTTTTCTGAAGGCAGTAATTTCTCTTAATTCATATAAAAACATGAATTAGTGAGAATGAGAAAAGTGTGGAAAATGTATTATGAGAAAAGTGCACTGATTTACCAGCGTGTGCCTGGGCTCAACCCACTGCCTAAACTCTCCTGTCTAATTCTAAACTTAAAAATACATTGAATTTGTTATTTTAACTACAATTTTGAATAAAACTGATTTTTTTTTTTAATTATTCATTTACACACCTAAGGATTGTATCAACCAAAAAAGAATGCATTCTCCGATCCTCCTCATAAACGAGTAAGCGTATTTAAAACAATAAACATACAGTCGGGTCCAAAAGTTTTGAGAATTACATAAATATTGGAAATTGGAAAAGTTGCTGCTTAAATTTTTATAATAGCAATTTGCATATACTCCAGAATGTTATGAAGAGTGATCAGATGAATTGCATAGTCCTTCTTTGCCATGAAAATGAACTTAATCCCAAAAAGACCTTTCCACTGCATTTCATTGCTGTCATTAAAGGACCTGCTGAGATCATTTCAGTAATCGTCTTGTTAACTCAGGTGAGAATGTTGACGAGCACAAGGCTGGAGATCATTATGTCAGGCTGATTGGGTTAAAATGGCAGACTTGACATGTTAAAAGGAGGGTGATGCTTGAAATCATTGTTCTTCCATTGTTAACCATGGTGACCTGCAAAGAAACGGCTTCACAGGCAAGGATGTTGTGGCTACTAAGATTGCACCTAAATCAACAATTTATAGGATCATCAAGAACTTTAAGGAAAGAGGTTCAATTCTTGTAAAGAAGGCTTCAGGGCGTCCAAGAAAGTCCAGCAAGCGCCAGGATCGTCTCCTAAAGAGGATTCAGCTGCGGGATCGGAGTGCCACCAGTGCAGAGCTTGCTCAGGAATGGCAGCAGGCAGGTGTGAGCGCATCTGCACGCACAGTGAGGCCAAGACTTTTGGAAGATGGCCTGGTGTCAAGAAGGGCAGCAAAAAAGCCACTTCTCTCCAAAAAAAACATCAGGGATCTTTGATCTTCTGCAGAAAGTATAGTGAATGGACTGCTGAGGACTGGGGCAAAGTCATATTCTCCGATGAAGCCCCTTTCCGATTGTTTGGGGCATCTGGAAAAAGGCTTGTCCGGAGAAGAAAAGGTGAGCGCTACCATCAGTCCTGTGTCATGCCAACAGTAAAGCATCCTGACACCATTCATGTGTGGGGTTGCTTCTCATCCAAGGGAGTGGGCTCACTCACAATTCTGCCCAAAAACACAGCCATGAATAAAGAATGGTACCAAAACACCCTCCAACAGCAACTTCTTCCAACAATCCAACAACAGTTTGGTGAAGAACAATGCATTTTCCAGCACGATGGAGCACCGTGCCATAAGGCAAAAGTGATAACTAAGTGGCTCGGGGACCAGAATGTTGAAATTTTGGGTCCATGGCCTTGAAACTCCCCAGATCTTAATCCCATTGAGAACTTGTGGTCAATCCTCAAGAGGCTGGTGGACAAACAAAAACCCACTAATTCTGACAAACTCCAAGAAGTGATTATGAAAGAATGGGTTGCTATCAGTCAGGATTTGTTCCAGAAGTTGATTGAGAGCATGCCCAGTCGAATTGCAGAGGTCCTGAAAAAGAAGGGCCAACACTGCAAACACTGACTCTTTGCATAAATGTCATGTAATTGTCGATAAAAGCCTTTGAAACGTATGAAGTGCTTGTAATCATATTTCAGTACATCACAGAAACAACTGAAACAAAGATCTAAATGCAGTTTAGCAGCAAACTTTTTGAAAACTAATATTTATGTAATATATTTATTAATTAATATATTTATTCACAAAACTTTTGGCAACGACTGTAATAGCCTAACACTGTTGCTCAATTTTTAATTAAAGCTTCAGATGCATGATATTTTCATTTGCTACAAGCAGGACACACAAGAAGCACGACTGTTGTCGTGGTGATAAACACCGTAAACAGCAAACATTTGCGTGTCCGCGCTTAATGTGCAGTAGAAATGTAGTATGAAAAGCATTTTAGGGGGGCCTTGGCTTTTAGGGGCCCAAGACGGTCACCGACATTTGACTATCGGGTAAGTCCGCCCCGATGCCTACTGTTTTGATTTAGGCAATGACAAGTGACTGACACCCAAGTTAAAATGAAACATTCTCATCTTAGAATAATTAATTTACGATGATGAGTTATGAATGACACGATTTAGACAGACGCTGTAATAGCCTGAGGATAAAATGAAACCCTTTGTAAAGATACGCAATCATTAGCTCTCTAACATCAGACCATTTAACTTTCCGGGGAATAAATTAATTCGCCTGTTGCATAGCCAACTCATAAACTGAAATATAGGCTACCTTAAACTGAACCAATCAAAACCCAAAGAAACATCAAGCCAATCAATTATCTAGGTTTTTCGAGAGAATGTCCGTAAAATAATCTGTTTAAATTACAAGCACAATGTTAAGTCAATTGCAGTTTTTGTATTAGCTATATATTGTATAAAGTTATTGCATAAGCATATAGCTGGCTGCATTTCCTCCTAATGAGTTCGTTTGCGCCGATTAAAAATAAATGTAGGCCTATCACCATAATCTTGAAATGGCAAAGAAAAATCTTCTTTATATAATATAATATACTGCAGGCAATATTATATACTCTTCCTTATATACAATATTAAGACATTTTGGACATTTTTACTCGACAGTACACTTCACTCGCCATTTAGAATCAACCGAACAAGCTCTTCTGTCTCTTGAAAGTTTAATAGATCATCTAACTACATGAAATCACAAACGTCAGAAGGCCAAGCTATTATAATGACTTATAAAGTTGCTTGTCAAATGACCATGCGAAACCATGACCATTTTCCCTGGATGAGATAGTAGGCTATATAATATTTCTGGGCTGTCTTTGAAAGCTATTTTCATCACACACCCGAGCTAATGTTCCAGGCAGAAACAACCGAGACGAGTGTATAAATAAAGATATGCTATTGACCGCAGAGAATGTTTCTTCAGAGGTGGGTAAACACTTGGAGTCTCCACTGGTATCTAATGATACACGAAACAATTAAATTGGTCTAATGCCTAAAGAGTGGATGGCACTGACTCGAACCATGCACTTTCCGTTCCGTGTTTATGAATAAGAAGATACATGTCCAAGACCGTATCAAAACACTGTCGTAGCCCCTCAAATATGCCCCAAACAATGGATCTTTTCCATTTATTTTATTAGTTCATGTAAATACTCCAATGCATGCTCGTCGTAGAATCACAAATTTTCTTTTGCGTTAATCCGTCACATTTTCGGAACATCTTCTCATCATGGCCCCCCACAGCTGGAAACACACTGACTGATGGCATCGGCTTAACACTAAAGAACACAGAGAAGATGAGATGATTGAAATCATTGCCACATTCAGTGTTCTCTTCATTTCTGGTCCTGAAATTCTTTGAGCGTGCATTTTAAAACGAGATTAACTAGTTTAAATGTACAAAGTCATTACTATCGGAGGGTCAGATGCGTTCAAATGTAATGAGCAGCAGAGATGTGTGTAATGAGTCAAAATAAACTTCTGACTTCCACCCTCTCGGACCATGTGTGCGACCAGTCTTTAAAGCAAACTCAAATGTTTAGTTAAAGGATAATAAATATAACAATTATTATTATTAATAATAATAAAGCGCTGTTTTTCTGTTGACCACACAAGAGATATTTTATTGCCATATATAGGCTAATAATGTCTAATAAGAATAATAATTTTATACATGCAGATTTTTTTTTCTTGCCAAGAAGGACAGGATGATTGGATGCTTTTGCGACGAATAAGACATTTTTTTTTATGTGGGCAGCACTTGTGATTCTAGCGCACTTTTTCGAATGAAAAAAAATTTTCGAGCTGTGGTCTGAAATGAACAAAAATGATTCTTCTTATATTTTGGGTGTGTTATGGAGATACATAACCCATCATTTGTATGAAAGTTATTCCAGATCTTCAAAAAATTCAACGCAGACATAACGAGAATCATATAGCCTAGGAAAAATAAATAAATAATATATATATATAATATATATATATATATATATATATATATATATATATATATATATATATATATATATATATATATATATATATATATATATATATATATATATATATATATTATATATATATATTATTTATTTATTTTTACAGTTATATACAGTACAGACCAAAAGTTTGGAAACATTACTATTTTTAATGTTTTTGAAAGAAGTTTCTTCTGCTCATCAAGCCTGCATTTATTTGATCAAATATACAGAAAAAACAGTAATATTGTGAAATATTATTACAACTTAAAATAATAGTTTTCTATTTGAATATACTTTAAAAAAAATAATTTATTCCTGTGATGCAAAGCTGAATTTTCAGCATCATTACTCCAGCCTTCAGTGTCACATGTAACATCCAGTCTATCACATGATCATTTATAAATCATTCTAATATTCTGATTTATTATGAGTGTTGGAAACAGTTCATGCAGCTGTCTAATATATTTGATGAATAAAAGGTTAAAAAGAACTGCATTTATTCAAAAAAAAAAAAAAAATTATAATAATATATATTCTAATAATATATTTTCTTTACTATCACTTTTTATCAATTTAAAACATCCTTGCTGAATAAAAGTTTTGATTTTATTTAAAAAGAAAAAAAAAAATTACTGACCCCAAATTACTGACCAGTAGTGTATATTGTTATTACAAAATATTTATATTTTAAAAACATAGCTTCTTTTTTTTTTTTTTTTTTACTTTTTATTCATCAAAGTATCCTAAAAAAGTATCACATGTTCTGAAAAAAATATTAAGCAGCAGAACTGTTTCCAACTTTGATAATGAATCATCATTAGAATAATTTCTAAAGGATCATGTGATAATGATCCTAAAAATTCAGCTTTGCATCACAGAAATAAATGATAATTTAAAGTATAATAAATTTAAAAACAATTATTTTACATTGTAATAATATATCACAATATTACAGTTTTTTTCTGTATTTTTGATCAGATAAATGCAGGCTTGATGAGCAGAAGAGACTTCTTTCAAAAACATTAAAAATAGTAATGTTTCCAAACTTTTGGTCTGTACTGTATATATATATATTATTGTAGAGTGCTGAAATCTTTTGAATTAAACAGACGAGCTGTCACGTTTGTAATCCTATGGTTCACCCAAAAAATTTAATTCTGTCATCATTTATTAATCGTCATGTCATTCCAAACCTGCATGACTTAATTTCTTGTGAAAATAAAAGAAGATATTTTGATGAATGTCTCAGGGTTTTGATTGTCCATCAAAATAAATGTCAGTACAAAAACTGTTTCGTTACCAACATTCTTTAAAATATCTTCTTTTGTGTTCCGCAGAGGAAAAAAGTCAAGTTTGGAACGGCATAACGGTGAGTAAATTATGACAACTTTCTTTTTGGGGGGGTAAACGATCCATTTAAATCTTACAAAGAAAGACACAGAACATCATAGAAATAGTTATTATTATTCTGACCGGTCTGTGCAGCCCAAGCTCAAAGTAAACTGCATGGCTGTGTACTCTCATCCGAGACACCCATCTTCATCAGCTCCATTCCAGCATAACAACCGGCGATAATTAAGCAATAGCTACGATGTAGAACAAATTCACCATATTATAATGTCTAATAACTAATAACAAAGAAATTATAAACAAAAACCGATGCCAGAAATTATGCATTTACACAATTGTACATAGACCTCAACATGAAATAGAAATGTGCGCTTTCGTACTACAGTATAGAAACGATAAATAAACGAATAAAGTGATTCAAAATGTTTAATAGCGTTTCTAATTTGGGTCTTAATTTGGGTATCCTATTCTAATTTTTCATTAAATGTCCCATTCTAAAACAACAGCATAAAAGAATAAGGGTAGGCTATATCCTTTCTAATTACTCTATTCCTACGTGTTTCAATAAAAAATATTTTAACATATAGCAATGCTGCTATCGCGGAATACCGTCTACATTTATGATATCATATATAAATATATATATAGGCCTATATATATTTTTATAATTCATTCGTGAACAGGAAGTTCATGGTGTCTTGGAAAGCCACTGAGTCTTATATCATGTGGGTCTCTCCCACGCAAAGGCTGAAAGTGTGGCAGAAGCAGGCTGCCTTTCACATCAGTCTTCACACCTCATTAACGCACCCCTTTCTCTGTCTCTCGGTGGTCAGTTAGTGCGCTATAGATTTATGCTCTCTTTCTGCAAGCATAGCATAAGACGCACGAAAACATTAAATGCAGCGAGTAAACTATACCCACAAAAAAAGTTTAAGACATCCCAACAATTAATCTGGAGACATATTTCCTTCGATATATGCGTCTCCAGAGACACTTCACCTAAACACGGCATGCGATCACGTTTAAAGCAACTTTCTTTCGTAGTTCGCAGTAGTCTACTTCGCGTTCATTTTGTCTCCTCACCCGGCTGAAGCCACAAACAAGCCAAACCTATAATGTTTACTTTGGAGGTAGTTCTTCAGAAAGCAAGAGTCTGATTTGAATAATGTAAATGTTTTGTATCTCCCTCAGATCGATTTAGAAACTAGTTATTTAGGGGATTTAAGGCATCTCAACAAATTGGAATCGTTTTAGTGAGTAGCGACTCAACAGAGGAGATGGGCCTTAAAAACCAGCCCAGATGAAAACACACTGTTGCGGTGCTTCTGTGACAGAACGTCAAACATGAGTTAGTAGCATTCTAAATTAATTACTTTTTGGACAATGCTAAAATGCACATAAAGCATAATTGAATACCAATTCATTTTTTTAATCCACGCAACGATTCTGAAACGGATACAACAATGAAAAAAAAAACTCTATAGAGTAGCCTAAGCTTCGAGATTTCTCAGTGAGATTTCAGATGGAAATACCCTGAACGGTATAAGAGAAAACCAAACGCTGATAGGGGAAACCATGAAAGGGCTCCAGTCTCTTGAGTAAACAGGAAACAACAATAATACAAATAACGTGCCACTATCTTTTCCTTGGGTGTCATTGTGTTCAAACAGGCCCGAGCGCAGCTAAACAATACCATTCCTTTCTACACCTGACACTTTTAAAGGGGTTTCAAATCCTGTAGGCCTCTACATAAAACGTAGACCTATATATACTAACAAATATATTTAATAACACACATATGCATGCCTACACCTATTAACATAAAAACATGATATAATAATAGGCTACGTTTTTTTTTCTTTCTGTTTTTTTTTTAAGATAAACGTTTCATATACCCTATGTGTACCGACCAATTAAACATAAAACGCTAAACGAATTTATTGACTAAATATATACCTCTTTAACATTAGGTTAGTTTGTTATTAATGTTATTAATGATAGCTCACGTTTATTTATAGCCAATCCTCAGCATCAAACACCCCGGACTAGTGTGTTTACTCTTTTCAACAAATACGTCATCACTTTTACTTTACTTCACTTGGAATCATAATACTTTGAAAATAAAAGCTTAAAAGAAATTAATTTATGGCCTTTTCGAATTCTTCATATTTTTAGCACATAAGTGACAGAAATGTCAGTCTAATGAGGAATTCATACAAAAAATAAAAAAATAAAAAAATAATAATAAATATATATATATATGTATATAATTTTTTGTATGTTATATTTGAAATAAAGCTGAATAAAAAACATTAACATAAAACGACTTTTGGGACTGTTCCATGGTCACTTATTTAAGTTAATTTTTTAAGACCGAAAACAGCACGACTAAACGTTGGTTCTGGAACTATACGACAAAATTCTAATGCATTTGTAAAGATGTCATTTTTAATCATTACTACACGAACCATTTAATAATTCGGACGCGTATTAAGTGCAATAAAAAAAGAACTGACCAGCAAATATCTCCCCGTTTTAGTCAATGAAATAATTCAAATTTATGCTTATGAAACAAAATTACAGTGCAATGTTTCAAACACTTACCATTCTTAGATCTGTCTAAAAAGAAAACCAACACTCGGGTAACCCTGTCCACCAGTTCAAAAGCAAGAGGGGGAATCTTATGCCAGTGCGAACGCCTGCTTGACAAACTCGTCAGCCAATAGAAAAAGAACATGGAAGATACGCGCGGTTTGATTGGCTGGCAGCACCTAATTTTGGAGACGTGTGTAAAGGGCCAGCCCATCATTTTCTGGGATTGAAATGTAAGCCTGTGCTCCCTGCCATCAGGAAACAGAAGGCGAATTTTCTTCTCTTGCAACTAATCACTATCGCATCCGTCTCGGACGCTTAATTTTCATTCACATCAACTTCGTTGCAAAACTGGACTCGGAACAGGTCAGAAAAGGACATCATAGTGAAGTTTCCTTTTTCATCGGGAGGCTAAACGCAATGGGTAAGATCCACATTTCATGTTTTTACATGGGAGCAGGCATGCATAAACACTTTTGGGGTAAAATGGGTTAGACAGTTTATCGCGCACGTCTCGACTCAGACTTTTAAATCGACTGATGCTCTGATGGTCAATTCGGGTAACAGAATGGTAATTTGCCGCGGATGAGCTTAATCGCGTCCAGAACTAGGCTACTCAATGTGCAGTTTCGTTTATTATTACCTACATGTTAAAGAATGTGATGAACATGTGATGAACTTGTAATTTTTTACATAATTTGTAACTTTAATTTGTAACGTAACTTTTTGTTCCACACTATGCATTAAGAAGTCAAAGATAAAACTGAACATCAACTGCAATCTTTGATTCAATGCAAATATAAAGAGCACATAAAGAGTAAACTTACTGAAGCATTTATGCACAAGTTCTTTTGTTTCAGACGCGGTTCAGGGGCTGTTAATTTAAAAAAAAATCTGATGTTTTATGCAATCCTTTTTCTTCATATATCTGCATCACTAGAGCCAGCCTTCGGGGAGGTGAACCAGCTAGGCGGTGTTTTTGTGAACGGAAGACCCCTACCCAATGCCATCCGGCTCAGGATAGTAGAGCTGGCCCAGCTGGGCATCAGGCCTTGCGACATCAGCAGGCAGCTCCGCGTCTCTCACGGCTGTGTGAGCAAGATTCTGGCTCGGTACAACGAAACCGGCTCAATACTTCCCGGCGCTATTGGCGGCAGTAAACCCAGGGTCACGACCCCAACCGTTGTCAAGCACATTAGGACTTACAAGCAACGGGACCCCGGCATTTTCGCTTGGGAGATCCGAGACAGACTGCTTGCGGACGGTGTGTGTGATAAATTCAATCTGCCCTCTGTAAGCTCGATTAGTAGGATTCTCCGCAACAAGATCGGAAACCTGTCTCAACAGAACCAGTACGAGTCGAGCAAACAGGGCCCTCATCCTCAGCCCCATCCCAGCCTGTCTTACAACCACCTGTACTCGTATCCAACTCCGATCTCAGCCACTGGGACTAAAGTACCAACTCCGTCTGGCATGCACTCTCTTCCTGGACACATGGCAATGCATAGGATATGGCCTTCCTCTCATTCTGTTACAGACATTCTGGGCATTCGATCAATAACGGAGCAGCAAAGTAAGCATCCTCTCAGTTTTTGGTAAAAGAAAGTCCTTGTCCGTGTGAGTGCGTGTGGGGCATGCGAAAAGACATTGTTTTCGAGTCTGTCAAAAGTGTATCTGTGCAACAGAGAAAAATTCAAAGATAAGTTTTGGTAGTGATGGGAGGCACAAAACGTTAGGAACATTATGCAATTCAAAAGTCTATGATTTTTATTTTATTTTACTTAAATATTTTATTTAGCCTATCATGTATCGGAAGCCCCCCCCCTCCTCCTTTTATTTTTATTTTTTTACACCGAGGTGAGATGATACAGCGTGCTGGAATTTGTGCAGAAGCCCCACGTTTGCACTGAAACAGATGGTTTAAGGCTTTTAGTAATAATTAGGCAGCGGATGTGGAATATTTTGGAGAACGAAGACTCGGCGCAGCAGAGCAAAAAAAATAAATTAGGTGTTCACTGTGTGTTACAAGACTAGGCCAACATTTACCTCTCAACTCAACTCCTCACAAAACAATTTAAGTTTACTTGCAAATGTCTACACAGCAATGTTGTGCTTTTCAGTACCATCTTGAATTTACGCCGAAAGCATTTAATGTCACGATTTATTTTAAGCAATATAGGCCTTAAAATGAATTTAAGAGACGTCGATTTTATGGAAATGGAAGCACATAGCCTAATACACCTACTTCAAATCGGGTTGTCTGTTCTCTGTGGTGTGTCTTGTACAGTAAAATGTGAAGGCCACAACCTGTCCTATTTAACTGTAGTTCTTTGCCTATTTTCAATGGCAATTTTGACATTAATGTTTCAAACGCAGAGCAGGATTTTGCGTATAGGCGGCCTTTATAAACCATGAATGCATTTCCAAATTATTAGCAGATGTTTAGGGAAGCTTTTGAAAACCCAAATAAAGTATGATGTTGGCTACATTCGATAAGGTGTAGCCTGCAACCGTTTTACAAACCACAACATTATGAAGCAAACACCAAAAAACATCCACAAACACATAATTTTGGTAAGTTTGTTATCATTTAGAGCTCTCTCTCTCTCTTATGCACACAGAGACGCTGATAGTTGTTGCTCAGACATCATCTGCATCCGGTTTTCATGCTAAGTAGGCTATGCATTTTAATTAAATTTGGTCTTTGTAACTGTAGATTTGTTTACCCTAATCGACTTTTTTTTTTAAATAAAAGAACATCTAAATTGATTTCCTAGGCCCATACAATTGATTTGCTCGCTCCAACAAAATATAGCATCGTTACTGTGTATTCCTGTTTATACGTAGTGAAACAATACAACGACGCACACAGATCCCGTGAAGGCAGGGGAAAAAAATCTACTTTGTGGCCCTCTCAGGTTACAACACTGGTGGGCTTGCTTTTCCAATTTCAAACTTTAGGAACCGTGGATAATATAATATCCATCAGGCACAAAGGGGAAACGGTTAAAGTAAATCTAATTTGTCCTCCAAGGAAGATTCTGGCTACATGTTCCGAGGGACTCCATGACAGTGTAATCTTTATCTGATGTACTGACCACATCAATTCACATTTTTATATCTCTTTTGCATCTTCGTTTGAACAGAAAGATCGCATATATGCAACGTGTAAGGACATCATAGCCTATATTTGATTTATTTAATTTAAAAACATGCTTTAGCCTACGTCATTATGATCTTAACCTGCTTATGAAATACGGGTTTGAGCCTGTTTACGGTAAAGGCTGCACACGCTATATATATATATATATATATATATATATATATATATAGGCTATATATATATATATATATATATATATATAGGCTATATATATATATATATATATACGCGAGACACAATTTTTTGTGTGTTTAGTGAGTATGGTGAGTCTGAGATGGTTGACAGTAGCTACAGCAGCTTGCACTGAATAAGTTGCTCTTGTGGCAGGTCTACTCCCCACGCTTGTCCTCTCTGACTTCAGTCTTCCATGTCTCTGTTTTGCCCCCCAGTTAGTGACAGTCCGTCCTTCCCCAGCGCCAAACTAGAAGAATGGAGAGCTATTAACAGGAGTAATTTTTCACCAGCGAATTCTCCACTAGTCAATGGTGTGGATAAGCCTCACTTAGAACCTGAAGCAAAATACACACAGGTAAAGCAGCCTCCCATGTTAACAGAAAAACCAATCAAATCAATCTGGAAGGAGCATGGGGAGAAAAGAAAACCTGATTCAGCAAATTGATAGTAAAAATTCCATAACTTTTTTTTTTTCTCTCAATTCCGTGTGTGTGTAGGCTAATAGAGTAGGTTATGCATGCGAGTGTGTTTCTCTGGCGTGGGCGGGCATCTGAGGCCTTGTGCAGAGTATGTCATTTTCTTTATAAGAAGTATTTACAAATTATATTTAGTATCTCACGTTTTAATTTTAACAAAATGAACGACAATGTTTAGCCTAACTGTGTTTGTTTTTGCACAGCTGTTTATGTGCATGACTACGAAGCTGTTTGTACAATGCAACGTTTATGCGTGCAATACCCCCAAAGTCAAGTCAAAATGTATTCATATCAGGCAATACTTATTTGAGAGCGTAATACTGAGTGAAATACTATGACAAATAAATTTGTAAAAAACATTTTGATCTAATATTTTTTGGATTTTTGCATATATTTTGCATAGTTTTTAAACATTAACCAGTATTCTTTCCTGATTAAGAAACTTTAATTACTTGAATTATACGTTTACTTGTCATTCTATGATTGAACGATTTTTTTTTCAGAAGAAAATGATATTTTCCAGTTAAATGATTTATGATTTCTGTGCAACATGTACATATCCAAAATTAGCCGAAGAATAAACAGAACAACAATAAGGTAAAATATTATTAGAGTCTTCTCTAGCCGATCAGTTTATGATTAATTATTCTATAACTCAGTTTCAGACTGTAAATATTTTGTGTACGGCTTTGTATCGAAGTCTTATCAGCTTATTATCTTTTATTAAGTCTTTAAACATTTGCCTTACATGTAAATATATAATAAACAATAAATAAATATTTTAAGTGGTTATCTTTGTTTTAATGCCAATTTACACCTGGAGTCACCCTCCTAAGTCAATAAATATGCATTCTATTATACTTTAAAAAACACGTGTATTACAATTATTTCTATTCGCCCACTCTTATATTCACCAGAAACTCTCGGTTTGCTAAACCCCTGACCTGATTTACATTAGCAGTGATTGATATTACCATCATCATTTTTATCATTAATATGCTATTATGGAAACCCCTTTGGCTCGTAGCTGCTTGTTCTGCACACTGTTGTTTCACACTTAAGCGCCGTACCGACATGTAAAGGACAATTGTTTTTATGTTTGTAAAGAAACTCATGCACCGGTGTCTGGCTGCTCGTGCGCTTGAATGAGAAGGGGGAATGTGAGCGGATCAAGCGCGTGCCATCCGGTGCATGCACTCGAATTATTTATTCGCGCACTGCTGGGCAGCAACAAACAGACTGTCTAATCGTTTGTTGTGGGTCTTAGAGATTTATGTGTAGTGGAATACGATGGAGTAAATCTTTGTTAGTGATGCTGAAACATTGTTTTGGCGTAAGTTATGCGCGTACTGATTGAAACCTAAAAATTAGAGTGTAGCCTAGTTTGCTCAAGGAATGAAGATTGTATCCTTCGGATAGATGATGCATAGCACTGACTACCGAATGTTTGAGTCTGTCATCTTGGATAAATGATCGGATATCACGAGTCAGGCTGGATTACGCAATAAATGAGGACAGTGAATAGATAAATCACTGTATCTTCAAGAAGTTATTTGTATCTGTCACAAAGCCCAATAGCTTGAAACAAACAAACAAAAAAAGAATAAAAACCAAGAAAAGTCATTGCAAATTAATCGTCATCCACACGATTTTAATTCAAATAGATTAGAATGTTATTCGTCTCTCATAACTGAACTAAATCGATACATTTCATGTACATTTACTGTACAGTGAATTAAGGTGTAGGCTGCTAATAAAATATTAAATTTACTGATTATTATTAGTCGTATTTCGAAAACTGTTTAATCCCAAATTTTATATTTAACTATCTTAACCTAAAGCATAACGCGATATAAGTGTATGTCTATTATACTTGAATCCTCTAGACACAGCGTGATGACATGGTTCATTAACAAACACAATAGCCTTGATAGAAATATCATTTGGAGGATAAAATAGGACCTACATTAAGTTTACGTAATTTAATGTTATAATATTGCTTATAATCTACTTTGTAGAAAAACAATAGGCTTACTGAAATCTGATGATCTGGTCATACTTAATACAGCGAACGATTGAAAGAAATAATTAGAAAATAATTTGTCACTTCTTATTTTAGTCAACTCCTAAGACTACACACATTTTTGTTTGGAAATATATACCATACATATGCATAAAGCCTATTCTACATCCATTGTAAACAACAACGCACAAATTCTGGTGCTAAATATATAGTATAAGGATAAATACATTTTTATCTAACATTTTGTAATCAAAAAAAAATAATTATATTATATATATATATATAATTCCAAAATGAATATATATTTATATATTCCAATGGCGCAGTAGTTTAGGACTGATTAATTCCGACGATTGGATTTTGAGCTCGGTAAAATTTATTAACAATGTGCAAAAAGTAGGCTAAGTTTAGAACTCTAAGATTATTTTAGTAAAATCATACTAAAGGAAGCTAATAAAGCAGCTGCCTAAAAATGTTCATATAAGCCTGTGTGGCACATACTTAACGCTGGGAGGCTATATGGAGTGTCCGAAAAAGATAAACATTAAATCCATGTGAATTCTTCATTAGAAGTGTAACATTAAAAAAAAAAAGTTTTTCATTTTAAATAACCTTAAATGTTTGCTATAGCTTTAACTTAATTTTCGTTTTATTAGTTCGTGCATGACTTGAATCATACAACGAAATACAGATCATTGCAGAATGCAAATTGTTAATTTCTATGCTGTTTAAGTAATGATTTTAAAAAAAAAATTATGAATACTATAGATGTATGCATGTATATGGGAATACTAGTGCTAGGGGTCAAGTCATAATGAGTAAATCATAGGCAAATAAAAAAAGGTGGGAGATTTCATCTGTGGAAAACATTTCCAGTAGTCAGAGACCACCCTGCGTCAGAATTTCTTCCTTTATATTGAAAAGCCTTGGTAAATTCCCCTCATCCTGAACTGATATTGACATTCTGCCAAAGGGTTTCAGATATTCCTGCTCTTGCATTTCCTTCCAAAGAGCTTTTCCATTTCCGTCATATCTTTTAATTTCATATCCTTTATCTCCATTCACAGACTCGCCAAGAAACTCTGTTTTTAACATTCACCCGTCACTATCTTATCCTCGCTGTCGTGATATCTTTATGTTGACATCTCAATAGCCATGTGTGGTCTACGGCCAGAAGTCTTACGCTCCCTGCTCTCTGTTTTCAGACGCCGAATGGATTGCCCACAGTGAACAGTTATGTCACAGCTCCCAGCATCCATCCTTACCACCCTCCCACCCAAGTGTCACCCTACATGGGGTACAGCGGCACCACGTCGGCCTATGTGACCGGCCCCACATGGCAGCTGCCCAATGGCAGTGCTCTCTCTCCCCACAGCTGTGACATCACCACCCCGCTGGCCTTCAAGAGCACGACTGCCACGTGAGACTCTGTCCATTCGGTCGCCGCCTGGGCTCTGTGACTGTACTAGGAGCACAGTGGGGTCACAGAACAGAACGGAAAGACCACAACAGAGAACGAGAGAGATGGGGTAAAACACAACAACTTGGACTTTTTCATCCTGGCTGTCTCTAGGTGGACCAATCTTATTGCTTTACAATATTTATAAAAGACATGTCGGATGAGCCACCTACCAATCTGTAGGCCCACATTCTCTTGCTCCATATCAGCATCTCTCACTTGCACAGGACAAAAGAGCAAGAGTGAGGATATGCAAAGGCCATCCTGTCCGATCTGATTTGAGCAGAGGATTTAGCAGTAAAGAACATCAGCAATGGTGTGCAGTGCACTTGGTCTGATAGTGGTGGGCATTCCTCATGAAACTGCGTCATCACTAGCCTGAGATAAATTTTGGTGCTTCTCTGTGAATATGTTGTTTTTGAATGTTTCCAAGAAATTGATTGAATATGCAAATCTCATGTAAAACAATCGACCAGTTTGCATTTACATTTTTTTCCAAGGTGTTAAAAATGGCTCATGTTTAGATGTTCTGCTTTGTTTCTTTTCTTTTTTTTTTTTTTTTTTTAAATGTTTTTGATAAAAATCTAATTTTCGTCTTTTTTGGATACCAGTTTCACTTCACTAAAACTCTATGTCAGAGGTCTTGGGAAAAGTTATTACATTTATTTATTCGATTGTAAGGTACGATGAATGAAGTGCAACTGACACGGCACCAGGGAGAAGAGGCATTATGTGGGACAATGACGCACATTCTAACAGGAGCATTTATTCATGCAACATTAACGATCAGTGAAGCTGCACACCTCCAGACATTGCACAATGAAATTGAATGTATCTTATTAAAAGAGACATGTAAAAACAAAAAAAAAAACTGTTGAATATAATTGTATTTCATTATTTATTTGTTGCCTACATTACTTCGGATGAAAATTTGTTTTATATTTCCATAGTCCTACTATATACTAACTAACTGTCTCTATTATTACTACTAATTAAAAAATAATAATTAAATGAACTAATTATAACTATTATGTAAATAATAATAGTTTAATATTTACTGTTCAATTATATCCCTATAAACAATCTCTGCTGACGAATTGAAAGATTATAGTTCATCAAAATCCTCATCCCATTAAAAAAAAACAATGCTTTAGACAATTGTTATTAATTTAGTAGATAGGTGTCATTTATACAGAGATGAAATTTTCACAGTATTCTTCTGCCACTTGAATATTGATGGAGAGAAAACTTTTGTCTCATGTGTTCAATTTACTAAGCTACCAACATAAATATTATTCAAAAAGAATAGTGGACAAAAAAAGTCTTGATTTAAAAGGACTGTATTTCTCTTAATTTTAAAGATAAATACCACACATGGCAAATGGAAGACACAAATGTCTTAATTTATTTGTTTTTAATTAACTTAGAATTGATGAGACTCAAGCAGAATTTATTTGAATTTCTATATACTCAGCAAGAGAGAGAAACACACACACACACACACTTACACAAACACACATGCAGCAACATGAATGCACAAACATCGCAAGGCCTTTCAATTCAGGCCACACATTCCTGAGCACTCTTGCCTCTGAGCTTTGTCTAAAGTCAGACTTGATGTGAAATGATAAGGTTATGAGAAAAAGGAAAAGCTTGTATCACTGTGCTGCATGTCATAATGGGTCATAAAACTTCCCAACTGTTTAAACACCCACTGCCTCCATTTTTGGTGGCCCAAAACAGAATACAAATTAAAAGGCATAGCATTGAACTCCGTGTGATTTTTAATACAAGACAAACACAACAAAATACATTTATATTCAGAAATCCTAACCTCCACCAACATAGCACATCCACGCTAAACATCCACAAACACACACTCTCTGTCCCTAACGTTATGATATACGCAGTCCCCACATGTTGCAGTGCAAACAGTCCTTCTGGCAGGCGCTGCTGCTGATTTGACTTGGAAAACACTTTCACCCCAACCCCGTGGTCACGGACCGTTGCTTCAGAATCGAGGTGCTGTTTTGAACATATAAACCACCAAAAAGGCAGACATATAGAGCCACCACACATAGAGGGCACCACGTGTCATAATGCACCAGACAAACTCCCCAGACCCTATTCTATTCAAATGAACAGCTTTGAATGCCATTTTCCTACTCTGACGCATTGATACAGACGTTGGCTTTGCTGACAATACAAATGCATTGACTTGATGCATTTATCACAGTCTTTCATTTAATACAGGGCCAACAGACGTAAGAAACCTTACAAAACAAAGGCGATGTACAAAGAACACAACACTATTTGAGTAAAAACCCACGACTTTTTGGTTCATTACATCTAGGAGTTTGACACACATAATGAAGTACAGTCAAAAAAGTCGTAAAACATGGCGATTAATCTAATTTAAAAATCACGGAGAAATTTTTGAAATAACACAGACAACGTATATTTTTTCAAGGCGGCGCAGCACACGTACAGAAGTTGAAGCCTTGAAAAACCTGTCCTGAGAGGAGGAAACATGACAAACACCTTTATCTTAAAGCAACCATTGAAATGGAGGAAAGTGAAAACACACTTGCTCACGCGCCCACATCTGTTTAGAATTAATTTCTATGGAAAGTCAAGTCAAATGTCACATGGTTATCTTTAGCTGACTGTGTGCATTCAGGTTGAAGACAGGAGCACGGAGCATGGTAACACTGCACAGGGGCTGCGGCTGGACCAGGCCGAGGTGCTAGCTTGATTTTCAAGGCCGGCTGACCATAAGCAGACTAATTTCCCTTGTGTACTAGAACTGTGTGTCTTAAACGCTCAAAAGTAAGTGTCACTTTTTGTTTGTTCTTCTGGTACGGTGTATATCTGGCTGCCACAGGTAAACCTTGCAATCTGCATTCGTGATAAAGAAAGAGTGAAGCAACTTCAAAAGAACAAGTGAAAGGAAGAAAAAGGTAAAGGTTATATAACAAAAGACTAAATTACCTGATATAATGCTTCAGATGACTTGGAAAAAGGTCTTTAATGAATTTAGCGGAAAACTATGAGCACCGTCTGAAAATGTGTCTGGTGTTGTTAGCCTTCGGCGTTATAACTGATATCTATAGATAAGATGAGTATAACAATTGCGTACACTGTCTTCAAGTCAATGTAGTGAAATAAAACGTGACCTTTTAAGAGAAGGAGGGAAATGTGGTCTGGGTGGAATTCAAAGGATGATGTATTGTTTTAACTCATCCAACTAGTTATCTTTCAGCGGGACAGAGGCAGAAGACTGTGAATAATAGGAAACTGTCTTCCCCGACTAGGCCACAGAGCTTCATATGTTTATGATGACATCATTGCAAGGGTGCCCTGATTGTTTAGATCTTATTTGCATTTTGCAGTTTTATCATTTCAACTTGATGAATCAGCCTGCAGGCCAGGAGAGATGAATGAGAGTGACTGTCTTGGCTCTTGATGCCGTGATGACATACTGGATATCAGTATGAAGGGGAAAAACTAAATAAATAAAACTAAATAAATAAACAAATCAGGTGATTCATTTCATTGTCACTACGGAGTAAAACCACAGAGATTGCTTTCCCACTGTAATCTGTTATTACTAATAACAATGAATTAGAAGTAACAAACCAGTAAATTACAGTAAATTAACTTAAGCCTCAAAATTCAGATTATTTAAATGTTAAACAACAGCAACATTTCAGGAGAAGCGGGACAAAATTTATGGAAAACTTGGTAACTGTTTAGTATAGAGACCAATTCTCATTAATGACTAGTAGATTATTAGCATGCCTGCTATAAACACACTGGCTGTTTATTTGTAAAGCACTTATTCTGCATGACCATATTCTATATCCCTAATCCTACCCAGTACCAAAACTTAACAACTACAGTACCTTACTAACGATTTTTTACTAACGATAAATTTATAAGCAGCAAATTAGGAGTTTGAGGCAAACAACATAGTACCAAAAACTTAAAATTGTGAAGTCTAGGCCTAGGATAAAAAAACAACAACAAAAAAAAAACACACAAATTCATAAACTCCTGAAACATACGGAAATTTCTAAAAGTGAGCATAATATTTAAAGAAAAAAAAACCATGTAATCTGCTAGAAAACTCAAACTAAAAAGCTAAAAACTAAACTAAAAAGTTAAATGTTTAGTAAGATTTATAATAATAATAATAATAATAATAATAATAATAATAATAATTATTATTTATTTCTTCCAGAAATCAACTGGAAAAGTCATGAAAATTCATGGTCAAAATGTGTAATTTTAGAGTTTTATTTCATGGCACCATTTTCACAGATTTATCATAGTTCAAGAGCAATTATTAGCAAAATACAGCTATTACATGGATACTTATAACCATTTATCTGGCTTTAAGGTGTTATAATTGCTGTTTTATAATTATTTTATATTAAAAATGATTTTAAAATCCCCACATACTTCAGTAGAAGTAGTCCTTTTGTCTAACGATATGAAATTTCTTAACACATTTGAGTGTTGAGTGAATCAAGAGTGCTCTCAATTTGAAATGCAATTGATACGGCTATAAATAAGTGAGACCTTGAGAGCTTTGAATATCTTCAACATGGAGTGACATACAGTATGACGAATTTACAACTAAATCTTATAAAGTCAAAGTCCTAAGGAAGCCATCCAGTAGACAGTAGACGCATCCCTCAGACTTATTTTGATTCTCTCTTGTTCAGTCAAAAATGATTAATTTAGGTTAAAAATGAGGTGCTGTTTCTGTTTGGTATTTTCAGTTGGGGTTAGTAGAGCTACTGTGGTTACTATTACATATGCAGGCATGTGGACAGGTAACTCTCGGATGTCTCAGTAGTTGTGTTCTGTTACATATATAAACAAGACATGGAATGTTAAGATCCAGGGAGTGACTGTGCTGTTGCAAAGTGTCAGTGGTGGAGAGTCACATGTCTGAGGAGCTGTGATTTTGATCACAAGTTCTTCTGCAGCTAGTCAGACGTATTCATAAACCAGCAGCATGACTGCATCTCCTATATTCAGAAAGTAAATATAATTTAAAGGGCATGGATAAATGTCATTTGTTAAAGGGACAGTGCACCCAAAAATTAAAATTATGTCATCAATTAAGCATCCTCGTTCCAAACGAGTTTCTTTATTCTGCTGAACAATGAAAAAGATATATTGAAGAAGAACCAAAACAGTTACTATTGTCTTTTAGTGTATGGATAAAAACCACAAACATTTCTCAAAATATCTCCTTTTTCTTTCCACAGAATAAAACAATGAACGATGACAGAATTTTCATTTTTAGGTACAATATCGGAAACTATGTATTTATTTATTTTACCTGGTCCAAGTTTCCTTATCTTGGGAATCAGTTCTTTGTATAAGGCAATATATCTGCAGAAAACACACACACACACACACACACACACACACACACACACACACACACACACAGACACACACACACACACACACACACACACACACACACACACACACACACACACACACAATAAATAAAAAAATAAGTTACATTTATTAGAATTTAGAATACAAAAAGAGAATGTTAATGCTGCTATGTTACCTACAGAATGTAGTGACACCAAAAGCAAATTAGCATATAATACATTAACAAGTCTATACTACTTGTGCATTACATTCTAGGTCTTCTGAAGCCATGTGGTTTGTATGAGTAATGGACTAAAATGTAAACTGATATTAAACTGATATTAATGCAATTGGTTTTTGCAAGGCAAGTTTCAATACGCTTATATTTAGGCTTTTATATATATTGACGAATGCACATACATAGATCACATCAAATATGGCCAGCAGAAGGTCATCCTTACTTGCTTGATGCATGAGAACAAACTTCACTGGTTTTTGTGAAAGCTCAAACGTTATTGCATGACACGCGAGAACAAATCTCATTGGTTCTCATGCCTCAAGCAAGCTTGTTTGAGCTTCTGTTTACCATATTTGATGTGCATATGGATCACAGTTTTTTAAATAAACTTCATGAAATTTCATAGTTTTGGTGAAATGGACTTTAAATGGAGGGACATAAATCGCTTAGGTTTCATAAAAAATATCTACGAGATATGAAGATGACGGATTTGGGTTTTGGTAATGCATTCATGTCCTTTTTGGAACTTGAAAACTCACTTTATATGGAAAAGAAGAGCATTAACATTGCTTTAAACATCTTTTGTGTTCCGCTGAAGAAAGTCATACAGGTTCTCAATGACACAAGGGTGAGTACATTTCTTTCTTTCTTTCTTTCTCTCTCATGCTTGGACTGTCTGTGATGCTGGAACAGGTATAGGGTATAGAACACTAATAGCTGATTTTGTTGAATACCTGCCCTAATGTGTTCAAGCTGATTTCTGGCACTGGGCCTTGTGGTCTCTCCCTGTCCCAGCCTTTGTCCTCTGCTTGTGCTGGTGTTAATAAGGCTTGAGGCACTTCCTCTCTGCCCCGCTGTCTGATTAGACTGACCTGCTGAGCGCCGCGCGCCTCGTTAGGACCTGCTTAACGACGTCTCCCATAGGGACCACTAATTAGCCAGGACTGTGTCGTGTTAGAGGGCTGGACAGGATAGGGTACCCTCTCAGCACCCCTAAAACTAAAACAGCTTCAGTGTCTCTCTCTTTAACCTACACACACACACACACACACACACACACACACACACACACACACACACACACACACACACACACACACACACTGTCTTGCCCAAGATCAGGCCTCAATTCTTTGCCTCTAATAACAAATGAGTTGCCGTTTCCTTTGTACAGAGTGAACGGGGCCAATCAAGGCCCTGAAGGGCCATAAAACTACTGATTCTCTCTCAGAGCTCCCGATGAGGCCTGTCAATTCAGATGGAGAGAGAGAGACAGAAAGACTCTGTGTGCATTATTAGTCTACACTAAGAAACAACAGACCACGTCAGAATCAACACAGTGTTTACACAATGGATTTACACAAGTTCCAATGGCATGCCAGCTGATCTCACACTTGTTGCATAAAATCTTCCTTGAAGTGACATTTTTTAGCATCAGTATTCTTATTTGTCATCATATGCTAAAATTGTTATTATAAGACAACGGCAGTATTTTTTCACATATTAGTAAGCATTGAATCAGGCTTGTTATTTTTAATTATTTCTTTCTCTCTTTTTTTATTTATTTAAGAAATAATAACAAAAGATCAAGCCAAACTATTTGGCATAATTGTAGCCCCCTCATATTTTTTACTTTGTGGTTAAAAAAAAGATTACATTCAGTTTTAAATTAGAAAAAAAAACCAGCTCATTACAGTAGAACGTGTATTGAAGTCACTGTGTATGAACTACATTTTAAATTCCTTTTCATATACTTTATTAATAGACATTATATAAAAAAATCAGCCTTATATCATTCACCCATTATAAATGACTTGAGCTCTAGATGGTAAAACATGTCCATATCCATTTTATTGATCCAGATCAATTATCCACTAAACATGTTATGTAAAGTTTATGCAATTCAAATAGATCTATACAAAAGAAGTGACAAAGTACATTAGTGCTCATTTTCTAACATACTGTATAGCTCAGAACAAAAGGACAACATAATTACACTGAGATTTAGAGGGTGCTTAAATATGGCGGTTGTCAAAACTTGCCCAGTTCTGGTTGGTTTTATGCCTCTTGTCGGGTGTAATTTTGACACCTGTAATTGTAGGGTGATGGTGTAGGCCTTACCCCTCCTCACAGTACACAAGAGCCATGCTCTGAAAGCAGTTGCGGTACTTGATCTCCCCTGGAATGAGCTGAGGACCCTGAATAAGGCTTTTAGCGACATCGAAAGGAATGTTCACACAGGACAAGACCGTTCCTGACACCAAACCGATAGCAAACCTCCTCATGAATTCCAGTCGAGGATCCTGGCATACAGACAGAGAGATAAACTCAAAGTAAAGAGAGTGAGAGCTCTGCTATAGCATGGGAACTTTCTGGAGTTTGTTTCTAAGATGATTAATGATGATCAACACACATTTCCTTTATTTGAAGGGCACAAACAATGCTTTACTTTAATGTTTGCTGAAGATGTTAAAGAAATATTCTGTAAAGTTAAAATAAAATTGTGACATTACATTTGTAAAATAAAGTGGTGTGAAAGTCTAAACGTTTACGAATATTTTACAAGTTAAAGTCAGCACTTTTGGGATGATTGTTTTGACTCGTCCTTAAAAAAGAAAAAAATATGGTGAGACACTTAAAATGGAAGTAATTTTTGAAGCATTCAAAAGCAGAAATACAACTGGTTTTAACTTTACAAAGGAAAGGTTAATAAGTGATTTTGTTCACACTAAAATCATTTTAACACAGATAGTTTATTGCTACATTATTGAAGCATTGATTTAACTTTACAAATTGGCCCCATTACCTTTCATAACTGCCTCACTGTACCCCTTTGATACTAAATAAATTGCTGAAATAAGTGCTGTCGATTGCACTTAACTGGACTTTTCCTTGATGATAAAACAATAACTGTTTGATGAGAGTTTTACTGGCAGAGCCATAATATTCAAAATTATGAAATAACGAGATAGTTGATCCGAAAATACAAATTAAGGAACACAGAAACAATGTAGGTAGATAAAGGAGCTAATAATTTTTTTTTATCTTGATAAGGAGAGATGAAAATATGTATGAAAAAATGCAAGCAAGTGATCGAGCAATGAAGGACTAAAGAAAGAAGTGAAAGAAAGGGGGCACAATGTCAAGGATGTAATGGCAAAGCTGAAATAAAACCTTGTCAAGGTCAGTTTATGGTAGCAGGGCACAGATTAGAGTTTCATGAGAAGAGCAAGGCTTTACTATTGGCTGAAGCAGGTCACATGACCAAGGGCAAACTTTGGGAGAGGATTTATAAACAGAGTTCACACAGACAGACTGGAAGGCATATGGGGACAATTTGGATAATTGGGCTGTGACTCGACACTAGTGTATTACTGTACCAAAGGAAGCCTGAACCAGCACAGCTCTGACGTCTAATTGGCCAGAGTATTTTTTACAAATGACAGCAGCTCAGCAGTGACACGCAACATCGACAGCTAAACCTGAATATCGCATTGTAGGGGAGGAGCATCAATGTGTGACAACAGCGCTCCGCCTTATGTATGGTTTCCACATGAAACACTCCCTTCAACACCATTACATCTGCAGCACACTTTCTTGATGTTCACAGAAAAGAGTCGCTGGATTCATAGCGAATGCTCCTTATATCTTGGAGCCTGTGCAGAATTTGGTTTGATACCCCTGGAGAAGGATCATTAATTTGGATCCTAATCCCAAGTGAGTGATTGGCTTCTTTGAAAATACTAAAGAAAAGCAGATGCTCCACTTAAAATCTGAATCAACCCAGTCGAGCTCTGCCCTTTTGCATCATTGAGTGCTGGTTGTTTGGCTTCTCAGGCAATGACGATCTTAGCACCAGAAGAAGGGGGAATACTAATCTTCAGTAGGACTTCAACTGTAACTCTCCCCTCCCAAAAAATACCTCAGTCTGCTTCCAATTAGTTCATTTGAGTAAATCTAATGCTCCAGTTTATACATGTGGAGCAGGCGTATGGTAACATTTCCATTAAACAAAATTAACTTTTGTTTAGGAGTTAAGCCCTGCCGGATGTGTAATCGGAACCTTTGAGGATGTGATGGAGAGCAAACAGGGAAGGTATTAGTGAGGTTTATATTAGCAGCTCCTCTCCTTCTCTCTCACTCTCAGTTAATGTGCATGATTGACCCCTCCTTTAATTTGCTTAGCTACATGTTCAGTCATCAGCCTGTAAATAGATATATACTATATATATATATATATATATATATATATATATATATATATATATATATATGTATATATATATATATATATATATATATATATATAAAAACTCTGGCTTTCGTACCACTTTTAGACAAATGTTCTACGAGATGAACAACACCTTACAATCACTGTAGTTTTCGACCTGTATGATGTAAATACATGTGAAAGATAAATGTGGGCCTTTATGTTTCATAACTAACTAAATGAAATAAAGGAAAATATTTTTCTTACACATTTACAATAAAAAAAAAAGCTCTCGAGGGAGTTGACTGCTGCGATGCGAGCCTTTGCTTTACGCTCAGAAGGCTCTCTTTGAGGAGACAGCTTTCACTGGCGTTTCTCGCGGTGCCAGCTGCGATTTCGCCGAGGCGGAGCGGTGGTTGTGCTCACGGGATTCGCTTTCGGATCTGCTGGAAGGAATGTAAGACGGGCAAGTCCCTATCTTCTTTCTGAGCCACCAGATCCGGCGCCCACTCTCGGGGGTCAGAAGCCCGCGTTTGCAGTACTTTCTCTCCAATGAGAGGGTGCGACGCGCTGCCTGTCTTTCTCAGAGGAGATTGATGTGGAAAGGCGTCGATGAGCTTGCCAGTTGCACAAGCACCAGTCACACAAGCATATTATGCCTTATATTAACATAAGCAGCATTAATGAAGAGTGGAGCTCATACAGTTAGCTCTCGGGGGGCTGATTGTGCTTTTCTCGCTGTTAAGCGCTCCACTCTCATCGGGCACGCTCCGAGGAGTGTGTCCGTGCATTCGATCTTGCAGTTGCGGTCGTGCTGTTGCTGAGGCACTGCGGCGATCGCGATCACAGGAATTGCACATGATTTGGCGAAAGGGTTGGAGACGACTCATCCTATCTCCACCCGTGTTCACTAAATCTAGAGCTCGTTCTCGAGGCTTGGAAACCAGCGCTGCGGTTTCCTTGTCCTCGGAGGCAGAGCTCGCTGCAGCATCCATCTTTCTCTGAGGAGATTGATGTTGTTTGTGTGACTGAGTAGCATAAAAAAAATAAATAAAAAAAGACATGCCCGCTGCCGAGGCAATGCGTGTATTACATTGTTTCATTTTTATGTGAGTTTTTTCTACACCAGACCGTGTTGACTCGTCTGGTTGCTGACTACATTTAATTCTAAGGAATAAAATGACATATTTATCTGACTATGGGAAGTAAGATGTACAGGGGCTCTAGGGATATATTTTCTTGTGTGAGAACACGTGTGTACTGCTCTTCCTCTGAGGAGGTTGAGGTGGTCAGGGGCTGCTGGGCGGAGCAGTCCCAACCCTGTTCAAGCCCCTCATGCCTGGGAGGTTTCCAGAGCAGCTAGTTCGGCCGTATCCTGCCGGTGCGCCGCTTCAGGGCACCGAGCTAATTGCTCTGATGCCACAAGAGATCGGTCTTGAGAGGCTGATTCCCTTAGTAGACGATTTGGCAGTGTGAAAACTACTGCCAAATGTGTCTCAGTGGGAAACGTAGCGGTGCTAAGAGGCTCGCGACCTCCTGGGAGGTTTCCAGAGCAGCTAGTTCAGCCATATCCTGCTGGTGCGCTGCTTCAGAGCACCGAGCTAATTGCTCTGAAGCCACAAGAGATCGGTCTTGAGAGGCTTATTCCCTTAGTAGACGATTTGGCAGCGTGAAAACTACTACCAAATGTGTCTTAGTGGGTCCTGCACACTGAGGCCACAGAATCCAGTTCTGGTGGGCCCCAAGCAGGCTCTGGTAATGGAACAGAAGTAGACTCTCTGAGGACGGAGACCATCGAGGTGGTCCCTCCTTGGGTTGCAGAGTCCGGGTCCTACAGCCGGTACTTCACTGTTCCGAGGAAGGATGAGGTGTTGTGTCCTTTTCTAGATCTGTGCTTTTTGAATCGCTCAGTCAGGGACTGAAGTTTAGCACGCCTGCACAGGCCAAGTCCGAGGACTGGTGTGTCACGATCTATCAAAAGATGCACTTATCTCCATCCTTCTTCATCGGAAGTTCCTGAGGTTTGCTTTTGGGGGCAAAAGCCTACCAATACGGATCTTCCACTGGCCTTGCACTCTCACCCCACACTTTCCCGACTCAACCACATTGACGATTGGTTGATATTAGCTCAATCTGAGCAGATGACGGTTCGGCACCGAGGTGTCGTTTTCACTCACATGAAAGAGCTGGGGTTAAGACTTAACGCCAAGAAAAGTGTGCTTTCTCCAGTTCAGAGAACCACTTATCTGGGTATGGTGTGGGATTCGACCACGATGCAGGCACGTATGTTACCTGCTCGGATCGAGTCGATCCTCACTGCAGTCGTGAGAGTGAGAGAAGGCCGGTCACTCACTGTCAAGCAGTCACGGAGATTGCTGGGTCTGATGGCAGCTGCGTCCAACGTGAATACTATTGGCCTGCTGTACATGAGACCCCTACAGTGGTGGCTCAAGACCAAGGGGTTCTCCCTGAAGGGAAACCCATTAACATGCTAAAAGTCACGCGGCGCTGCCTACATGCCTTGGATATGTGGAGGAAGCCTTGGTTCTTGTCTCAGTGCCCGGTGCTGGGAGCTCCTTGTCGCTGCGTGATGCTAGCGACAGATGCGCCCTCACCGGCTGGGGTGCGGTCATGAGTGGCCACCCTGCCCACGCTCTGTGGAGTGGTCGCCATCTGACATGGCACATCATCTGCCTGGAGATGCTGGCCGTGCTTCGTGCACTTTGTTATTTTCTCCCAGACCTAAGAGGTCACCATGTGTTGGTGCGCACCGACAACACAGCGGTGGTCTCTTACATCAACCACCAGTGAGGAAACTGTATGCCTTGAAGTGGAAGCTTTTCACTTCTTGGTGCGGAGACCGCCAGCTCGACCCAGTTAACTGCCCGGATGGTACAGTGCTGGATTTCCTGCAGGCTCTCTGCAGGGTTGACCCACTCCACCCTGAAGGTCTATGTGGCGGCCATGATGGCCTCCCGCGCCCCTCTCGGTGGCCAGTCAGTGGGCAGGAACTCTCTGGTTACATGTTTCCTCCATGGTGCGCTGAGGCTGAGGTCTCCGGCCAGAAGAAGCTTATGCTAAGTGGTGATCAGGATGCTATCCTAAGCCTCGAGTCCTCTGATCTCCCCTCTCCTGGGGGTCAAGACTCACTCCTTCTGAAGTTTGGTCATTGGACGGGTTGTCCCCGATTTCTGTCAGGCTCCTTCTCCTTCTCTTGCTTTAACTGTGCTCTTCCACACTAGGCAGAGATTTGAAAGTCTGGTGGCGTGGGCATTCTCGTTCCCCATTCGTTCTCGACGCAGCTCGAGTTCCTGAAGAGGAACGTCTAAGGTTACGTATGTAACCCTGATTCCTCAAAGGAAAGAGATGCTGCGTCGCAGTGCCACACTTCCGGCATCTCTGGCCAGCACTTGCTTCATCCTTTGAGGCTGATTACCGGCTTCGCCGCTCATGCTTTTATGGTTCCTGGTCTCTGACGTCACCCGCCTATGATGTCTCGCCCTTCCATTGGACTGATTATACACGTTATTCAGAAACGTCACGCTGGACGCGTTCCCACATTCGTTCTCGACGCAGCGTCTAGTTCCTTCGAGGAACCAGGGTTACATACGTAACCTTAGACGTTCTCATAGGTGACCCTAAATGAGAACAAGTTACAAAATTCCAAGAGGAAAAAAGTAGTTTAATCAAAAAAAGAAAAAAAAAATATAATAATAAAAAAAATAATAATAATAACAAAAAATAAAAAAAGAATGTGGGTCAAATTGACACCAACACAATAGAAGGGTTAATTCAGCCAAGAGGTCATGCCATGATGTATCGATCTTCTGTTTGGACACGTCTTCTGAACCCTGAAATGCAGAGAAATTAAAAATGTCTTCAGATAAAGTCAATAGAACAAAAAGTGTATATGTATAGGCATTGATGTTTGCCTACAAAACTACCACTGGCACTGCACCCATTTTCCTAAATTTGTTACTTCAGACTTATGTGCCCTCTAGAAGCTTGCGTTCTGCAAGTGAACGTTGCTTGATTGTGCCATCCCAAAGAAGCACAAAGTCACTTTTACGGACTTTTAAATTAAATGTTCCCTCCTGGTGGAATGACCTCCCCAACTCAATCCGAGCAGCTGAGTCCTTAGCCATCTTCAAGAATCGGCTTAAAACACATCTCTTCCATCTTTATTTGACTCTCTAACTTTAGCACTCACTATTCTAATTCTATTCTTAAAAAAAAAAAAATAAAGCTACATTTCTAATCTTTTTGTATTCTATTTTCTTTTCATTTATTATGCAATTATATGTGTGTGTGTGTGTGTGTATATATATATGTATATATATAAGACCTCTAACACTAGCTTGCTCTATTCTTTCCTATTCTATCTGTTTTCTTTTTATTTATTATATTATTTAAAAGCCCTTGCTACGTGTACTGTGTTAACCTAACTGAGACTTGTTATAGCACTTATATATCATTGCTGTTTTTGTTGTTTTTGATTGCTTCCACTGTCCTCATTTGTAAGTCGCTATGGATAAAAGCGTCTGCTAAATGAATAAATGAAGAAATATATATATATATATAAGATAATAAGATATATGGTTTTGTATAAACAGTTAAAATCTGCTGTTTTGGACCCTTTTGACTTTCAGTGTATGGACAAATCAATCAAAATATTCTTCAAAAGATCTTTTCAGATGCAAAAAAAAAAAAATAGAAATAAAAATAAAAATAAAAATAAAAACTTTCATTTTTAGGTGAACTATTCCAAAATCTATTTTGGGTGACACTGAAACTAACATACAGGACTGGCAGGTATGGCATCTTTAACGTTGAAGTAGAAACCAAAGTAGATCATGTTGAAAATGCCATGCCGTCCTAGGGTGGAGGTCAGGCCCTTATTAAGCCCGAGGAGACTGAAGCCATCTGTGTTTATAATCATTATGGCCTGTGCAAATGAAGAGGGTTGCTGCAAGGAGAAACAGAGACCAAAAATATTAGGATCCTCAAAATGAATGACTAAGACATTTTGTAAAAAGTCAAAGACAAAAGCAATACCAAGATGACAATTAATGGCTGTAGTCTCTTACCACTTTGAATCCATGTTGGCCTGTAGGCACACTTTCACCACTTCAAATGGATTTACAACCAGTGCCTCGGTTAACCCTGACCCCAGGCCAGCCACAGAGAGAGCTTAGCATATTGAAGCAGGCAGAATTACATTACAAGAGAACATGACGCCACAATACAAAAGAGAAACACAAAGACTATAAAGAAAGTCGCTCTGTGTTTAATTCAGAAAATACTTTTTTAGATGACCAGTCAACACTTAAGAGATGCCACACAAATCCCATAACTCAAAGGAACAATGCTACTGTGACACTTGGCCTTTTAGAAACGTGTATGTCCAGATGCAGTGCTTGACTTTAACCCACAAATGGATGATTGAAACTGCCACCATCAATCTTCCTAAGAGGTTAGAAAGAAAACATCGACAGGAAATCAAAGATGAATGAACTGGCTCAATCAGAATGACTGGGACAAAGATAACTTACTTCATATGTTGCAATAACAGCTCAACACAACTGTATGATGGAGCTAAAGGTTTCACAATTTCATACTAGCTGAACAGAGAAACATTGGCCGCATAATTCCCCAAATTAACAGCATGTTAATGTGTTCATGTTGGCATAGTTTATGTCTTTTCATGAAAAATGTAATTTCAGTTTAATAATTTGGCATGCCATATTTATTTGGTGTGCATTTTTCACTGACTACAATGTCTGACTGCAGTGTCAGACTGTATCAGGCACAGATTTAGTAAAACGTATAAACATTTTTTCAGTTTAAATGTGTATCAAACATTTTCAGTGCCTTAAAGACTGTTTTTTTTTCTGTAAAGCCTCTTATTCTCACCAAGGCTGTTTTTTAATACAGTAAAACAAAAATACAGTATATTATTTGAATATATTTTAAAATAGAATTTATTCCTTTGATTGTCAGGATCATGGACCTGTTTTGTTGTGTTTTGCCGTCTCTGTTCCTGGTTTTCCTTATATAGATTTTTTCCTGTCCTCGTTTAGTTTAATTATGATTCCTAGTACCTGTGTTTGTAGCACCTTTGTCAGTTAAGTATCCCCAGTGTTTAAGTCCTTGCCTTTGTGTTCTGTGTTCGTTGGTTCTACTTGTTATGTTTGAATGTTTCCTGCCGTCTCCAGTGTGGATGTACCCTGTGTTTTGTTTACTCATGCCTCCTGTGTGCTTCCTAGATAGCGAATTGTGACAGTGATGATAATCTTATTATGAACATTATATCTTATTATAATGAAAACAGTAACTGCTTATTATTTTTATGGAAATGGTGATAAATTTTTTTTCAGGATTCTATGAATAATAGACAGCTCAAAAGAAGAGCATTTGTTTGAAACTGAAAAAAGATGAGTACTTGAATATTTATTATAGCTGATAGTGATTATTTATATGAAATTTTATACAATTATTATTTTACATATCATTTACAACTAAATCAGGTTTTCTTCTCATTGTCAGTGAATCGGTAATATATTTCAGTATTTTCAGATTACAATCACTTAATCATCATAAGTGTGTGTCTTTATCTTGTTATCGACAATAAAGAATAACATTAATCAACAAACATTTCCATCAGTAATTTTGAGGAAGATTAACACTGCTAAATGGACAAATAAAATATGTAGTAGGCTTTTATTCTTATGATTTGTAGCTCTCCATTCAAGCACTTGACCTGTATGTCTGCAGGCTTCAGGCCTACTTGGAGAGTGACAAAGGAGATCTTTGAGTGTGTTTGCATAAGGTGAGCTGGGGATAGTCCACACCCAAACCCTCGATTAATGTGAAATTGTGTGTGTGTTGATTACACTTGCACATTTTGTCTTTTTGTGTGTGTGTATGCGTAGCCATGTATACAAGCTTGTGCATACACTGCAAGACAGTGTGAGAGCCTCATTACTCATTTTCTGTCTGAAAACCGGACATCTCTTTGACCGTGTTTACAGAGCCAGCCATGCGCTCTTTCATTTTTTATTTGTCATATTACTGCATGTCTTCATCAATCATACTGAGTCGTTTCACCTGGGGGGCGGAGCCACAGCTCAATCGCTCTGTTGAATTCACTTACGGGCTTGGAAATGATCTCACTCCACCTCCTGCCTCTCACACACTCCGTACATCAATCTTCCCAGAGCCTGTGGGCTCTGTGCAGATTGACATCTCTAGCTAGAGAGGGCGGAGATAGGTGTGATTGATAATTCAGGTGAATGTTTTGCCCATTCTTGACTGTTCGACGAGGCAGTGGATGTGAGTTCCGCTGCTGGGCTCATTCGTGAAGCCTGATGCCACTGATAGACTGCTGTCAAAGTAATGTCAAAGCTATCTTTCACATGCCTTGCTGAGCCGCATTCGTCTCGATTACAGTTAGTTCCCGCTGCCAGCACGCCATGTAATGAGGAGAGTGTTTCGCTTGACTGTGAATATGATTGTGTGTATAGTATCAATGACAGTGTGTGTGTATATATCTCGCCTGTATCAGATGACTTACCATGCCGGGTGATAAAGAAGAAAGCTCAACAGCTTCTTTTACTGCTCAAAATGTTAAAAAAAACTGCAAAGAAGATCAGGACAACCTGTCAGGAAGTGTTTTCAGACGCAACATGCATTCACATATATGCATACAGACAAGATGAATGCTCACACCCTAAGCAAACAAAGCTCAACTGTAGTGAATGAGAACACTCAAGCTGTCAACATGACACTGAGCAAACACAAATACACACATAGATGACTATTAGGATGATGTATAATTCTTTATAATTAGTAAAGATTTGCTCAGCTTGACAGATATTAGATAATAAAACATTGGAGGAATGATGGAGGCCTGTTAATAGGTTTAAATCAACAGAAGCGGAGCATCATGGATTCATGTTGAATGAATAGAAAATTCTCTCATAATTTACTCAACCTCATGTCCTTACAAATCTGTATGATTTATTCTGCGTTACACAAAAGAAATTCAGAAAAATATCCTGGCTACTCTTTTCAGTATAAAGTGAATGAATAATGATTTGGGGCATCAAGCTCTAAATTGACAAATGTAGCACCATAAATCTCATGCACTATCTAAGTCTAAGTCTTCCTAAGTTATACAATAGTGATGAATAGACCAGAATTCAAATAGTTAAAAACAGAAAATCTTAACATACACCCTAGGGCAAAAGGGCAAAAACTGTACCTTAAAAGGTTCATATTAACTTGTGGCAGTTTATTCTTCATTTTCATTGAATAAAAGCTTACATTTTGGTCTGTTGGACACACAACCATACTACACTTTTAAAAATAAAGGTTGTTTATTAGCATTTATGATTCCATGAAGAACCTTTAATATTTCCATGGAAAGGTTCCATTATACAAAAGGTTAAGTGGAAAAGGCTTATTTAGAGTGTTAAAATGTTCTTCAAACTAAAAAGAAAATGGATATTTTAAGAACTGTTCACATGGTTCTTCTATGGCATCTCTGTGAAAACGTCCTTTTGAAACCTTTCTTTTAAAGAGTGCATGGCCTAAGGAAACTTAGATTTAGCCACACGAGTTGCAGAGTATAGACTACATTTCTGATGCTTTTGAGCCCTTTTGGAAACTTAAAGGGATAGTTCACCCAAAAATCTAAATTATGTCATTAATAACTCACCCTCATGTCGTTCCAGACCAGTAAGACCTCCATTCATCTTCGGAACACAGTTTAAGATATTTTAGATTTAGTCCGAGAGCTCTCAGTCCCTCCATTGAAACTGTGTGTACAGTATACTGTCCATGTCCAGAAAGTTAAAAAAAACATCATCAAAGTAGTCCATGTGACATCAGAGGGTCAGTTAGAATTTTTTGAAGCATCGAAAATACATTTTGGTCCAAAAATAGCAAAAACTTCGACTTTATTTAGCATTGTTTTCTCTTCCGTGTCTGTTGTGAGAGAGTTCAAAACAAAGCATTTTGTCATATCTGGTTCGCGAACGAATCATTCAATGTAACCAGATCTTTTTGAACCAATTCACCAAATCGAACTGAATCATTTTAAATGGTTCGCGTCTCCAGTAAGCATTAATCCACAAATGACTTAAGCTGTTATCTTTTTTTTAATGTGGCTAACACTCCCTCTGAGTTCAAACAAACCAATATCCCAGAGTAATTCATTTACTCAAACAGTACACTGACTGAACTGATGTGAAGAGAGAACTGAAGATGAACACCGAGCCGAGCCAGATATTGACTAGTTCACGAGTCAAGAACCGTTTCTGTCAGATGCGTACGATTCGAGAACCGAGGAGCTGATGATACTGCGCATGTGTGATTCAGTGTGGAGCAGACTGACATACAGAGCGTCTGAACTGAACTGATTCTTTTGGTGATTGATTGTGAACTGATTTTGTGCTAATGTTATGAGCCCAGGTAAGGCTTGAAGGCTTGAATCAAGGGTAATCATCGCCAGTGACGCCAATGACGCCATTACGTCGAGTGCAAAAGAAACGGTGAACCATTTTCTTCAACCGGTTTATTGAATCGAACTGTCCGAAAGAACTACTGGTGATCCGAAAACCGATGCAACCGGTTCTTGACTCGTGAACGAGTCATTATCTGGCTCGGCTCGGTGTTCATCTTCAGTTTTCTCTTCACAGCAGTTCAGTCTGTGTACTGTTTGAGTAAATGAATTACTCCGGGATTTTGGTTTGTTTTAACTCAGAGGGATTGTCAGCCACATTAAAAAAGTTAACAGCTTAAGTCATTTGTGGATTGATGCGTATTGGAGACGCGAACCGTTTAAAACGATTCAGTTCGATTTGGTGAACTGGTTCAAAAAGATCCAGTTACATCAAATGATTCATTCGCGAACCGGATATGACAAACTGCTTTGTTTTGAACTCTCTCACAACAGACACGGAAGAGAAGACAATACTGAATAAAGTCGTAGTTTTTTATATTTTTGGACCAAAATGTATTTTCGATGCTTCAAAATATTCTAACTGACCCTCTGATGTCACATGGACTACTTTGATGATGTTTTTCTGTTCTCATTTGTAAGTCGCTTTGGATAAAAGCGTCTGCTAAATGATTAAATGTAAATGTAAATGTAAATGTTTTTCTTACCTTTCTGGACATGGACAGTATACCGTACACACAGTTTCAATGGAGGGACTGAGAGCTCTCGGACTAAATCTAAAATATCTTAAACTGTGTTCCGAAGATAAATGGAGGTCTTACTGGTTTGGAACGACATTAATGACATAATTTTGATTTTTGGGTGAACTATCCCTTTAAAAGCTCTAATCCACATTCACTGGAAGAAAGTCACAAGAATATTATTGAAAATTTCTCTTTTTGTGCTCCACGTAGGAAAGAAAGTCAAATGGGTAGAATGACATGATTTTCACATGAATTTTCATGTGAATTTTCATGTGATCAAGTCCTTTATGGTAAAGGCTAAAGCATGTTGAGTCTACAAATCCAAAGCTTTCCAATAATGGAATTATACCCCTTCCAGATGTTTTTAAGATTGGAAAAGTAAGACATTAATGTGCTCGGTTTCCTTTCAGACAACCTGAGTGCTCATCTAAACTCAAGAGTATATATATGTACTGTTTATATATGATACTGAAGTGAGGCCGGTAGCAATCTTTGGCCATATAGGTCAATATTGGGAGTTCTCAACAGCAAACACATGTGGCATGACGACAAACATAGAGAGAGGCTGAGTATTTTTGATCCTCCTGGCTAAAGCCGGTACTCTGAGGACATATGTATGTGGTCTCCGTGTATGCTTACACTCAGAAGGCCAGGTTGCAAAGATCAGATCGTGTATGGTTTAAGTGATGAGTTTAAGCTCAAATCAGATGTGATTCCTGTTACCTTCACTGCTCTCTTTGGGGTCTTGGCCAAAATAGGGAGAAGGATTCGCTTGTAGAAGCCAAACACTCTGTTGAGGAAAAGGCATCGCTCATTAGGTTTGAAACACTTAATAAATAAATGAAGATTTATGTACGAGCCACATTTAAGCGTCTATTTGGCCAATTATGTGTGCAGTAATGAAACAACAAAAACAATTTGCATCTCATATAAAATTAATTTCAATATGGAATAACACTGATATGGTAAACATCAAGGCTAGGCTGTATGGGTGATTTGCTCCAATATGTACTTTAACTAATTATGTTCTAACCTCTTACCACTTGATTTTAACATAATTACAAAAAAATGATTGAAACTGTGACACTCAAGAATACCATAACAAGTAAATATTTTTATTCCATTTTCTAAATTTTTACAAATAAGAAAGTAAGAAAGTAAGTGAGTAAGTAAGTAAAAACATGTTTTAAAATACATTTAGACATTTTGGTAGCAAGCAAAAAAATACAAAAAAATAAAAAATAAAATAAAAATAAATAAATAAAATCAAATAAAAATGGTCACCTTATATTAAAGGAAAAGCTAAAGCTAAACAAAATTTTATATGATCTGAGGTTGATGATACATTTTGAAGGTTAAGCACGTACTTGGAAAAAAGCTGATCAAGCAGGCAGTGAAAATGCTGAAACAGTACATATGCAGTGTGAATATAGCATGGAAAAATATTCACTGCATCAATAAATGGAGCATTGTGAAAGCATAATGGAAGACCAAGACACAGATAATGCAACAAATATATATATATATTTTCAAATATTAAAAATAAATAAATAAATACTACTACATCTACTGCTACTACTAATTTAAACTTAAACTTAATATCTAAATCTAAAATATTTAATTAATTGATTGACTGATTGATTGATGCAGCTGAATTATTGGAAGAATCTTGACTGAATTTGTGTTTAGGCTTAATCCTAATTGGTGCAACCTATCTAAAGTGTCAAAACTTGCTTAAAGAGGTGGTTCAGTGTTTTTTTCTAGGCTTGATTGTGTTAAAAGGGTGCAGTCTAATGTGTTTTTTAAAAATGCATTATTTTTCACATAATTTATATTTATTCCACACTACTCTGTTTCTTCTCTGAGAAACGCATTGATCATGTCCTTATTTTATGTAGCTCCTTCTTCAGAAATAGGCGATGGCCTCCGATTGGCAGTGTTGGTAAAGTTCACTTTCTACATGAACTAGTTCAAAGTTCAATTCACAAATTTTTAAATGAACTAGTTCAGTTCATAGTTCAAACTACAAAAATTTTGAACTAAAGTTCACAGTTCCAAAAATGAACTAGTTCATAGTTCTTTTTTTCCATATGTTGCTGCGAGCTATTATTTTTCAAAATTATTGCCACAGCCCATATAGAATCACAGACAGCAATTATTTTATCAGTTTTAACAATGAAGCTATGCGTCAGATTTCATCTTCATATCCAATTTTGAATCCTTATCCAACCAGGGTTTACATTAGCATTGAGGGGACAGCATTTCCCCATTGTTGCTTTAATGCTTTGTCTCCCATTCTCACCGACCTTGTCATAAACATCATAAAATTCTTTTAAATGATCATACGCCTTCTTGCTACATGCTGCTGTCGTTTGCTGTTTTTTTTTTTTGATGACGCGTCACGCATGCGGCGGACGGCGGTGCGACACTGGTGGCTGGTGTTGCCAGATTGGGTTTTTTCCGCTACATATTAAGACCCGTTTACGGTGTGTTTTAGCCGGGTTTTCGCCTGGAAGGCTCTATAGAAATCTGACGCCCTATTGAACGAAGTTAACCTGAGAGATCGTGCCGTTCTCAGACACCAAAATGAACGAGTTCACAGTAACGTTCATCAGGCATTAATACATCACGTTCAGTTCACGTTCGCCCAAAATATGAACGAGTTCATGAACTATCGTTCAATGAACGCGTTCAGGCACAACACTGCCGATTGGTTAGCTAGCCCAGTGTGTTGTGATTGGCCAAACCGCCTCGAGCACACGTCTAAACGTCCCGCCCCTCACCTCAGCAGCATGTGCTCCGGTTGTATTGTAAACGTCATTAATATCGCTTATCAATTTGAGCCCAATTGAGAAGCAGAGAATATTATCGAAGAGGACTGTGCAGAACCTGTGCAAGCATGGCTTTTAATGGTAGGCCTATGTTTTTTGTTTGTTGTTGTCTAATACTTTTAGATACACTGGTATTTGTAAATGATGCACCTTTTGTTAGCTTTTAATATATGGTTTTATCCTTATTAAAGCTTTAATACAGTACACCAACTGCACGCGCATCCATGTTTAATGTTTCTCATAGCTATATGAAAATAAGTGTATAGTTGTAACAGTTAATTGTTGGAGCTGAGCTGAATGAAAGAGAGAGAGAGAGAAAGAGAAAGAGAGAAGATGCAGAGCGTGTGCAGAGCAGGAGGATGTGGGGAACAGTATTAAGAACCACTGCTTGGTGGATCACGATTCATATATGAACAGATTTTTATGTGCACCTCTAGTTTTCTCTTCCTCTTCTCTAAAGCAATACATCATGACCCATTGCTGCCTTTTCACAAGGGTGGGGTTTATCTGGGTTTGTGATGTCACAAACCTGGGAAGTAACTCATTGTAGTCCCTACCAGCAGTTTTTGTAGGCATTCAACTGCCAGAATTTTAAAAGATGATATCTCCGTTTGCATTGAACTTTAAGCTTCGTAACTTTGCAGATATTGTTTATGCTCAAATACCAACATTATACACTAACTAATATTAAAAAAGTTAAATTGCAATGAACCACCCCCTTAAGTAAACGACCAAGTCGCTAGATATGACTAATATTTGCAACTTTCACACATCTTGACTAATGGTGCTACACATAATAATGCTGAATTCTATGCTGATGTGTTAATACTATGGAAGTCCACCCCCATTATCATGTATTGAGCTCAGCTTCGTTGTAATGCACTAATGCTTCCAGGGTACTGTTTCTAAACCAGAACAGGTTAAACTGGTCTAAACACACAAACAAGCAATTATACATGAAAAACAAAAGCCCTCAACCAAAGGATCTACATTTTTACGATTTCAATGTCTAAAAAGATTGCGAAAGCCAAACCATCTCTTGGCATTAGAATCAAAACAGGTGAGATTCTTCAGCTTCTGCTATATAATTAATAATGAGTTATTAAGAACGCATAACTGACACAGTATTGCTTTAAAGAAAGCAGCTTCAAGGGATACTTATCAAATAATAGAGTTAGAACTGCAAATAGACTTAGACAGTAACCCTTGACAGGTTATCTGTATGATAAGCAAATGAACACAAACAGTCTTTGTCTTCCAACAGCATTACCATTTATATCTTTTCTCATTTGAATATACTTAGAAAGATGATATATGTTTGAATTAATCTAGATATAACCACACATCAAGGCTACTTGCATAACTGTCATGATACAGGTTTAACGTTTTAACAGCACAAATTGTATTTCAAACTGAAGATGATCCAAATGTGTTGGCCTACCATACTGTGTCTTAACAGTCTTAACACTTTATTTTTTAAGTGTGACAGTCGAATATTTTCTTTGATTTTAAATATAATTCAGGATCTAATGGACATCCTCAACCTGCTTAAGCAAACGGTGTCCAAAATAAGTGTCCAGATTTTGAGATTCCAGTCTGATCAATGCTTCAGCACGTTCTCGCCACCCCTAAATGCAGACATGTGCACTTTGAGAAGCAGACAATGTTTGGAGAGCACATGCACTTTTTCTGAAGCTGAAACCTGACTCTGTTATGCTTTCTGTCAAGTTGAAAGTCAGGACAAGCCCGAGCAAGGGGAGACACCTGAGCTTTTCTTCTTGCTCCTCATTCTCTCATACAAAAAACTCTGCAGTATGGTAAAGAGCTAACATTTACCTAGAACTGTGTGTGTAGTTTCAGTATTGTAGTAATATATGTCAATAAGAAAAGGTCTGTTATCGGATTTATTGTGGTGTGATACAATTGGTTAGTAGGAATGACAATAAATATTGATGCCTAAAATCATCAGGTCATTCGGCCTCTTTTTTAGAGCTGTACTAGCTAAACTTTTTTGACGACTTTTCATCAAAGAAATCAAAAGACGATTTAATTCTTTGAAGTCCACATTATACCAATTTTAAGAATTAAAGTAAAGATGAGGATTATACTATTTTGTTTAGAATTTGGAAGAAGTCTACCTGGAAACAACAGAAAAAAGAGAAGAAAAAAAAAACGAATGAGTGAACAGATGCAGTCATTATTATTTTTTTATCATCAAATTGAATCATGGCTCAGAAATGTTCTATGAAATAGGTATTTAATGTTTAGGGCTGTCAAAAAATTATGAATAACTTGATATGCTTATTAATCGAATTATAACCGCATTTATTAATAAGTTATTGTTAATTTCTACATACAGATTATATAGATTTATACAGATTATAAATACACAAATGTATAAATCCACATTACTGTATTGTGAGCGAACACGAAAGAACATTGAAAAATAGTACATTTGTAAATCAACATTAATCTGCACTACTGTGTCAAAAGTTTGGGGTCAGTAAGATAACTCCATTGAAGTTGACTCCAAACTTTTGAACGGTAGTGTAGATTAATAAATATTGTAAAAATTGTACTTGATTGTTATGATACCTATAAAGTATTAATTAATTGTAAAATCTTAATGTAAATGTATGTAATGTGTTTTCTAAAATATTTGAATGCTTTTATATTATTTCCTAATAATATAAAAGCATTAAATTCCCATTACAAAACGTATCAGTCAATTAATTGTTTTTGAATGCAAAACTATTGTTTTGTCTGCTCTTGGAAAGCTTAGGGGCTGTTTACATGACAACATTTTCAGCTGAAAATGGGAAACTTTTTATGCGTTTAACCTGTTTGTTTACACGACAACAGCGTTTTGGGGACTGAAACCCATATTTTTGAAAATATTATCCATTATTAACATTATCGTATCACTGGCCTGGGATATGTAATACAACATTTTTGGCAGTTTTCGTGGATATGTGTAAACGCAAATCGTTTCAAAACCGTTGTTGTGTATACGTGAAACTTTTCAGTTTAGCATTAGTGAGGAGCATTCTTGCACATTGCATAAAACAAAAACAAACAAACAAACAAACAAAAAACTCCTACAGGTTTGTAACGACACTAGAGGAAGTATAAGACAGAATTTTCATTTTTGGTTGAACTATCACTTTAATACTAACAGTCTTTCTAATAACTAAAGCTTCAGCTCATGTAACGTCCTTGTATGCATTTAAGAGGGCTTATGCATCCCGGGAGGGGACGGGTAAAAATGAAACAGATTCTCAGTATCAGTTCTAGCATGTATTGATATTGAACACACGTGTGTGTACAGGGTGGCGTGACAGCTGCATGTGAACGTCTGTCATTGTATTGTGAAAACATGTCCCAGCAGTCAACAGAGATGTCCTCGGCTGATTTAGTTGGGGTGTAAATATTATCGTTTCTGCGAACAGAGATGAGGCGATTAGCGAGCAAATTTACCCATGCCGTGACCACCACTCGAAAACCTTTGACCCACAGCTAATTACTACCACACATCCCATCGGATGACAAACAATCTCTATATCACCAGCATCACGATGTGTCAGATGTCTCAAGCCTCACTTGTCAGGTGAGATGGCAACAGAGAGGCATTGTTACAAATTAAAGTGTCTGGCATAATGGGACCGACATGAAGAGCTTTTGTCCGGCCAAAATGGAAGCATGCAAACGCCGGTCACGTGTTTCCCGGGTGTTGTCAGTCTAAGAAACATCAGGTGGTGAGATAAAGCTCCAATTTGTTACACACGCACTTAAGACCCCATTTGACTACGCCTGGTTTGACTATGCCTGAATGCCAATTTGACTCTAAATGTAAGCACACAGTTGGCCCTCATAAGCAAATGCTCACACATTTAGGTACGTGTGGGTCCAGCTGCTGGAGTTTGTATAGGTGTGATTTGTCTTTGATTTGCATCAAACCCCATTTCTCCCATTCGACTCATAGCCACATCCTTCAACATAACAAAAGCAGAGGAAGGAAATTAAACATTAACCAAATTGGATAATGAGGCAAAATGTTTGATCCCTGTTGTGGGACCGACTGTCAATGAATCACTGGGCTGATGGGAAAGTATATGAAATATTGACCTTTCAGTCTTTATCTACTTTAAGTAAGTGTACAGTTGTGATTGTACATGGTGGACCGGGAGCTCTTCTTATCCTAACCCTTGTCAACAACCTGAATGGTGATCTGCAAATATTGTCATTGCTTCTCAAGCCTTTAACTTTGACATTGGTTTGGGGTGCCAAAATGGCTCCAGGCTCATGAATCAAGGAGTGAAGAAGCAGGGACGTTTCATGAGATTTGGCTTGAAATCAAACATGACAGACAGAGTATAACAACACCACTTCATCAGCTCATTTCCTCAAGTGAGTAATGCAGAAAAGTAGCTCGGAAACTGATCTGATCGTTTGAATTTGAAATAGGAGAAATAATATGTAATGATATGTAATGATTATGTAATTTTTAAAATATGGGAAAATATGTCAGGTTTTCTATCCGGTCTTTCAGATTAACAAATGTGTTTATCATTGTGTTTGATCCATAAACATATTAATAAAAAAGCATTAAAAATGGACATCAGACATGTGACAGTGAAGACTAGAGTAATGGCTGCTGAAAATTCAGGTTAGCATCACACAAATAAATTACATTTAAAATATATATTTAAAATACATATTTTAAAAAAATTAAGCCTGGTGAAAATAATAGACTTATAAAAAAAAATAAAAAAAAGCCTTTTAAAGCCTTAGCAACTTGAGCCTTCTTCTCAAAACACCAACAAAAAGTTCTATAAATCACCAGCCATGACACAAACTGTGAAATAATTATGTACAATCAAGCTATTTATATATGTGATCTAAAACTATTAGTACTTTCTTTCTATGATGATTTACACATGCTACATTGTGACGCAAGGGAATGTTCATAACATTTCAATAGACTTAGAGCCAATTTACAGATGGATCTCCAGCTCTGAACTAATTTGTGTGTGGAAGCTGAAGGGCTCGGGTTTCTACCGCACAGAGGGGAGGACCAAAGCAAAATATGGACCGAGAGCAAAAGTGCAATCCTGGCCCATACAGCAAGAGTATGTTTATTTTCAATAATAATTCCACAACAGTAACTCCCACCACCATTTGTGTAAATTAAAACTAAGTGGTTCAGCCTGGGACTGATCATGCTACCGGCTACTGTGTGGTGATTCCAGCCACAGCACAAACAGTCGGAAAGTGATAATTGGTTTAGAAGAAAGAAGAGGCGTAATCCACAGGAGAGACCTGCGGGATGCAGCCGATGACAGCTACATGGAGAGAGAAAGTACAATGGATCTCGCAATGGCCAGCCAGTCACCTGGGGCCACACGCGCACATATATTCTCACACCTTGCTGCGGATCAGCTTTAGATCCACTGTAAAGCTGTCATCTTGCCATAAAAAGGGCTTTCTTTCAAGCCTGCACACTGTCTGAGATCTGACACGTGCCTCATGTTGTGTGGCGAAGGGAGAAGAAGAAAAACTGAAAGGAGAGCAAATCAGTTAGGAAAGGAAAAAAAAACAGGAGGGAGAGACAGAAACAGATAAATCTCTGCCTCAAGCACTCTACCTCACATGTATGCTTTTCCAGTTAACATGACACGTTGAACATGCCACTGCAAAAGCATAATATAATGAATTTAATGACTTCACTTAGTTTTTTAGTTTGTGATTTTTTTTTTTTTACACCAGGTTTACAACATTTCCAAAGCTCAAAACATTGCCTGTCACTAGGTGTACGTTGTTACCATCCATACAGGAGTCATGTGTGCCTATTTTTTACACTGAATACATGAAAACAGCAGATGAGAAGTACTGAAAGAAAACATTAAAAACCAGAAATGTCATTCACACTTCCAACACCTTCAACTTTCAAACCTAAACAAAAACTGTACCTATAGTCCTGGTGGATTCATACATTTTGAAATTCTGAGAGAAATTCTGATGGTATTGTTATACAATACAGTACAGGATGGATGGATGAACATTCAGATAGATGGACAGACAGACAAAAATACATTTAATGCTTACCCCTCAGTGCGAATTATAGTTTTGAAACAGTCTCCAAGGCCTTTATAGCTATTTGGGTCACCCTTCCCTCTCTGTATTTGAAACCTGAAAAATAAAATGATGTCAACTGATCACCATAAGACTTGATTTGCACAAAATATTAAGTTACAAACCTTGATCCGAAACATTAAACTAACTTTTTAAACCAGTGAGCTCTGTTCCAAGGATAACATACTACTGGTTTATAATCACTCACAAAAATTCACCAAGGTAATGTACTTGTAACATACTGCTGTAATATTATAATAAATTCATATGGGATCATTTCCAAACTGTGAAAGAATAATCTTATTCATGTATTTACTGTATTTAAGGGGCCTAATTACAAATGTATTTCATGCAAGTAATGGCTGCATTTCACATTTGGGAAAAAAAGCCAAATAACGTCCACAAGAAAAACAATGATTAAGTATTCATAAATTCTGGAAAACATCACTGCCACACATACATTATGTTCAACATTCCTCCATTTAGATGAGTGAGAGATCATAGAACGACCACCATATGCTATCAATTATCTGTGTGCAAGAAATGGGGGAAATGTGGGACACTGGCTAATCTGTGGAAAGTGTCGACACAAGTTTTAGACGTCTGTCAAAATCCAAACTGCTCTTCTGTTCTTTCTGAGGAGGCGCTGACTTTCTCGGTCCCTTTAGCACAGCAGAGAAGTCAAACATTTACTTAACCCATCCTTACCAATTAGCTTTGCTTTTCCTATAGCCATAGACCTTGTAGCTGCTAACTTTGTCGCTAACATGCTAGTAACCTGCAGATAACAGTTCTGAAGTTACGTGTACATTTTTAATATGGTACAAATGGTCAAGAGATGTTTTTGTAGCAACAAGCATTCTAGTAACTCCCTAATAATGGGCAAACTGAACCATGTAAATGTTTAACGTGGTCCCAGCACAGAGTGTGAGTTTGGGGAAAGGGATTTAAAAGCAAATGTAGAACCTTTATTTCGACACCACACTATGATTTGTTTGTAGGCCAGCATGCCAAGACAACTTACAAGGGTTCATGCTGGGTATCTTTTTGGGCACACAGAGACAATAAATAAACCAATCTTTGGCCTCCAAGAATGAATAGATGAACTCAGAACAAACTCTGAGTGGAAGACACGGAATGAGAAAGATTCTCTTCATATGGCTTTGACTGCCTTGTCAAGAGGTCAGCAGTAAGTCATCCTGGCGGGTGCCTGATGGGGCCATAAAAGTGCCCTGGTTCCATCGGATGAGAGGGTTTACTGAGGTGAGCAACCTTTCATATCGGCAACAGATTAACATCTTAGAGGGGTGTCCCCAGCATCCAATTTTGTAGATTCCCAAATAGCTTGTAACTTGTGCCTGAGAACCAGTTAAAGAAGCATCATAAATGAACGTCCAACACCATATTAAAGAGAAAGAAGAAAAGAGGGATTTTGAAACAGCAGGCAGTCAAGTGAGGGAGGATGTAGGGATAGGGGCATGCAAAAGGATGGGGCACCAAACCAAAAGATTTAAGACCAGTGGAGTTTGTAAACTAATTTGAAACCATTCTAATTAAAGGCACATGAGAGCAAGGTCAAGGAATGAAGATGGGCTTGTCCCACCAAAACCAAAGTTTCCATTTCTCCAGTACACTGGGATGGCCCGACCCACTGTAGCTCAGAGGTGGCTGGGCCATGGTCCGCTTTCAGCTGTCTGACTGCACTGCTGACCTTGGGGTCACCTCATTTCCTCATGCCCCTTGCCTACCCTGTCATAAAAGCCTTGGACCAAATGTCACAGCTCAGGGAGTGGAAGAAAATGGGGAATATTTGGCTCTGGACTTTCATAAAGTGTCACCAAGCTTCCGTCGCTTACTGAAAGTAGTTCAGAATAGAAAATAATCTTATGATAAGGTGAACCTTCTTGTCCTCTAGCCAGAATATTAGGAGTGCACCTTTAGACAGATTATTGGAGATAGATATTTAAAGAGTTCAGTCTCGAGAAGGGTTAAGGTCTGATTCAGTTGGTCTTGGTGTCAAGCTCCCGGTTCTAAAGTCAACAAACAGAGGAACTGTGAAAAGCCCAAAGGCTTTGTTAAAAGATCTGGCTCTCAGAATCCTTCTCAAAGTATACCCAGAACGAAAAGATACACTTATAGGTGACGATATCTGTGAGTTCATCAAAAACCTCCAATGACCTTCTGTACTCTGTTTTTATAGGACTAGAGTGCCATCGTGCATAGTCAGGTGAGGGTGAAGGTGAGGCCAACATGGAGCTTCTACGGGTGAAATGAGCACCAGGGGGTAAATAACCCTACCATCTCCACCTGACCCCAAACTCCTGTAAAATGGCAAACTCTGAACACTCTGACAAGAAAGAAAATGAGAATAAAAAGCAGGAGAACACCTCCTCTTTGTATTTTTATAGACAGAAGTGAAGTGTTTCAGGTCCAGGCTGAGTGCGAGGGCCTCATCCACATTCAGACCCTGTATGTAATGGGCCAGCACCGGGTCATATGGGGCGGAGGCTGTGCCCCACTGGAAAACGTGCTTGATGGGTAGAAGCTTAATAATGATGGTGTTAAAAAAAAGCACTGTGGGAAGGGCAGGAGGTTACTGGGTTGATCAAAAGGCTTGAGTTTGATGGGTTTGCCTTTAAAGGGGCATGCCAAACTTTTAAAAAGGTCTCTTAAATTTGCCTTGTAATATAAAGGGGTATACCCCAAATAATGGAGCATGGAGTGGGAACTGCATTATTTCATTTATGACTATAATATCAACCCCATGATAAACAAGGTCCCATGAGCAAAAAACCATCCTGCAAATGAAGCTTTTATAACTTTCATATGACTTCCTTTTTCCTTTATTTAACTGAAACTGTGTGACTGTAGTTGTGACAGGAACATTTTTAAATGGTTGGCATTTGATATTGGCCATCTATGTTTCCAGTATGGCACCATGATAACCAACTATTATGTGGTATATATAAGTCAATAAATTGTTGGAAAATTATGCATTGGCTTCATTCACTCAGTCCATGAACAATTTTTCAGCTGTAAGAATCTTAGTAAAACAAATATAACTATGGCTAATAATTGATTATTCACAAATGTTTTTAGTCATGGCATTTTATTTCAATTATTCAGTCTTTAATTCTTAGTCATGTTAATACGTTTTCCATTTGCTGCCACTGAACCGACAACACTTTCATCAAGAGCTGAAATAAAAGCAAAATTAGAAAAACCGAAACACACACGTGAGCAAGGTTTCTTTTACACACAATCAGCGGTGAATAAGAGAATCCAGAAGGCAGCATTAAAGAGAAATCTATTTTTTACAGCCAGACAGTTAATTTTAATGAGCAGGATCATAAAGATGGCAGACGTCCATTGCAATGGTACATGAGGTTAAACCTCTCTAACCTAAATGCTCCATGATCATGATCATGCTACACATGAATATCAATCAATGCTGTGCGACAGCATAAATCAGACTATACATAAGCAAAATAACTTTGATACTTGAGTAGCGGGGTGAATATAAAAGTAAAACCAATGAAATGCAATGCTTTTGGAAAACTACAGGGAAATTTGTCTCTTAAAAGTGTCTTGATTCACTGCAGACATGCATTGGTGCTTTCCTCTTTTCTTTTTGCTTTTCAGAGATGGTCCTCACTGCAGATCACAAGATCCAGGGGGTGAGGTTGGATCCAACTCCTCTCTCCTTCATTTTCCCTAAACCTACCCGTTTCCACCCTCTGATCCCTAAACCTATCCATCTTCGCCCCTAAACCTACCCATCTCCACCCATAAACCTACCATCTTCACCCCCTGGATGTGTACTGCAAAACCGGAGTTCCTGAATTACAACTCTACATGTGCACCTCTTACCCCCTGCCTGGTAAGAACTCAGAAAGTGTGGGTCACAGATGCTGTGAGGCGTCTGACAGACACAGGAGATAAATGAGTTTTCATCAGACACTGCTTCTCTAAAACAGGTCACTTCAGCACACTGGGATGTTTTTGCTTTATTTAGTATGCTTGTAACATGCATTTGGGAGTTTGTGACAACTCCTTCAAGCAGACCTGTTTAATACTAGGTCATGATGTGCAATGGCAGTCACATCAGCATGAGGTCACACCACAGCTCCATCGGCACATTAGCAGTTATTTTCCAGAATCTTAAGTCAAACATTTTCAGAATAAAATGTGATGTGTGCCTGTGTGTGTAAAAAAAAAAAAATGATATTTTGGTGTCTATATGACTCTGGTCCCTCCTTTAAAGGGACAGTTCACCCTAAAATGACAGTTTTGTGATCATTTACTCCCCCTCATACAATATACAATCAAAGCCAAAAGGGTCCAAAACAATACTGAATGCCACATTCATCTAAACAGTTTTCTAAATATCTTAATTTTAGTTCCACAGAAGAAAGAAAGTCATAAAGGTTTGTTTTTTTGATGTAATATGCAAACAAAATGGAAATGTGTTTAATATAGACATACTATATCTACCAAGCACCAGATGTATTACAACAGGTCTACTCTTACAATCATTTTTATTACTAGCACCATTATTACCAACATACAGTAATATTCATATGTCACGCTATCACACTCCTATTCTTCCATTGTTCCATTCCAGGAAAGTGAAAACATCCCTTACATTTTAAGCCCACGAATTACACATAGGGAATTTGTTAAGGTATGTAAACTTCTCTGTGATGAAAATTCACTTCATGCTCAGTGTGAGTAGTTCTGTTGCCAAGTTTCATTCTTTTTACATAAACACACATTTAATATCATTTAGTCTCAGTAAACTTGAGAACACAGTCAAGGAATGGACTTTGGTGGTTTGTATTATACGATGCCAGAACTTCTGATATAATTTCAGTTTTTAATAATTACCTCAAACTAGCTATTACTGTTACTACTATTATTACTTGCACCTGATGTTCCATGATCTGTGGTAAGCTTAAGAGTCAATATTGTACTCCATACACCCTGGTGAAGATTTTGGCCAAAATATGCCAGCGGTAAGCCACTAATATAAAAGCCTTTTAATTCCCTTTCTAAACCACAAATAGTAGTGCCTTGAGTTATTTTGAACTGGCTTTAGATTTCCCATTTGTACTGAAACATGCCACAACTAATGTTCTGCTGATTTCTTTCACTGGAATTGTGAGTAGTTACTGTCCGCCCACTGATGTAATTTGAGCCTTGGCTTCCTAAGCACAGAGAGCCACAGTCAGATACCTGTTTGCAGTTTACACCGTCAGATGCATCAGACAGGGCAGGGTAGGATTAAGAGATCACTGGAGCACAGCTGAGCGACGTGCTGCTTTACTGGGCTGGCTCACAGTCCTCTGAGCTTTGAGCCCTGCTGTTTAAGGGCTGGTTGAGGGATTCCATCAAGAGTGCACCAAGGTTCAGCCACCAGTCAGGGGTGGAAGTTTGTGGGCTCATCTCTCAGCGTCACCGTTCCCGGGGACTGGACGTCATCTGTCACTGCCCTCGTCAAACATTTCTATCCCTGCTTAGTGAAGCTTACTTTCAAGCTTTCTAGGATCTGATGAAGGAGATCTCACGAGGAGGTATCTCCAGGTTGTTTTAATCACTAGCGGTGGAGGAACATAGATAAGCGTGCAGACTGATGGCAATAGAGACTGAGAATGGCTGATTACTCAACATGGACAGATGCTATAACAGGATCAGTGTTGGTGTTTTATTTCATGATAATAATTCTAATGGTATATTAACAGTATATTCATCATAAATGATATATATTTGAATCAGAATCCATTTTAGATACATAAATCAGACCAAAAAAAATCATATATCAGATCATGTATAAGACTTCATATAATATATCATATATAAGACTACATAATATAATAATTTAATTGTTATATAATTTTTTTTTTATTGATTTAAGTCATAATGTTACCATTGTATTTGAAACTTAAATATGAAAAAGTCTTTCAAAGATAAAAAATAAAATGATCAAATGCAGTACATTTTTGATTGATTACTGATTTATGTATACACTGGTTAATAATATACTCATTAACACATAAATATTAATTTACATATTAATAATAATAATATATAACACATAGTTGCATGAAATATATAAATATGTTAATATAAATATAAAGATGATATGTTCTTATATAATACATTCTATACTATAATTGAAAAGAACATATAACTTATTTTCAATAGAGCCATTTATATTATTATGCAGCTGACAAACAAATCAATTTACCAGTAAATACAGTCACATATTGCATAACCCCTCCTCTCCCAATTATAAAAGAACATCAATGCAGACTGTAGGAGGGGCTTAAGGCATGTTTTGGGTGGGGTGAAGCCCTTCAACAAGAGCAATGCTAGCTCATTCCTAGTCTCTAATGAGTGCGACAGGGCAAACGGCATGATGATCAGAGTCAGATGGGGTGCCTCGAGCAGCCACCCCCTGCAGAAAGTGCCGCCTGACACCCTTTGTTACCTCCAAGTGAGCTGAGACCAGCCCATGAACCATGTAACTAGGTGGTTTCCAGGTTAATGAAAAGCTGTAACTCCAGTCTCACTGTCTCCTTAGAAGTCTAACTAACCCCCGAAACCCCCTACTCTCACCCTAGCAAGTCCCCTTTGAAAAAAACTGCAACATTCCAACCCAGAAATGAGCACCGTTGAACACAAATGAATATAAGTGGCACATAGACCTGTCCTCTTCTTAGAGACGTTTATTTGTGAAGGACAGCTCTCATCTGAATATATGGTAGCGACTTATGACGGCCAGAGGAGGAGAGACCTGTAATTTTACATTCAGCTGGAAGTGCATGATCCTGAATATGAACAAGTATGAAGAATGGTAGTAAGACTTTAAAGTAAACATTGATTCAACCTTACAAACAATCATGGCCTTTAAATACATCCTCTTAATGTTCTCCTAATCTGCTTCCAGATGTTTGTTTGTGAGTTTGTGTGTGTGTCTGAGATCGACGGCCCCCTCAGTCGTCTAATTCCTGTCTCCGCCTCTACATGGCTCCAGCACCCTCATTTGCACGGGGTAAATATGTATTCCCAAGTATACATTTTTGTCAGTTTCCCCTCAGAAAAAAAGCCTTTGATTCCACTAAGGCGGCTTGTTGAAGAAAGCAAGGAAAAAAAAAAACTGTTCACTCAAGTTGGCATCTAATTTGAAGCAGCGGACATTAAAGAGGCAGCCAGTCACTAATAGGAGCCATTCCTGTAGTTAGTGTCGGAGAGGAGGTGTGCTGGGCATTTGTGCTTCAGCAGCTCTCTAAGACCTATGCTGATAGATTTCGGCTAAACTAACCCTTCATTCTCCCAATTAGCCTGCTTTAGTGTGACTGAAAATGCAAGAGAGAGAAAGAACGTGGGAGAAAGAAAGAGCTACACCATATAACAACTAGATTTTCACATTTCCTTCAGAACATTTGAGTAGCTGTCATCAATTGGAATCTCATCAATAAAGCCTTGTTTAAAAGTTATTAAAACAATTTAAGCATTTAATTTTTAAAGTTTATTTGCCAGACAGAAAGCCAGTTAGATGAATAGACAGACAGAATGACAGACAGAATGCTAGAATAATAGATAGATAGATAGATAGATAGATAGATAGATAGATAGATAGATAGATAGATAGATAGATAGATAGATAGATAGATAGATAGATAGATAGATAGAATATAATAGAACATTAGAGAGTTGGACGGACAGACAGATAGACAGAGCTGATTGGCTGATCCTCTTAATCTGAGCCTATGAAAAATCTGGGCACATATGCTCACCACACTCACATGCATTTTGCAGATGACTGGATTCACTCGCACAAACAGAGAAATCCAATACACAAGGCTTTTATCACTTCTTGAGGAAGAGCATTACAAAGAAAATAGAGAGTGCACTTTTAACCCTGTCCCTGTGTGAGGAGAGAGCGTCCTAACTGTGGCCTTATACCTGTAATAAACCCTCAACCAGTAGCACCAGATCCTAAATCACTCTACAGGACTCTAGTGTATCGCATGTCGCTTCATACAAGTGTACACACAGAGACACTGCTGCAAACAAACGCATGCAAATAGACACAAAGAAACACAAACAAGCACACTTCCTCTTCAAAGTACAAATATCTAATTATCATCTCAAAAAGTTTATTTACCAGAAAACGGTAGCGGAAAATGTGAAACTTCATAGCCTATGTGTGAGGGGTGTTAGTCACAGAGCCAGAGGTCTTGGCAGGGCATCCAGAAGCTGTAAAGGTTTAGTATCGGCCCAGAACCTGTTTACTCCATACTGAGCGACTCCAGTGTGAGGGCCCTGATTCATTTTCTCTTTCCCTCTCTTCAACATTCCTTCTTTCTTGCATGACTGAGGTAAAAAGGTATTGCAAAAAACCATCAAAAATAATCAAAATTGACTGGAATTAATAATAAGAACTGTAATTAATTTAACGATTCTAGTTCCTGGTAATGATATATAATTCTATTTTCATGAATGATTCTTATACAAAATAAAGAATAATTATAAAAGAATTATATATATATAAAAAAATAAATTTTTCAAAGCAAAAAGTCTTTAATAACTTTTTTATTATATAACAAAAGGCCTTTTACTTAAAAAATTATGAACTATTAATTAGAGGGCTAAGATGTGTAGTAGATTGTGTAAAACAGAGTTGGTGTTATTTATTATTTTTTTGATCATGTGGATAATTCTGAATCCTGTATTAAATACGATACAGCAGGCTCTCTAGGGTTAAGGAAATGTTAATATTTCAGTTGGTGTTCCATCTGTATTGGTGGAGGAATGCACGTGCAAGAGCCGTTAACAAAAACAAATACCAGCCGGTGCCGTTTTGTTAATACAACCTAAATTCACAACTATATCCACATATACTCTCTCACTTTTAGAACCACAGGCATCGAAACAAAGGATATAATCAAGAGAAATAATGAGGTACGTATGTGAGCAATTTGAGAACATTAAAAAGTATTACTTAAACATTGAGGGAGAATGAATAAATTATGCATTTCTTTCTCTACAGAAGTATTCTGCTATAGCCACAAGAATTAGAAAATGCCTACCCCTGAATTAACAACAGAAAGAAACAAAAGAGAATTTATAAATTATATTTTACCTGGTTTTCACAACATCTAATGGGTGCATCAAGCAGATCTACACAAAACCTAATCATAAGCAATTATGTATCTGCCTTGTTAAAACCGACATAAATCAGTCATTAAAACGGGACATGAGCACAACTGAACATGTTATTATTCGCTCACAGGCCATTAAGCTGTCATTACCAAATGCCAAGCTTTCTTTCCTTCTCTTTCACTCACTCTTGTCATATTTCACTGAGCTTTTTAAGTAATATTTCAGCATAATCCAATTTCTTTCAAGACCATTCAAGTCTTTTTGCATTTTTTTTAGACTGCACAATCATCCCAAACACAGCTTCTTTTCATACAAACACATCAGAATCCTGCCAAGTCTTTTGAGACTGAAACGTTCGACCGAATCCACAAATATTTCACCGTGTTAAAATGGTGATGGATTAAATACTACAATCCATATATTTGTAAATACAAATAAAAAGTCACAGATGTTGTATGTGATTCCATTCGCCGTCTGTCTGGGCGCATGTGTGCGGTTTGCATGTGTCTGTATTCAGTAGACGGAGGGTTTTCCCCTTAAAAATCCCTATGTAACAGTCCCCTGAATTCACATCCGACAGGAGCTGCTTGGCCAGCTGCCACCTTCGTCACTCTGATCTTGTTTTTGACTCCTTACCACTCCACTGCAACTGACAAGCGTGCGGTAAGGGATCTGGCAACAAAATGGCCTCCGAGCAGAGATGTGGGACGTTGCGCTCGCCTGGCCTGCAAGTCATTACCATCATACATTTTATTCGGTTCCAATGTGCTGATGGACGTAAAATCCCAAAGTATTTTCGAATCCTATTTTATCTGGACTGGCCCACAGAGAGGCTGCTGTAATGGCCCACCTAAAGCCAGGATTCCAGTTCATACGCACTCGAGCTATGACAGAGGGGGTGAGGGCTGTTTAACATGCTGAATAATGGGGATTTCACACTGCAAACCTGGGCAAATACTTCAGATGTTGCGACCACACAGATCAGGCTCCATTTCATGGAGATGGTGAACAGCTGAAACCGTATCTGTGTTGGGCTACAAGTTATGTAAATAGTTAACAGCTCAGTCCAGTATCTGTTTTGCACTAAACAGTTCACAGAACACGTTTTTTTATTCAAGGTAGTTGTAAACAAACAGATTGAGGGGGTGTTAGATGGGTGCAATGCATTGAAGTAAGATCGTAGAGGCTCCTTTGCTCAATTATGCATCTGCATCGCAATTCTCAGCTCCGTTCAGCCGTTTACTTTAATGGCTTCCTTCACAGATTCCTCTATGTGTACACAGCTGCTGAGAAATATGCTCCTATTCTAATTTCTTCCATTAAATGTATTGTCCATAAACAAAACATTGCCTCCTTGGGGATTTTCCAGGAAAGTAATAATCAAGAGAAATTCCAAAGAGGAATTGCAGTCCACCATTATGACTTGCAGACAGGTTTGTGTTGACTTTTTGCATGTAACTTGCGTCTTTTGAACGGAGGATGTGGCATATTCATGAACATATCCTAGCAGTGGGACAGGGTGAGGTGGTGTGATTCATTTCAAGGCTGACATGAGCTTGTAGAAGATGCATCAGTGAGACAAAAATGAGGAGGAGGCAAATTAGGTATGTCATAGTCTACTATAACGCTGTAACGTTTATCATTAATTAATCACGGCTGCCAGGGCATCACAGGGGAAAATAATGTTATGCACTCAGGAGACACATGTTTTCCATTTCAGCACTCTATCCATCCTGAAGAAGTAAAAGAGAAGGAGGCCTGGGAGAGTCATCTCAGCAGCAAGACAGCTGGAGGAATAGACCCATCCATACTTGACGATGAGGTGGAGTGGTAAAGTCATAATAAGGGCTATGTCCTTTTAAAATGCCATACGATTTGATAACCATTTTTATTGCGGAGTATTAATTTTGCAAAGTAGGACATGCTCTTTGAACAGCATTCTTATCAACCTGTTATTTACTGCAGATTTTAGGGCCAGTTTAATGTAAAAACCTGAATTTGAGTACGTTTTTTGTTATTTCTTTAAGAACAAATAAATAAATAAAAGCAATAATCACATGGTTTAGCTAAAATAGGAAGGTTTGTATAAACAAACATTACATAGATTTCTTGATAAAGCCATTTGAAAGTTAAAAATAAGAAGAATTGGAAGGTTTTATGCCTTAGACAAACAGATTGATCTGTTTTAAATGCAACCTATACATTTAGGTATGAATATATAGCATACATAGCATGAATGATGGAAGAACATTCAATTCCCAGAATGCCATTAGCAGTTGAATTCCACTTGAATTTCCACTTGGCTTTAAATGGGAAGCCATTTTTCAAATATTCCAGTTTCAGTACAAGGTAAGATCAATTGACAGCACTTGTGGCATAATATTGATTACCACAAGTTAATTTCCATTGATCCTTCCCTTTCTTAAAGAAAGAAAGAAAGATTTGAAAATAAAAATGTTCTTTGAACAATAACATAAAAATTAATGTAGGTGCATTTAAAATAAGCAACACAATTTAGTTTTCCAAAAATGTGTCCCATTTAAATTGTGTCACTGTTTGTTTTAAATGAAAATCAGGGACCACTCAAAATAATTATTTTGTGGTGATCAACATTATGCACAAGTACTGTCGATTGAGCTTAACTTGTATTAAACCCAGAAAATTCACCAACCCTGCAAGACTATGCTTGTGTTGACAGGAATGTTGTCTCAGGACCAACAAAAGTTTTTTTTTTAAATCCTAAAACACATGCTGCTAGTCAAAATCATGGTCACTGTTGAGGTAAAGGTGGAGGAAGCCTGAATCCATGTGAAACTTGTTGCTGCTCTGAACTGAACAAGAGGTGCTCCTAGAGGATCAAAGGTAGGAAGCAGTGAGTAGTTGAGAAAGCCTGTCACTCATTTGAGTATAATGAACTCCATGTTTGGCGGAAAAGAACACCCTAGTTAGGCAACAACACTCGAGAGTTATCGTCAAAGAGGGGAAAATGCACAAACAAGGTGAGAGGGCCAAAGAGTAAACCACAGCCATTGTTGGCATGTTCCATATGGGTGGATTTAAGTGAGCAGGAAAAAGACAAAGAGAGGGGGGCAAGAGATGGAGAGACTGAAACGGAAAGCAAGACTTTCCCTACACAACACTAGCAAGTAATTAAACTGGCTTAAGTGGATGCAAGCTGTGCTCTTGAAATAAGAAAGCCTCTGCGCGTCAGCCACACTGTATGAAGTATTGGTAATGTTATTGACCAAGAAACTATTGGTAGAAAATGGGAACCACAATGGGAACTGGGCTGTCATTAGGGAGTGGTGTTGGCACAGTGGATAAGACACATGCCTTTGGTGTGAGAGACCTGGGTTCGAATCCACTGTGAGACACCAATGTGTCCCTGAGCAAGACACTTAACTCCTAGTTGCTCCAGAGGCGTGCGACCTCTGACATATATAGCAATTGTAAGTCGCTTTGGATAAAAGCCTCAGCTAAATGTAAATTAAGGGGCCCAGTTTGATGCAGCCTACTCATTGGACCCAAGGGAGAGATGATCTACCCATTAAACAGTTATCCTGGGCTCTGTAAATTTTAGCCCTGGATGGGAACAAGATCATTTTTGTACACTGGACAACAGGGCTGAGTAAAAACATTTTCTGAAAACCATTCAACATTGACGATGACAGTTATTATAAGAAGAACCATTCTTAATAATTGAGCACCAATAATAGTTGATAATAATTAATACATGATTTAAAAACTAACATGATTCAATCAGAATGATTTCTGAAGGTTCATTTGACACTGCTAACAAAATCAGCTTTACAACCGGCAGTGCATACTGTACTGTATGTGCGCTGTGTATATTATATTCTTAGTGTATATACACATATATGCTAGATTCCTGTACAATTTAGAGAGAATCACACACACACACATAAAAATATAAAATTGACACTAAAAAAAAAAGAAGGTAAGTTGCCCTCAAAAAATACAATTGCTATGTTTTAGGTTTATTTTTTATTAACTGGTATAATGTAAACATACCCACGTATCATAATATCAAAATGTTGTTGTCTAAAATAAATAAGTACTACAACAGTATATAAATAATACAATAACACTGGTATCGATTCTGTGTTGTCGATTACTCTACAAAATAGTTGTCGCTGTGGTATAGAACAGAATAAAACACCTCTGCCATGTGTGGTGGTAGTGGAAAATGGCTCGCTTGTACTATTTGCATGTTTTCCTTGACAGATGAATACAAACGAACAAACACTTATGATGAGCATGTCAAAATCAAGAAATTCACTAGATGCAGATGCAAAGAACATGATTGGCCACCTTATCAGATCTTTAAGTCAGGCATAGCATCGTGACGGAGTAATATTGACTGAATTCAATTGGATGGAAAACATGAGCCTCATTTATCTTTCCTTTTCTTTTCTTTTTTTTTCTTTTCTTTTTTACAGTACTTCCGTGTTGGATCATTGCATTGCATCCATTTATCAGCTCCAGTATCTACCTAAAATAGGAATGCAAATGACAACCACAGATTCAATATGAGCAGCTGCTGGCAACAACATCTACTGTGAGTTTGCTGTTCCAAGACAATTTTATTTTACAACTGATCAGCTGTCACAGATAATTCATCAAGAAGAGCGTAGTCAAACATGATCAATAGCATGTGCACTTCTGATCCAAGAATCTCAGGCTTTCCCATCCAAAAGCTCTCTTGCACTGTGGGATTTCTGTAGCTGTCAGCAGATGCTACTGTTTGATCATGTCCCTTAAGTGGAGTAGAGAGTGGAGAAAGTGGAGAAATAGAAAGTCTCTTTCTGAGCTCCTCTGCAATATAGTCATTTAGTCAAAGTGCAGGCAGAAATTGACCTGCCATCTGGTCGGTGTTTTAGGCTTAGTTTCGCCTCAGTGAGTGACTTATCATTGAGTGCCATTATTTGGCATGTCTTTTGTCTCTGAGTCACAATAGCATTGACAGTTTCTGTCATCTACGGCGTCTACACCCGCAGTTACATGTGAGAGAACAGCCACACTCACACTGCAACAGACTGACAAGGAGAGGCAACTGCCCTCAAGACGCTGACACAAACTACACCCTGCAACAAAGAAATCAATACATGTTTGTGAGTTTATCATTAATGACATTATCTGTTTTAATGACGAACTCTTAATTATGTAAATGATTTAACTTGCATGGAAATTTTGACATAAGGTTTTCCCAAATGAGGCGTGGGGTAACCACAATGTATAGGAAGTCAGTGAAATATGAGACGCATGGCACATACGAAATGTGAGGGGCATGGCACATACTCAGGAAGTGCAAAACTGTAAATTTGATGTCATACATTTGGAAAATATATAAATAACCTGAAATTGAATAAAATCCAATCAGAATCCAAATAATTCTGTAAATGTGTAATCATTGTGTTGTTATTGTTAACTTTAATACCTAAAAAAAATGGTAATTGAATTAAAGGTACTGTAAAAATAAAATCTAAATTTTACATGAAAATAAAATAAAAATAATATAACAATAATAACATATAATTTATTCCTGTAATTTTTTAGCAGTCATTAAAATATTTAATAGGCTGATTTGTTGCTGAAGAAATATTTCTTATTGTTATCAATATTGTTGTGCTGCCTAATATTTTTCAGGAACAGGAAGTTCGAAATTTGACTGTTTTTACTGTCAATTTTGATCAATTTACTTCATAGTTGCTGAACAATGCTATTAATTTCTTTAAAAAAAAAGAAAAAGTTTTGCACTTTTGAACATGGTGTATAAATATAGCCTAGATATATATATTTATATATTACACAAAAACGAATCAAATCTGAAGGTGTATTCCAGTAGTGGAGGTACTTTAAGTGGAAACAAACGTAAAGACAACTTTTCCAAGAGGGATACAGTTCAAACTTTCTAAAAACTGAAGCTTCCAAAAAAACACATTGTCACTGAAAACACCAACTTTAAAAAACTAGTCTGACTATTGGATGACTAGATATACAGAGTGACCCCAGCACACACATTCTAATACATCAGCATCGCTGTATTATGAGTTACCTCAAGCATTTATCTTTTGTTGCCTAACTAGGTAATGTTCCTAAAGTTAAGATAAGAACAGACCTCAGAGGTGATACCACATGTACTCCAGGCAACAGTTCTTTAGTGTGCATTCATAATAGTCTGATATTTTCCCTGATAGAAGACCATACATCACCACAGTTAAGATCGTTATCTTGCAGTTGGTCTTGGCTCAGGCAAGTACACGATTCTTGCTCCCACGCAAAAGTGAGAAAGGAAAATAGCACAGTGACAGTAAATGATTGCTCAACATGCACATGTGTCATCAAACATCCAAAGACAGTGACTGAGTGAGCAGATTTCCCCTGAAAGCCCCTGAGAAAAGGTTAGTGGGCGAGGGAAGGGGTAATCATGTAAAGTACAGTGTCATGAAGGTGGGTTGTAACCGAAGTTAACTACCAGCACCATAACTATCGGTGTTGCTTCACTAATGCAGCTGTTGGTATTGGCTCATAAGCTACATGGGTTACAGTCACACTTGAGTTATTTCAAACCAGGCAGAAAATGCTCTTGGCTCTGCCTGCTTAGAGAAACTGAGATAAAAGGCCAACAATTACTTGTATTATAGCTAATTTACATATCAAATGAATGTGCTAATCCTTATGTGTGACACAACAATCAGTGAGAATGTTGTGGCATGACATGCTGAAAAAGTAAAGTTGTGAAACCATTTTGATTGCCATTCGCGTCACTCCTCAAAAATTATTTTACAGAAATTTTTCCTTGCCAGGCGTAAATCTTGGCGACAACAATATTAGGACACCTCTGAACTCTCTCCTGAGATGGCTTTTGATTGCTCTTTATAGGTTGGTGAGCTAAGAGTTGCATGTCTGGCATTCCTTTTCACATCAGTCCAGAGCAGCAAGGTTCAGCTGCGTTCCCGTTTCCACCGGTAGCTAATGGAGCACACCCTCATCACCGGTGACATCTCCACACTTGTGAATAAGGCTTCTCAAAACTCACAGACACAGGAATGCTAAACATACAGGCGGCACGACTGCACTGAACCATTCGTCATCCTGACTAACAATGAACATCTGATTAGCCATCAGAGGTTTGTAACCTCACACCGGCATTAGATTCCACTGCTCTCTCTCACCATTGTGAAAATACAAGAAGTAGATGAGCTATGCTGATAAGAAGTTCACCAGTAACTGTCTGTTATATCCATATAAGTATGTGCAGTACATATTTAGATGACAGATGATTCTAATGATATTGAATTATAATTGCAATGGGGATCACTGTAAAGTAATAAAATGGATTGTTTTGGTTCTGGATCCTTATTGGTTAATTGGCTTTGGTGTTAATGACACTAAAAAACTTTGTTACTGTGCATTTCAACTTAGTTTGCATGTCATGGACTATAGGTTTTCGCAGAACTTAATGGATTTGCCTAACAAAACGTTTTAATGAAACGGCTTTTAGTTTGAATATATTCACATCATTGAAGTTTTATGTACCTTATAACTAACATTGCATTTTTAAGGAACTAGGAAATTGTACTGTAAATACATACCTGTAATGGAGAAATGCAAGCATCAATTTACAGCCTAGACAGGACTTTACATATTCAAATATGGTAACTTAGGGTTGAAGTGTTTTTGTTTAGTAAGAGAAAGAATGAATGACGAAAAGACTGGAGGGGGGGGGGGGGCAAATATGCTTCCAGTCATTTGTCAAACATGGCTGATATTCACTCCCTAGAGGTTTTTTCCCCTTTAATGAAAGCTTTTATCTGTCTTCTACTGCACAGGTCTAAACTTTTTTGTGTGTCTAAAAAATTTTTTCATATAGAAATTACACTGCTCTATCCAAACCATTGTTAGTATGAGGATTTATGTAAGTTTGTTCTAAAAATATACTGCTACACCACAAGGGTTTTCTGTTTATACCATATGGAAATCATTCAATACCACAGTTAACATCAGACGACTTTTGTTTTATCATCTGATGCCATCACTGTATCATGACACTGCCGCTGTGGTAATGAGGCAGTGGCACAAACGGGTCAATGACTTTCCATTTTGTTTATTTTTAGTTTTAGCTTGATTTTTTAGTTTTATTTATTATTATTATTATTTGAAAATGTTCTATCACGATGTTCTGTATACTCAATTGTATGATAGAACGTACTCTGTTACACCACTTGCCATTTTTAAAGTTGATATAAATAAATGATTAAATAAATGATTTTGAAATGAATTTTTTTTTTATCAACACATTCCTATTTTTCATTGATGCAGATACATAAATATGGGTAAAATCGAACAATTACCAGAGTTATTTTTATGCATATTTATTAAAAGAGACCTGACGTGACCTTACACGATCATTACAACAGATAAAATGTCACAAAAACTCAGATGATAACATTTGTAACACATAATGCAAATACCATGAGGACTACATATAAATATACAAGAGAAAGAGAAAATAGGTGGACATTAGATGCAAATCTTGTGTTAACTGATGCTAACCAGGATATTAAAGATATATTTGGAGACGTAGTCCATTCTCTGGAAAAGTTTTAAGCAAATGAGGGAACCACCAAGGTCTTACAAAAATTTTATATGGGTACATTTTCTAGCAAAATGCTACAGTTCAGTTCAGCTCAGTCCAGAAAAAATGAGCTAGCTGAACAGATAAACTCATAATAGTCCTCTCACTGTGTATATAATCACTCTCTTGCAAACGATTGTAACCCAAACTTTCAGGGAATTTATTTATTTATTTATTTTTTAAAATAAAGATAGAGAAAGAAGCTTAGTAATTGTGATTTTGAATTAATGTAATCCATGATGTAATTCATCTAGACTCGAGTCTATGTTTATATTTTTTTTTACTTCTGGCAATTATAGTTCATAAAAGTTTTGTTCATGTGTTAAGTTTATCATGATGAACAAAACTTTATCATACATTTTTGTTGGTCAGAGAGCTTATTTTCTGCAAAAATCCAAAAGTACCATTTTTTAATGTTACCAAGATGGTGCTGACTTCCGGGTTGGTCTACATAAGTCATCACTGCAGCACTCTATTGGATAATGGCTAACAAGTGCAGAACTTAATACAGCAAAGTGAAAACTTTGACCCAAATTAAACTTTGATTTTCAGATTAAACCATTTCTCCAGGTATAGAGTGCCCTTGCTGTTGAGGGCAAGCTATTTCTTTCAGCTTCAACTAGCTAGGCCAGCTAGCGAAATTTTTTTTTTTACCCTAATTCTAAAAAAAAAAAAAAAAGGATTTGTAGTTATCAATTTCCTTCTTAGATCCCTATAACTCAACAGACGTACAGCTAGCATATTTCAGCACTCAATTCAGTGAACACCAACACCTGAATAGGCTAACACAACAAAAACCAACATATGCAAAAATGCTGCCCACATTTACATTAACATTTCCACAGAATATACACGGAAGGAGCTATTGAAGTTAATGCACCGTTTCCTCAAACTAGCCTAGCCACGCACAATCTCTGTGCAATCTGATAAGCCAGTCACCATCAAATAGGGGCAGTTGGGGCCACCGGCTACAGGGCCCTGGTGTCAGTTTCATGGCTGTTTTATGCGTTTTAACTGTTTGTCTCTGTTTTTATTTAAGCTAGTTTGGTGTTTTTCATGTTAGTTGGCCATTGGCATGCTGTATAGTCATGCTGTGCCCTGTATTTTGGGTAATACAAATGATATTTCTCATGTCAATCACCCCAGAGGATGAGCTGTGTCAGTACTGTCACCTAGTGGACAGTCATGAGAGAGTGATAGGCAGGGGAGAGATGAACACACACTATTTGTTGACAGTGCATAAATAAATACACACCTAGGAGCTGCTACATTTTGCAGAACAACCTTGGCAATCTTCACCTGCCATGAAAAGCAGAGTGAAGTGAAAGTGTTTTGGGAAGTAACAGGGATGGAAACATCCAAATGAGAGTTTGAAGAGTGAGAGAGATGAGGATGACGTCCTTCTCGTTATATTTATTCTGCACTCACAGGAGCCGTTCACCGATGTCCCTTAAAAAGAAAGTGGGTGCACTCCGTGGCCATCTTGATAACGTCCCAACGCAGCTATTTTCCATGCGGGTGAATCCCCATTCAAGTAGAGTGTTTGAATTTGGAAAATACACTTCAAAAGAGATTTTGTCAAGATTTAGTTGCAGGAACATATTTAAAATAATGTCATATTTATCTTCTTAAGCTCAAATCAAGCAAAACAACAACAGTTCGAATCTAGTTTCAAATTCCAACTTGCTGTACTGTTGGTTACTAACAGGAGTTTGTGCCACATTACTGGTGGGCTGCACATTATATATCATATGATGTATCAACTCATTAATAAAACTTACTTCGAATTCCAGCTAATGTAGCACCACTTATACTGCATTACTTTTCTGCATAGCTACAAATGAATGAAGACCACTGTTCTAAAGTTTTACCAGTGATTCTTATAAAACGGTACCTATCTATTTTTTTCCTTACATTTAAGGTAATTTAACATTTTTTATCATCATAAAGTTTATTAACAAATCTAACCTGAAAAGTCTGTTTTATCATATTACTACTGGTAGAAGTGTGCTTGGTTGTGAAAATATAGGAGTTGGAGACAACGTGACCTCTTCAAACTTGCACACTGTGTATGACCTGGACAGCGGCTGTGGAATGCTTTGTCCACTGCTTTGGAAACGCTCACCTATAGTCCATAAAAGCTGATAATGAACCTAATTATGGGCCGGGAACAGCAATAATAGAGTTTTAGTGGGGCAGTAAATTCTTTAATTACCTGTTAACACCCTGTGTCTCTTTGGACAAGTGCAGGAACCGGGGCCCTGGATCTGTGACGACCAGAGGTACCGCTGGGGAGAGCTTATGCTGTCCTATCACTCAATAGAAAGGTCGTCGTTCCTGTAAAGATGAACAGTTGAACCCAGCGTCTCTTGTATGGAGATGCAAGATGGGTTGAAAAACAGCCCACTGCCTGCAAGGTGCAGGAGAAGATCAGAGAATGATGGGAAAGAACAACGGACATTCTTAAGGAGTGATATGATCTTTCCTTTCCCCAGGGGGTCTTTTTAAGGAAACAACGAAAATATTCAGGGGAAAGAAATAAAGATCTACAACAAACATAATTATGTGCTTGCATACTAAATGTGTCTAACATAGCTGATGATACTACAAGCTAGAGTTGCCAAGATGTGCGTGTCTTCCCTGTAGTAAATAACCTCTTGTTGTGTTGCGGTCAGCTTGACTTGCATTGGATTTTCAAACAGCTTGAAACAGCGGCTCCTTTCGTCTTAAAACTGTGTGACTACTTCTCCTTTAGGGTCATGAATAGGCAAAGGTTTGACACACAGATGTGTTTTGGAAAGGATGTATGACTTTTGTTTTGGGTTCATATTCAACACCAACCCCACTGGTTTCCATGCAAAACTCAACACTATGAAAACCCAAAAATCATCATGCAAAAAAATTTATAAAAATAAAATAAATACATTTAAACTTAAAAAATAAAACTTAAAACACTAAAATAAGAAATACATGAGAACTTTAAGACTCAGAGTTTACTCAAGACTGAAGACTCATCTTCTGAATCAACCAATGAAATCTGTGCATTTATGTAGTTGAGTTGAATCTTAATTATTAGGACAGTTGCAGCACTGAAAAGTGAAGTGAGAAACGAATTTTACCCTCAAGGGTTTGAGCAGAAAAAATAATGTGTGTGTGTGAGTCTGTACAATAAATACTACTTCAACTAAATACAAATAGCAATTTTTGCTTTTATTTATTAGCATTTTAGTGTGCTAATATTTACTACCAGTAGCCAAACTTTATTTTATTTAATTTTTTTGTGTGTGATTTTTGGCTAATTGCAAGGAAACCAATGCAGGTATATTTGACCTGCAGCACAAAAAATGTTAACACAAGTTTTTTAACACAACAGGAGAGTTAAGAGTGTGTTTGCTGAAGGGCCCCGTGTGTGTCCCCTCCTCGAGTTTAGCGTGAGAGACTGAAGCAGGAAGCCATTACTGAAGTGTAAACGCACTCAGCCAGCACTGGCCAAACACAAGAGAAACATGTTTCACCACCCAGCCTCAGAAAGAATGAGAGTAACACACACACACACACACACACAGTACAAACACATTAAGCATCTCTAAACTGTTGGGATCTACAAAAGTCTTGGTTTTATAAAGTTCATACAATCTTACACAGACTCTTTCTTTCCAAACATTACATAAGCGGTGCTGGCCAGCCATGGTGGTGGTTTGGGTCTGATGAGAGCTTGTGATTGTGTTACATACGGCAGCGGTTTGATGCAGTAATTATGAAATCAGCCGTGCGGCCTGGTCTTTTTTGTGCATTTGAGCAATTGAAAGAGGTTGTGTGATATACTGTCATTATTGGAGGCAGTGTAATGAATTATCCTGAGCCATGGAGCAAATATCCTGTCTGATCTGAAGACATGGCAGTCCTGACAGTTGCTTGCATCAGGTAACTTGGCAAGAGCAATGCATGGAGTGATTCCATGGGCACTGGGGAAAATCTAACTTGTCATCATAATCCATGGTTGGTATACAGATGCATACAACCACATGTGCACACAGGTATACATACACAGAAACTGCATTAGGGTAATGAAAAATCTTTTAAAAATCTAGTTTAAAACACATGTGCCAAGTTCTTAGAAATGCAGTCTTTGTATTCATGTTGGTTTCATATGATTTTGAAAAAAAACTTTTTCAAGAAAAGTTTGAATTCAATGACTCGAAGACTACATTAAAAATATCATGTGGTATAACCATCAAGTAAAGAATAATATTTTCATTACACCTTGAATATATTGTACATGCACCGCACACACACACACACACACACACACACACACACACACACACACACACACACACAAATCTTTTCAATATAGTGAATTATTCATTTACAAAAGGATGATGGATACATTTCACAACTTTGATTTTCATGGCACAAGTTTAAGCAATGCGTCGCCAAATATTAAGCAATGCAGTTTTTGTTTAAATATATTTTAAGAAATAATAATACAAGATTATGAAAAACTACTTAAGGTTTTACATAAATATTTATATACAGACAGCTTTTTAATAGTTATGTACATTTCTGAATTAATATCAGAAATTAAAAACCTGCTCATAGAAGAGTTGTGTTCAAGCCATTGTTTGTATGAAGTGCATTAGTTAAAAATAACAAGGTTCAGATTATAGACTTTATTAAAATGACAAAGAATAGAAACAACATTTTTAAGTTTTAAGTTTAAAGCAATATTATTCCATAATTTTAACAAAAACACAGATCTCTTTCACATATCACCATCATTGCTGAGCAGCAGTATTCACGCAACCAAGAAGCATAACCACTAATGAAATTCAGCACCATGCATGAAAACAAGCACCATAAGTCCATAATTGAAGGGTCAGGATCCTAATACTGGATACTTTCCAAACCAGCCGATTATGCTTTGAGCTTTTTTCATACAGCAATTTGTCAAAGGATTCAAAAAATATTTCAAACTGTCAGACCTAAATTGTTCATAAGATTGTGGCATTACAGCAGATTTGTAAAGAAAGCTGTGGGTTGGGACACGAAACGCTATGAACGATGTACAAGTAAAAATTTGTTTGCTTACACGTACATGAGAATGCATCACAGTTAAACTCCAGTGAGTTTGGAGAGATGGTATTACTATTATTATTCTTATTCTTAAGCAAAAAATTTTAAAACAACATTATGAAATATTATTACAATAGATATTATTTTAACAAACATACTAATATTATTTAAATAACTGTATTATATTATAATATATTTTAGAATGTAATGTATTCCTGTAATGGCAAATCTGAATTTTCAGCAGCCACGATCTTTAAAAAATTATTTAATTTTGTCGATTCGATGCCCTACAAACATTCCTCAGAGATTTTGGTCCATATTGACATGATTGCATCCATCACGCAGTTGCTGCAGATTTGTCAACTTCACATCCATGTTGAGAATTTCCCGTTCCACCACATCCCAAAGCTGCTCTATTAGATTGAGTTCTGGTGACTGTGGAGGACATTTGAGTAAAGTGACATGGTGCACATAATCCTGCTGGAAGTAGCCATCAGAAGATGGGTACACTGTAGTCAAAAAGGGACGGACATGGTCACCAACGATACTCAGGAAGGCTGTGGCATTTAAACAATGTTCAATTGGTACTAAGGGGCTGAAAGTGTGCCAAGAAATTCCTTGTTGATGTCAGAGGTCAGAGGAGAATGGGCAGACTGGTAAGAGATGATAGAGAGGCAACAGTAACTCAAATAACCACTCGTTACAACCAAGGTATGCAGAATACCATCTCTGAACACACAACATGTCGAGCTACATCAGCCTCAGAGGTTTGAAATATAGCACCCAAGGCAAAAGGATCCTTGTTCCAACCTTGTTGTATACTGTAGAAAACAGCAGCTTGAACATTCTTCAAAGCATTTCCTCTTTCACAGTCAGTCATACAGGTTCAAAACAACATGGGGTTGAGTAAATAATGATTTTTGGGTAAACTATCACTTTAAGCAGGAAGAGAAGCCACACGTTGAACATAACATATCTGTAATGAATGGATGGTTACCACCAACAATAAATGATGGAAAGCAAGTTTGGAGATGTAGACAGATCCAGAGAGAGAGAGAGTGAACGTCTATTTGAGCTCTTTCTCTGCCTCTGGCAGATGTGGACAATGAACTCTTGACACAGCCAAAGCCACTTTATGTTCAACATGTGTGTTTGTTACTGTCTCTGGCAGCCGGACTGAATGTGTGTGTGTGTGTGTGTGTGTGTGTGTGTCTGTGTGCAGAAGATGAGCGTAGCAGCAGGATATGTGGCAATCTGGAAGGTTGGGCGTAATGACACACGAGGGACAGATTAACTTCCTGTCTGTCAGAATTCCATCAGAGAGCAGCTGATTTACAGCCTGCATTGACCAGGCTGCCTGCCCTGTACCCAAAGCAAACACACACACACACACACACACACACACACACACACACACACACACACACACACACACACACACACACACACACACACACACACACACACACACATAGATTATTTGTATAAAGGCTTTGAGAAAGCATACATTAAACTGGAATCCTGCCTACTCTTCTAATACCGTACCACATTTGGCGTGTTTATTATAATGCAGAATGCGTGATGTGCAAATCAGTGTGTTGGTGTGTTACTGCACAATAACCCCTCAGTGACACCCAGCGTACCATGGCCTGCTGGTCTGGGATGGAGAGAGGAAGACAGACAGATGCATTAAACAACATGTCACCCCCAAACACAACAATGATTAATCACTGCAAATTATAAGCACCTGTATGACAAGCTACATATCGCCTTCCACACACACACTACACTGTCTCTCTCTCCTGACTGCAAGGCCTCTTTTTAGGTTGTTGAAATGTAAATGATCCATAAAATCTCTACATCTTTAAAGATCTCTGTATGATACATGATTTTATGTGTGTTCAGGATGTCCTACATGAATGCCACAAACGGGTTAAACATTTATATTGTTAATCAAATACTGTTATCCTTAAATTCCATTCAGTGTCAAAGCATAGGAAAAAAGATTGTAAAAGCAATTCTGGTCTGACATGTTTTTCTGAGGAAAACAAACATTTAATTTGTGTACCATTTATCTTTAAATTATAGTAAGTTTAAATAGTTTAAATTGTTTACTATTTTTTAAATTCATTTTTTTAAATACTTTTTAAATATATCATTTTTTTTTATATTTTTAAGTATTTTTAAATATATAAGTTCAAATATAATTAGTTTTTAAATAATTTAGTTTGACGAGAAAAACAATCTGTCAGAATCTTTTGATGCTTTAAAAGAGAAGTAACAAGAGGTAAGACACTACATGGTGTGTTTTAAAAATCTAAATAATTAAAGGGTTTAGTTCAACCAAAGATCTTTCAAGCTCTATCATTGCAGTCAGCGGGTGTTGCATTGCTTCAGTCTAAAAGACGAGAAATAAAAAGTGCCCTTCCATTAAAAAAAAGTGTTTCACATTTCTCTGGGGGTTGAACAAAGGCCTCCTGCAGTAGTCTATACTTAGTCTACAAAAAAAAAAAAATTTTTTTTTTTCTTTTTTCTTACAAAAACGCATCAAGTCACTACAGGAGGCCTTTGTTCACCCCCCTGGAGCCATGTGAGACACTTTTTATTATGGATGAGCACTTTTTATTAGACTTCTTTTGGACTGATGCACTGCAACACAATTTTTAATATAACTCCGACTGGATTCGTCTGAAAGAAGAAAGTCATATACACCTAAGAAGTCTTGGGGCTGAGTAAAACGCAGCCTAATTTTCATTTTTGGGTGAACTAACCCTTTAAGATACTTTTATTATGAAATGGTGCTTACTCAGCTACAAAAAACAGATGACAACTCTAAATGACATCTGAAGTTCATGATGTAAGTTTTATTTTTAAACCACTTTATTTATTAAATAGCTTATTGTTTTTTTTTTATTGTATACTAATTAAAATGAGAAACAGGTTATATATATATATCCCTCGCAGCCTCATTTGTGTAAAACTAAACATAGCTCCTACTATTCCTAGGCCACAGAACTGGCGAAACTTCATGAATATTCTTTTAAATCCAGATTTTAACACTAAACTAAATTTTGGGATACTATGCGCCATTTCACATGCATTATCCCTCAGCCAATATAATAGCAATTCTCAACTAAATCTCTCTTTCTGCACAAGAGTTTGAGCTCAGAGCAAGAAAGTACAAACAAAGAATTAGTGCTGTAACCAAGCAATGAGGAAAAATCCTGAAGGAAGGAAAGTGAAAATAAATAAATCAGAACCATAAAAATCATGACTGACTCTTTTGTAAACTCATGTTTTCTGTTTGTAATACAGTATATTTTGATCACCGCACTTCTTTGTTAACAAGTTATTGAAAATATCCATCTTAAATTTATTAGTTTGTTATTAAAGTATTTTATACATTTATATATTTCGATTCTATTTTACAATGTTTGTTTTGAAAGAAATGTTAAAATCATAAATTATAGTCTAGTGTTACTAAAGTATTAATATAGTAATTCATTCAATATAATTCAGTTATAATTAGTGTTCATTCAAGATATTTAGTGTTCATAGTGTGTGTGTGTTTTTTTTTTTTGGTAAATACAATTAATAAAAATAATTCTAGTAATGATTTTGAACAAGAATGTGGCACTTTTCAGGGTTTAGTTAAAAATACATGACAAAACTTAGGTTATGACTAGGGCTGTCACATTGAGACATTAATTTAATGCAATTAATTATAAAGAAAATACAGGTTATAAATGAATTACCTTTACCTAAAAAATATTTGAATAAATAATACAAAATATGCAATTAAAATATAAAATGATTACAATCATGCCACCTGACCCTATATTAATTCTAGAATAAAGAATTAATTAAATATATTTAAGTATATTAATAAACCTATATTAAATAATGTAATTAATATATCTATATATTAATACATAAATTGAATGTATGCATTAAATACATAATTTTATTAATATATTTAATTAAATTAAGAAAAAATATTTATAGTGTTCTGTATTGTTAAAAAAAATAATATTGTTAAATAAAGGCTTGATTAATTAGATTAATAATTTGAATTATATTTCTTGTAAAGAAAATGTCTATTTCACATATTTAAAAGTTTGATGATAATTATGATTGTTTATCATTCAAATTATGTTATTTTCAAATTGATAATTATGCTTCATTGCACCGTATGAGAGATTCAGGATTTTAGGTTGCCATAATTAAAAACAAATAAAACAACAAACCCCCCAATATTATATACTATTCTTACATCTTGCAAAACTATAAAACATCCATGTTTTGTTGTCTGTATGTTCACAGAAAATGTAATTCTGTGTTGTGAAATGTCTCAGTGAAGTGGCAGTGGGCAGCTGGCCGGTCCCCAAGAGAAGGGGAGGACAGAGTGGCCCTCTCTGCTCGGTCACCTGAGCTCATAATGCTGAAATCGCTTGCCAGCCCAAACAGACACACGGGCTGATGTGAGGAAATGGCAGTGTGATTAATGTGGCCTAAATTGTGCTGCGTTCACTGCACCCCTGTCCCAGTTAAAACAGTCGCTGGCCATCAGCCTCAAACCACCACACTGTACCCATGAATCACACGCACCTGCCCACATCAAGCAGCCCATACATGACGTGGACACATGTGACAGCCTACAGCTTCACGTTTATAATGAATGCGTCAGACATGGGAGAGCAGGAGAAATAAAAAGCACATTTCACAAGATGATTAAAGGAGGAAAGTTTTTGTTTTCTTTTTGCAAATGAAATGATAGACATATCAAAGGTTGCAGACTGCTATATAATGCCATCTAGCATAGCACAGAGTCTGCGGACACACACACACACACACATATACATATATACATACATAGAGAGAGAGAGAGAGAGAGAGAGAGAAAACACAGGAAACACAGCTGAAATAGGCAGTGAGAGAGAGAGAGAGGCCCCCGGTACCTGCCTATATAGTCTCCTCTCTCCAAATGTTTATTTTGGACTAGACTGGTGGCCAACTGGTTGCAATTGACCCTCTACAGGGACGAGTTAGTGAGCGAACATGAAACTTTTCCTTTTGGGAGAGAGAAGAAGGGGAAAGCCACACACATACTGCAAGCTCAGACACGCAAGCGCACATGCAAATGAGGAAACCGTTCCCCGCAAACAAAAATGTACACAAAAAATTTACAAAAAATTAAAAATAACAAAGAAGCAGCGGAGACATCAATCTACCAGCAATTTACAGGAATACAGGTCATTTTAATAAACATGGACTTTGTATTGAAATGTGCAATAAATTTTCAGCTGTAAATACTGTAAATGCACAGGGAAAATCTTTAGAAATTAACATGATCACAAGAAGCCTGTGTTGCCTGTGTGCCATTACACTAGAGAGTGCACTACCAGAAGAGAACATAAAATCAACACGCAGTAAACAGCACTGGATGTAGTGAAATCGCAGTAACTTGCAGCAAACACATGATCCTGTCAGACATTTAATACTATAGACCATTTAAAATACTAGCAGGCAATGAAAGGTTGATGAATCAAAGATTGCGTGTCATTTGAATGAGCTGAATCAATTAAATTTTGTAAAATGTTACAGGACTTAATACTCTATACATTTGTTGGACACTCTTTATAATGTCCAGAAGTCATGATAAAAATATGTTAACCTATATAATAACATATTATATATTAACAATATTATTATAAATATTATAAAAATATTGTTAAAACTTTAGAATAGGGGGGTCACATATTCACTGCTAAGAGTTTTCCCTGAACAAACTCCAAAATTGCTGTATATACTGTAAAAAAAAGAAATAGAAAAGAAAATCCATAAAACTACAGTAAAAAAAAATAAAAAATAAAAATGGCAGCTGCGGTATGGTAGCAACATTTTTGGTTAACTTAAATTTACATTTAAAAACCTTATTTCACAAAATGGATGAGAAAATACTAAGGAGAAACAGTTATTTCAACGAAAAAACATCAAATGTGAAATGTAATGCAGGGAATTCTAGGAATGTCAATTGAGGGTTTTCCACTGTAAATTATGTTATTTTTCACTTCCAAAAACGTCTCAGGTTACGAATGTAAACGAGACACTGTGTCCTCTAGGGGTCGCTATGGGGAACGCCTCATCGTGACCCGTGTCTGATGCATATGTTGAAAAAACACCAACAAGTTGGCCGGCAACAGCCCCTGACGTCACTACTGGTGCGACTATAGAATAAATAGGCGCCGGGAGAACATGTCATTCACAACGTTGATGCTTTGTTTGGATCACGTTCCTTAGGTCTTGCCTACCTTACTTTGATGCACAATTCCTCCTACCCCTTCCCGCAGGTGGGGGAGGAGCACGAGCCACGACACCAGCTTTCTGTACATGTCTCTGATCCTCAGACCACGACGGACCAGGACCCCTATGTTGTTCGGGCTCAGACCTGGAACTTTGTGGAATGAAGAATTTGAAGGCAGCTGAGCGCGCCTTCGCCCCCCTGAACTTCTCGGCAACCGTCTCAATGGAGGTAGCAAAAAGTTTGGAAGGCGAAACTGGAGCATTGAAAAGAAAGCCTCTTTCTTTCTTCCCGATATCTGCCAGGTTCACCCACAGATGTCTCTCCGTTACCGCCATGGCCACCATAGACCTACCCATGGTGGAGGCGGCCTGCTTGGTAGCATGGAGGGAGAGATCTGTGGTGCTGCACAACTCAGCTACCTGATCAGGTCTTTCAGCAGAACAGCCTGATATGCTTGAAGCACCGCCATCGTGTGCAATGAAGCCATAGCCTGACCTGCTGTTGTGTGTGCCTTGCAATTTGAAAAACGTGAGCAGAGCTTTTTCACTGAAAAATGCTCGCAATGCATGCAGATTGCACCCTCAAGGACATTACGTGCGTGCTCTTCATCTAAACAAAAAACGCAAAAATCGTGTCTGTCACCGGGTGTCAAATAACGATGACACGGATGCACACACCGTCTAAATGCTTTGCTAGTAGTCTCCATGATTGATAGAGAAAGGTTGCTCTTACCATGTTCAAATGCATGCTTCAAACATTACAGTCAGTGAAGACAAAGAAGAGAATGACTTGTTCTCCGGGGGCCTATTTATTCTATAGTCACACAGGTAGTGACGTCAGGCTCTGTCGCCAGACAACTTGTTGGTGTTTTTCAATGTATTCTTCAGACACGGGTCACGACGAGGCCCATAGCGACCCCTAGAGGATGTAGTTCAAAGTTCGAAGTTCCCTTGAAAGGGAACTGTACTTTACTGTAAAATTACATGAAATCTCCATTACAGTTTTCATTGTATATGATAGGGGAACTTACTTTTAAGCAATTAACAGGTTTTTAACAGCATTTTTACAGTCTTTTACTGTTAAAATCACAATAATTGTGTTTAGTGTATTAACAGTTAGTAATGTAGTTGTTTTAAAAAAAGTGGAAAAGTGGAAAAGTTTAGGTGGAGGGGGAAAAGTTTAGGTGGAGTCAGATTAAGTGGTCTAAAATATGGCCATGCAGAATAAATCATTAATATGTGTATTATAATACTAATAAACAGCCAATATGCTAGTAATATGCATGCTAATAAACAACTAGTTAATAGTGAGAATTGGTCCTTAAAATAATGTGTTTTTTTGTTTTTCATTTTAATTTATATGAACAGAAACTGTTGGTCATTCAAACAAATTAAAACGACATCATCCTTTTTTAAAATTAATATATTTACATCAAAAATTTCATTATTATTAAAAAAAATGTAAATAATGCAGGTTTGTAAATATTATATTTATAAATATATAAATATAAGTTTGCAATCTGTAAGGTTTTTAAAATGTTTTTGAAAGCCAAAAGACATTCATGCTCATTAAGGATGCATTTATATATATATATAAAAAAAACATTAATATTGTGAAATATTATCATAATTTAAGATATCTGTTTTCTATTGTGATATAATGTAAAATGTAATTTATTCCTTTGATAGCAAAGTTAATACTATACTGAGAACTGCAAAGGACTTTTGACAAATATATATATATATATATATATATATATATATATATATATATATATATATATATATATATATATACTGTGGCTATGAATTAAGAAATCATTCCCTTGTTTTATTTAAATCGAGGCCACGATTTACAAATTTATTCCATTATTTTATTTAAATCGTGAATGTGATTTACTAATTTGTTCCCTCTTTTGAGTAAAATTTAATTGTGGGTATAAATTAGTAGGACATGGCTAAGTAGGAATTGACTAAATCTGGGAACAAAGTTGTAAATTGTGGCCATGAATTAACGAATCATGGAAAACATGATGTGGGCTCCATAGACCCCACACTTTGAATGGTAGTGCTTGCGTGTATATGTGTATAGGACATCATTCTGTATTATCATTTTTAACATGCTGATGGATGTTATAATTTGTTAAAACTATTTTTAAATGTCAGATTTGTGCCTTTAACTAGTGTGAGGTGTTACATAAAGGGGGAGCATGCTGCACATGAATGACAAGAATTAGAGTCTTTGCCTCCAAGCTCAGCCACCCAATACCCACAGCCTGAGCTTACAGTCAGAGAAACAGAGGGAGAAGTGAGAGTCGCTGAGAGCAGGTCTGGCCCTGTAGACTATATAAAAGCTCTTAATCCTCATAAACTGCTCCATATGAGCATTACATCCCTAACTCCACACGGAACTCCTCAGGAATGGAACTCATTTTGGGTTTAAAACATTACTAGCACTGCTCCTCTCCCGTCCCGGTAATGAGCTCGCTGCCCTTCACTCCCTCCCCATCCTGACGACAGAATTAGCTTAGGATGAAAAATGCCTAGGAGCATGTAAATATTAGGGTTGGAAAATGCAGAAGTTGTGGCAGTGTGCGTGTGTGGACTCAAGGATATCAGTGTCATGGCACTATCTTTGCCTTGACAGCAGGGAAAACAGCATGATTGCCATATAATGTATCAATGTCATCATTCGTCTCATTGTCATCGTTTACTCCAAAATCTAATTTTTAATTAAGGGGATTTTAGGATTTATGTTCACGTTCATACGGTATTTAAGCTTTTATATTATAGCCTAATGAAAGCAAATAGGACAAAGGCTGTTAAGCTTCAAAATGTGTATGTATACTTAAAATGTTCGGTTCGGTAAGACTTTTAAAAAATTCTGTTAAAGAAGTATTTTATGCTCACCAAGGATGCATTTATTTGATGAAAAATCAAATAATCAAAACAGTAAAATTGTGAAATATTATTACAATTTAAAACAAAAAACTATTTTAATACATTTTAAAATGTAATGTATTCCTATGATGCAAGGCTGAATTTTCAGAAGGCATTACTCCAGTCTTTAGTGTCAAATGATCTTTCAGAAATCATGCTAATATGCTAATTTTCTGAAAAAAAAAAAAAAACCTATTATAAGTATTATAAAAATAAATATTATAAAAATTATTATGAATATAATTATTTTGTATTAGACAGTATATCTCATTCACTTTAATTTATATTGTAAAGGGCAGCCAAAAAAAAAAAAACACACACAAAACACTTTAACAGTTCCTTAAAAGAAAGCAGCATGAGGGAGTAAATAATCACATCATTTTACATTTTGAGAAAACTATTCCTATGAATTTCAGTTAATTCCTCACACAAAGCTGTCATAAGGTACTATATGCCACGTTTGAGGTACTTTGACAAAGATTTCTGAGCTCAATAACCTCTGTCCACATTCACTTTTAAAGAGCAGAGTACACACACTGATAAACATCTCCTTCTGTGCCCCACAAAAATTTTTGACTAAACTAACCCTTTAAATCCATAGGTTTATTTGATAAAGAAAGTATAAGCTGGTTATAAATACACTGAATCTACCTGAGCAAGAGGCAGCAGGACAATTCAGGTTTGCATGTGACTGCAGGGCTCTCATTCATCACAGCTGTCACGTGAAGCCCAACACAAATGAGTGAATACGAGAGAGGTGGATGTGTGTGCCCAACTCAGCACACTTTGGGAACCAAGAAATGAGCAGAGAAGTGCCAGGTCTGACCACACGAACACCACATTCGCCCACAATTGACAGACCGCTGCAAACTTCAAATTTGGAGAGTAAGAATAAGCGATTTCGAGAGAGAACAAGAAGGAGACGGAATGAGTGACTAACAGAATGAGAAATTCAGACTGAAACTCTCTTTAATCGGCTTGTGTGAACCGTTCAGGTAAGTCCGTCAGACACAGGAAATGTATTAACATTGACCACAGTTTACTCTGTTAACCACACTGTGGCCCTGTGGGACATGCCTGCAGGGCAGTGTCTGTTTACAAATACAAAAAACACAAGCGCGCACACACCCCAGAACACTGCCCAACTTCTCATACATTTATTACCGTCAGTTTTTATAAACATCCATACAAGATCAATTAACACCCCGATAAACTGCTGGCGTGACTATGGCGGGTCATAAACAATTATTTGTGGAACATGGCTGTCAAATATATGCCCTGTGTGAGTTAATATTTCAGAGAGAGACTGCAGGGAGCACACAGTCCGACTGGCTTCCCCCCTGAAGGATTCAAGCCTATGCAAACATCATTGAGCACAGGCACATTCCTCTGCTGAGGGTACAGGCTGAGCCACTGTATGAGGTCTAGTTTATTTACACATCAGGACAGGTAGTTCTCACCATCAATAACTTTATGACAGGAGTCAAAAAGAAAACAGCCATTTGTGAGCTGTGTTCCTATGCTCCCCACACTACTGATTTAATTAACTGCATACTACATTTATTTGATAGATCTGACTGTGTAATGCAAATAATGTCATTTTACTTTTCAAGTTTTTTTCCATCAATAGTGCATTATATTTAAATGGGTTAAATATAATAATGATGATGATGATGATGATGATGATGATGATGATGATGATAATTGTATACACATACATACTGCTGTTCAAAACTATGGTGTCAGTAAAATATTTTAAATATTTTTGGAAAGAACAAAAGCTTTTATTTAGCAAAGCTGCATTAATCCGATCAAATGTGTCAGATTTCTATTTCAAATGAACCAAAGAATCCTGGAAAAATTGCAAAATATTAAGAAGCACAAATATTTTCTACATTTCAAGATAATAATAAGAAATGTTTCTTGACAAGCAAATCAGCATATTAGAATGATTTCTGAAGGATCATGTGACACTGAAGACTGGAGTAATGATGGTGAAAATTCAGCTTCGCTATTATAAGAACAAATTACATTTTTAAATATATTACAACAGAAAACAGTTATTTTAATCTGTACATACATAAAATAACTTAGTGCACCTCTAATGGCACCTTTAATTTCTGAAACCAAACAGAATTGCAGTCCGTTTCATTTGCCCAATACAAATATACTGGCTCAACCAATGCTGTTGTTTTATTGAAATAATAATAATAATGAACTATATAATGGCAGGGAATGTTCTGCAAACTTGTTCAGAAAAATAATTTTAACAAATCCATTAGTGCCACTATAGCTGTACAGAAATTACTTGCTGCATCTTAAAAACAGTAGCATTTCAATGCATAGTTCCCCAGTGTTACACATGACAAATAAAAGCCTCTTGACTATAGAGCAGTTAATAAAAAAACATAATAAAACAGATGCAAAGATGATGCTAATGAGATGAGCTGAGGTAAGATAACAAATGATACGGCTAATATCTGCTAATGTCCAGAAGAAAGCCCTCCATCTGTGTTCTCTTGCCACTGTGTCTCTGATCTCTCTCTCTCAGTCTATAGCAGAAGTCTTCTTGCTCCCCCTACTCTTTCTTCTCTTTCCAGGAACTATGTCTCTTCCATGGCTGGAAGGTTGTAATTTGTAACAGGCGACTCGGCGGGCTGAGAAGCCCTTCTCTTATCTGGACAAGGGATCACTAGCAAATCATATCAGAGAAGAGGCCTGTTTAAATAGAGCCCTAATTACAGCAATCATTTGTTGCTGTCTCTTTTTTTCTCCTTTCCTCTAGCCCTCGCTAGCATGCTTTTTTCCCTTTTCTCCTCCTTGCTTTTAAAAAATTGAGCTCCCTTCATTCTGAGTGTTTCCTCTTTCTTGTATCCAGTAAATCCTTGCTTGTGGTGTGGGCTTGGGGGGCTGACAGTTGCATGACAAGAAATGTTTCCCTTTGTAAGAGCTTACTTCCTCCTCATGCAGTTTTAGCCTAATTGAAACGTTTCCTATTGGGCTCAATCAGGAGGGCAATTACCTAATTATTCGCTTATGCCTAACTTAGTCCTGTACGCTGACAGAGAGAGAGAGAGAGAGAGAGAGAGAGAGAGAGAGAGAGAGAGAGAGAGAAAGAAAGGGTGTATTTACTAGACTTCTTTTTTTCACTGAATTTATTACTTGTTTTTTCCCTCTTTTACTCACTTCTTCTTTCACTGACAGAATCGCTGTAGGAAATAACATGCTACTTAGTCCAGATTACACATAGTCCAGATTACACATAGAAAGCAGTTGAGGCAGCAGTGATTTTTATTTTTTTTATTTTAATGAAACATTACAATTATATATATATTTTTTCAGTAGAGATGAAGTAGTGTTATGAAATAATATGGGAGGCTCTATGAAGCCGAAAGAAGGTGTTTTATAGGCTCATAAGGAAAAGTATTATCAAAGAGGGAGAGAGGGAGAGGAAATACGACCAGCAGGCATTAACAGATCTGGAATGTTTTGTACCGGCTGAAACTTCCTCCATCACATCTAATAATTAGACAGCTCATAAAACATATATTAACCATGGATAAAGAGATTTGCTCACTTCCTTCTGGGATTCATGCCCATGAGTCAAAAAAAAAAAAAAAGAATAATAATAATACAAATAAATTAATTAAATAATTAATAAAAAAATATATAAAATATAACAACAAGATATATGTTATCATATTAAGATATTATTAAGATGCACATTTTTATGTCTTGTAATACACTATTTATTTATTACTTAGTTTTTGCAGTCTTTATTTATTGTATAATTTATATGTATGTATATATATATATATATATATATATATATATATATATATATATATATGTATGTATATATATGGAGAGAGAGAGAGAGAGATAGATATATGTGTAGTGTTTCTCCATATATATATACATATATATATACATATATTACATATCTTATATATATATATATATATATATATATATATGTGTGTGTGTGTGTGTGTGTATGTATATATATATATATGTATATATATGGAGAAACACTGCACATCTCTCTCTCTCTCTCTCTCTCTCTCTCTCTCTCTCTCTCTCTCTCATATATACATATGTATAAATGAACCTTGTAAACATATCAACCTGTAAGAAAGCTGTATGTTTTCAGCTGTAAATTCACCCTCAGCCCCCCTCCTTTCGCACGGCAGAGACCCACCTAAGCTCCGATAGGTCATCACTTCAACAAGTGTGGGCTGTTGAGCTCCTAAATCAATCATTTAAATCTATGGCTAAATCAGCGAGCTGTCTGGGTTTAAGCACACATGCCGTAGCTTAATTCACCCGAGCGAAGGAGCTCAGCGGCTGTATTTCAGCCAACATGTGTGCCACTGTTGTCTAAACAAGCGCTGTAAGGCAGGCTGCAGAAGAGAGTCTTGGCTGCAGGACATGGAAAGCAGTAAGAGGACGTCTCCACGCGCACATGCGCAACAGATACACAAACACACACTAACACAGGCCGTGGAGAAGACTGGAAGGGCTTGGCTTGAGGTCATGGAAATGGGTTATAATGTAGCCTTTCACTTGGGAAAATGAGAAGACTGGCTTTCCTCGCACACACACACACACACACACACACACACACCAAACACACATACATACATACATACAAACACACACTCGTGCATACAGTACAATGGTCAGTGTATCCATACACACAAACACGCACACACATCCGCAGGAATGATGGAATGCTCTCACAGACTGGGTGGGCCGCTTGACTGTTGTATGCTGGGATGAGATTCAGGGAGTTAACAAATTAATCCTACAGACAAACCTGACAATCACACACAGACATAGTCGCAAAGAGACTCATAATCAACTGGCAAACATATTCTTGACTTCAGTTATCTGCATTTAAAGGAACAGTTCATCTTTTTTTCATACAACGATAATCAATAGTGACATTGACTGTCAAGCTCCAAAAATCACTTGTAAAATACTAGGGATGTGCAATACATCAGTACCATATTTGTATCAATACTGAGTTTTAGAGTCTTTTGTTTATTTATTGTATGTCAACAAGGCACATACTTCTGCATTTAATTGTGCATGCTCATTTTTTTCCTTTTGGATATTAATTTATTTTGAGACATGTAATTTATTTCAACGATCAAATGTATAATTAGTTCATAAAAATTTACAAATGCATACAATGTTTTTTTTTTTTTAGAACACTTTATTTTAGGGTCTCTTAACTTGTTGCTTATTAGCATGCATTTATTAGAATATTAGCCATTTATTAATTCTAATTAAGCAGAAATAAATGCCTTATTCTGCATGACCTTATTCTACATTACTAGTCCTACCCAATACCTAAACTTAACAACTACCTTACTAACTATTAATAAGCAGAAAACTCGTAGTTAATAGTGAATGTGTTCCCTATTCTAAATTGTTACCTTTTTTATTATTATTTTTATATTTATATTACCTTTGCCATTACTTAATACCCAATCTTTAACAAATACTGTTGCTTTATCAAATCTTAAAATATAAATTTTTCATACTGCACTTTTTTCATCATAAATGTACTTGTAGCATTTAAAATCATATATTTGTGATTATTGATTTTTTATATATATAAATTCTTTTTTAATATCTATTAATGATTTATTAATATCTAATTATTTTTTTAATGATCAAATATCAATTATATTAAACGTCAATGCTAATTTACAGATTTTCAACCAGCTTTGTATCGTTACAATGTTTAATAATTAAATCAACCATGTGCATTATTTTCTGTGTTACCAGATATCCACCAGATGACATAAAGTGTATCATCAGGCAGACTTTTGATAGCTCCAGGACTACTGTGAAAACTACAGATCAAATTTCCAAATTATTGTATCCCAGCTCACGGACAGTTTTATCAAGCCCAATGCATTATGGGTGTTAAAGTTTTCCTATCTTTTTTCTCCACAGCCTTTTCTTTCTGTTTTCACTAACAGTGTAGCAAAGATTTCAAAATAAAATAAAATGAATTAAAATAAATAAATAAACCTGTGTTACTATTGCATTGACAACTTTTATTAAAAATCAACTTGCTGGTGCCATATTTGATTGAAAAATAAATAATGAAAAATTTTAATTGTTGAGTAAACTACCCCTTTAATGTAGATCATGACAGAGAGAATTAGTAATAAAATAAAACTTGACAAATCACAGATTTACCACATGTGCCTTTGATACAGCATTTCCAGTCAGATCAACCACAGTTCACATCACATTGTGTGTATGTGTGTTTGTGTGCATCCACATTACCCGCTCACTAAACATTTAAAGTCAAGAAACAGAGAGAGAGCGATGGAACGAATGGAAAGAGTGACTGTAGGAGAGAGATATATAGAAAGAACAAGAGTGAGATAGACAGAGAAGGATCGCCCAGGTGGTCCTGTGTACTGTGGCTGCTGGGCACTGATCTGAAGTGAGGGATAGAACCTGAAACCCATGCAAATGTGATCACTCCCGCTCCCACTGATTGGGGCGGCCGCTTATGATTAAATATAATTGCAAAAAAACCTTTTCCAAATGCTTTGGCGGTTTTGAAAAAATGGGAAGGAAGGATTTAGAAGCAATTCTTCGTCTTTGAAAGACTGGGGTGAGCTAGTGTGTGTGTGGAAGTGGGGGTCCGTAAGGTTAAATACAGTGTGTGTGTGTGTGTGTGTGTGTGTGTGTGTGTGTGTGTGTGTGTGTGTGTGTGTGTGTGTGTGTGTGTGTGTGTGTGAGTGTATGCTGTAGTGTGCGTGTGAGAGAAATAGGGCGGTTTTCATTGTTGTTTCAGAGAGCTGGTTGCTACATGCAGGGAATGGGGAGAGAGGGGAATATTTGCTGGCAGAAGTTCTGCAGGGTTCAGAAGCCGCCTGTCACCCGGCCGATGATTGATGGCTCAGGCAGAACGCTTAAGTCAACAGTGCATGAGCACGTCCAGGCTGTCCAGAGCGAATAAAACCACACTGAAGACTCCACTCAGCACCCATTTAGAGGTCAGCAGTCTCAGAGGAATGACAGCTCTCACCATTATCTTATCAAAAACACCTCGCAGCAGTGCCGTGTGCTGGAGAAACTCTGCGCCTACAAGTGAACGACACAATGTGACGTGACAAAAATGTGACATGACAAAAATGACCAAGTTATGCAACTGTATCATGAGATGGATTATGTGAGCTGCACACCAGGGAGGCCCATAATAACTAAATAAAGCTATATGTTAGCATTCCCATTTATCTAAATGGCAGTTACTTGGCTGGCTCAGGACACCCAGAGAGTGCAAAAACCTAAAATACCCACTATGACATAATAAGATATTTAATGTTTGTTGTTTTAAAAAAAATAAAATAAAAATCATAGTCAAATATCAAAATGTCTGGAAAAAAAAACTTTTTTTTTTTTTTTTTTAAATAAAAGGCACTTCATAGTTCATAAATACAAAAATAGCTATATTATTATTATTATTACATCATCAACAACAACAAATCAAGATAATACTAATTATGTATAACAGATATAGCCATACAATAGTTGATCTTGTTGAGATTATTACTTGTACAGTATTTATTGAATATTTGTCTTATAAAAATGATCATTTTACAAAGCTTAGCTGATTTCAGTGGTGTTTTATTTTGGTTGTTATGTGTCACTTGCTATCAGTCTAGATGGTGTGCAAGAACGCATGGCTGTCAGATGAGTGAAAAAGAATGGTACAGATATGCTGAATGAATATGGGGAGTGGGGAGGCGCTCCCCCATTAGCTGGGCATTAGCGTGTGTGAGAGACGAGTTGGAGGTTCTGGGTCACTGAGAGCGGGAAGCAGGTGTCCCTCACTGATCTATGTGCAGTTCCACTTCAACACCTCATCATTAAACAGACATGCAGACACATGCAACTTCTCCCAACTCACCTTACATGTTTTATGCTCTGCTTCTAAGATCCTGCCGTAGCTTAGTTTTTTTCGAAAATCCTAACAAACATGAATAGCTATTACAAGCACCTAAAATAACAACACTGGGAAGGTTCAGGAAGTAGTCACACATTCACTTAACTGGAAGAAAATTGGTGGTGACTAGGAGTGTGTGTGTTTGTCCATGTATGTGTGCTAACATCTATGAGGTTAAAGTCAACATGAAATGCAATCCACAACCCATTTTACTTAATGTAATGCATTTTCAAGTAAAATAGGATAATACAAAAGGATAAAAAATGACAGTTTTGTTCCCTTGTATAATTAAATTACAGGTTAAAAATGTAAAAAGTGTTCATATAATTAAGAACCATGACCTTGTGGACAGCGTATCGACAAAGCACAACAGAGCTGAGAGCGGCCCTGACTTGAACTTTCCAGAACTCGTTCCCATTTCTCCTTCTTAATCACTTCCTGTTTGTCATGGCGAAAAAATAAAATATATAAATAAATAATAATAATAATAATAATAGATTAAATATAGAGACATAACATTAAAAATATAACAACACAAAGTGTACGTCTGAACTAAAATTACATTTTTTTTTTTTGTCCAATTAAGCCCATCTTATTCAGAATGCTTGCTTTAAATTGACAAAGCAAATTAACTAATTGACTAATGAACTACTAGGCTGGCACTGCCATTGGCGCCTCTGGGCCTGGTGACTAACAGCAAACTCAAGGTTGAGAGATGAGGAGTTCAGAAAAAATGTGGGGCTTGGATGGAAAAAGTACAGCACCATATCTCCATGATCCGTCATGTAATTTTGATGGTTGACAACATTTCACAACATTCTGTCAGCATTTTGTTCCAAGCGGTCTAAACGTTTTATGAACCTCATCCCAACTTAATCTCTTCTGCGCAATCACAGAAGCATATAGATCAACAGAAGGAATTAAAATGCACGGGTATCCTTAAACATATGTAGGACTCTGGAGCCAAGCGCAGACTAAACTCCACATTCTCATGAGCTTGTATTTAAACAATGTAAAATTCAATTCACTATATGTAATTTTCAAATGTAGCCCATCTGCAGAGTAACATACAATGGTCTAAATGTGCACAAACTAGTGGAAATACCTCTTGCTCTCCACACCAAACAGCGACACGGAGAGAGAAAGTAGAGGCAATGTTGTGGTCCCTGACATTTTCATCAGTGTGTTTGTCTTCCCCTCCAAATGAATGGCAGATGCTGTGTGAAGCTTTGAGCAACAGCGAGGCCTTTCTGAATGGCCCTGAGATGAAGGCAGTAGAGAGAACACACGCATGCACACTCTCACACACACAGATTTATGTTCCTGATATCTTATTGCTGCAATCTCTAGTTGATTAAGAGCAGACCAGGCTGCTAAGCGGTGTGTATGCCGATATAAGACGTGCAGAGCGGAAGGACTTTAACGCTGAAACGCTGGAGGTTTTGGCTGTGGTGAGGCCCAGCGAAGAAATGCTGCCATAGGGACCATGTTAAATCTGGCCAAGAAGAGAATCTCTGTCTCGACATTATCAACAAAGAACATCACAGTACAGACATGACCATGGCACGTCACTACAGATACTAGGGGTTGTTGGGGGCTTGACCGGGATATACAAAAGGACTGAGGATTTATAGTAACACTTAAGGAACTAAAGCATCACTCTTGTAGTGCACCAGTGCTATAGGAATATTTGTGAGATGAGTGAAACTGAACTTTACCTACACTTTACTGGCATTATGATGAGCCTTTAACATCCATGGAACATTTCCATTGTTATAAAATATTTTGTAAAGTTTAGGGAAAAGGGTCTTTATTTATTTATTTATTTTGCATAACCGCAAACCCCCCATTTTGGAACCTTTAACTCAGTATTTTCTCTCGGCTGCAACCTTACAAATTTGTAAAGTGTAAATTAAAAATATCACGGTGGTCACTAATGGATAGGCATCATTATATGTCGCAATTGTGAATTATTATGAATTTGCCTATGCAGTAACATTTCCTATTATTCTTTGTAACAGAATGAATGCTAAAATTACACAATTACACAATCTAAATATTTTGAAACGTTTGCTAAATAGTTTCTTGCTTTAGTTGGGAAGTGAAAAACCATACAATTATGTACAAAATCATTTAACATTCCTGTTGAGATTACACTTATGGGTTGAAATGTAGGAACTTCTAAAAATTGAGATATGACTGCTGAACCTCTGCTATATAGAGTCTATAATTAATAATTCTGTACTGTATGTTCCACCCTGTTCAGTTCTTAAAACAGATCTATACCAATAACAAATACATAACAAAATCATCTTCGTCCCCACTCTCATTTCTCCTTCCTGTGGCTCTCCTCCCAAACCAGGGATATGTGTTTCTCCCAGCTGTGGCCCGTGGTCTGATTGCCTCTGATTTGGGTTAAGTGATTATTACCCACCTGTGGTATGGGAGGGGATGCTGCCACAGGCTGGAAACAAACCTTCTTTCTCTACTTCAAACAAAATAACTGCAATCATCCAAATTTTGAGGCTAATAAAGTATTGAACCTGTTACTATATTTGGGGCGAAATATATTAGCCTTTTTTCAGTAGTGGAATAATAAGTACCATTTAGAACAAATTTACCACAAAATGTAACACAGGGAAATTAAAATCTATAAAGTTCCAAATGTATACAGTCGAAAGTTTGTACACACCTTCGTGTAATGCATGCGAGTTATGACAAAGATACTTTGATCTAAATGCTTATGCCTAATGTCTTGACATTAATTTGGCAGACCTATATAGGTTTCTATGTATTAATTCATTTATACAACTAACAATTAAAAATACCTTGTAAAGTTGTTTGTGCCCAATGTTATACAGACTACAGATATTAAAAATGATTAACATGACAAATATGTCACCTTATGAGGGACCTTCTTCTTAAAATATAAAAGCAGGCATATATTTTCAATGCATATGTGACAAACATTGGCTACTTTAAAGCAACTAAAATAAAAAGATAAAATCCATAATTCCTTTACTCCATTTGTGTTAATTTATAGAATTGACTTTACTACCATTAAAAAATGTGGGAAAATAATATGTAATAATATGAGTAGGACTATCCAAACTTCTCAAATGTTCAGTATTCACTGTTGAACATGCAGTATAGAAAACTCGCAGATGAATTGAAAACTGATAGTTATGGTCTCAAATTTGGGTGTATAAATGCAGAAACTAAAAAAATAGGTGACTTCTACGTCAAAATATTAAATTTATACGTCAAAATATTAAATTTAGATAAATTTATGAATTTAAGTTAATTATAAAAAAATATATACACACACTTTGGAATATTACACCAGAACATTCACTGAGCAAGTCAGATTTTAAGTTGCGTGATCGGAAGAATTTAGTACAACACTATTAACATACAGATGACTAAACAATGCAGTAAACCTGCTGATTATTAAATATTAGTTCACGTCAATTAAAAAAACAAAAAAAGATTGCATGCAGATGCTTGTTTTTTCTTTCATTCACTGTATGTGTGATTAAGCGTTAGCAAACCTCTGCACAGATCATCTGTGTGTGTGTGCATGTGTGTATCTTTAGTTATGTCTGCAGACATGTTAAGCCTGAAAGAGTGCTGCCCATGACGGCTTTATACTGCTTTGAGCAGTCTTCGTGTCTTCCGTGAAAAAGTTTTTTACGACCACAGGTTAAACTGTCTCTGATTGTGTAATTCTTAATTTTTTACTGCAGGCTGGGGTGAACAACGTGCATGATGTGTTATTCTTCCATCCTCCACTCCATAGATAAACTGAGCAGATTTTAAGCATACATATCATCGCTTCCACAGGGACTCTTGTAAGAAAAACTTCAACTTCAGTCCAGCAGAGTCCCATAAAAACATACAGCACAGGCCACTGGAACCTCCTTTTCTGCTCAGATAATTTCTTAGTCTACGATGACAGCTGATATCTTCACGTGACTTACCTCAGTTTGATAAAGACATAAATTAACTTGCCTGAACCCAGTTGGAGTTTATCTGGTGTTGACTAAGGTCACACAGACAGTTTCTCAAATTATTTACAATGTTATTTATGGGTAAGTGACATAAATAAATACACTATATGTAAATAAGACCATTGACAGTAACACACTGCCTTACATCTCTCTTCTAAACAGCAATCAAACAGCATACAGTAAAACCATATTCATTTGCATATCTCACATAATTGAATACATTAATAATTTGCTTATCACAACTGGCCGGAGTTTGAATATAAATAATATAAATAAATAGCAGTAGTATGAATAAATATATCAAGCATTTTCTTTTCGTTTTCAAAAGATAAATGACTCATGACACATCATATCATGTCATAAAATAAAATAAATAAAATAAAGCAGAGTATAGTTATTATGCCTTCATGAACAAGATAGACAACCCAGAGTGTTCAGAATAAAACACACCTGTCTTTGCTTTGATTACCTACAGACGAGACTTGTCTTGTCTTGTTAGTTTGTATTTTGTTTTCATTTCAAAGCTATGGAGACCAGAACATTTTTTTTTTTTTTTTTTGCTAATGACAGGTTAGACTGATTACAGTTACTCAGTCATGACTGATTTTATTTTATTTTTAAATAAAAGTAGAAATCTGTAAATTGCTGAAGGTTAATTTAGAGGTGCAGAATAAGTAGGGAATAATTTAGTTAACCCTGACAGACTGATCATGGCTGTTTAGGTTGTGATAATGCCAGGCTTATCTGGTATATAACACTGCTAATGTTACGCTATTAAATAAATGAACATGAGATATAAATTTGAGCTCAAATTATTTTATAAGCCTTCTTGTAGAGACCACAGAGGGATTGAACTCGAGCAAAACTCTGTAATAAATCTTGCAATTGACCCTCATAATTCACAAGTCATTATTAAATTGTATTTGACCACTGAATCAACCAAAATGCTTTGAAATACAACATATAAAATGCAAATTATGAGTATTAAATATCATAGTTCATATTTATATTTCAGAAACTGGGAGGTAGAATACATGCCTAATTGTCTTGTCAAATTAATAATATTACACAAATCACATGCTGCGTACAAACACCCATATACACCAACATTAAACATGAGATAAATAGTATGTGCTAAATATACACACTCTCACAAACAAAGAAAAATTAAAATAAAACATGTAACATGCTTTCCCACATGAAATGTAAAGGTAAAAGTTTTTGGAGAAAAAAAAAGCAACAATAATTAAAAATAGTATTATTGGCTACTATTTAAAATGTTAATAATGAATATTATTATTTGATATCATTATTATTATCATTATTATTAATAATGTTGTCTATGAGCAGAAGCAACATCACTTATTACTCCCCACACTGGCAATGAAGAGTACTGTCTCTGGCTCACTTCTTATTCTCAAAATAAGGCCTGTCAAAAAAAAAAAAACATCAGCTGGGGGAAATGTGCAAGACCACCAAGGTAATTTTCTCTACTCCTTATATTTGTTTAAACTTTCATGGCTTGGCTCGGGCTCTCCTGGGCCATCTTTCACTCCTTGTTTTCTGCACCTTCACACCCAAAGTCAGTGGGCAGCGGAAGCCTCTTCCTCCAGCTGACCCCCTATGCTCAGGCTGACCCCAAGCCCTCGGTCACATTAGGGTCCTGACCCCTCCTGGGCTCGACCGGCACCATGGACGCTCTCACTGGGACAGTGGACAGGAACGTCCATCTGCTTTGGCCTTGTGTTGTTCAACCTGGCAATGTTGCTGCAGGTCTGCATGCTGGAAAAAAACGATGGGATGGGAACAAATGGAGCTACGGAAAAAGCTGAGAGATGGATGAGCTTGCAGGGTGGCCGATGCATCTGGAGCCCTAATGCCATGGCGCGAGGGGAGGCAATGAGCAGTGCTGCCATTAAAGAATAAAGACAGGCTGCTGTTTTATCTTCCCCTGTGATTCCCCCACTGGCCGTTTACATTGGGCAATAAATGGATTTTTCTCAAAACATATTTGGCTTATGATGTCATGAGCCACCGTTAGGTTAAAAGTATTTTCTTTTTTTGTTTTTGCTTTTTATGGCACTTACGGTCAAAATACAGCCCTGTGCCCACATGTGTGAGGTAAGATTCTCCTTTTCTCGCTTTGACTTTCTCTGGTCTTCTATTCACACACTATGATTCCATTCCAGTGTGTGGGCCCTTGAGCAGATGGTGGGAAGTGAAAGTAAGAGCCACACAGGCCCGTCTGGGCTCACGACTCAAACTCAGGCAGCTTTTATGATCTGTGTTCCCTGTCCTACAGTAAAATTCACACCACAGCCTTTCCAGTGGAGCAGCATCACTGGCGACCCAGCCAATGATAACAGGTCAACTCGAGTGGAGAAGCAATCTAAACACATAAGGAGAAGCTCTCTGGAGCAGAAATGCCAGCAGGCCTCTTTCCTCAACATCATTTCTTTCCAGGGGCCTTCCGAGACTTGGACATTAACTCACATTCAAGGAACTCCTGAGCTCTCCGCTAATGACTTACAGCACTAATTCATGGTGTTTTCAAAGGCAACCATCCCAATTAGTATTGCTCATACTCTAAGTTGTGATTTTTTTAAAATTTGAACCCCAAGTATTGAACTTTGGTGTGGAACTTGTCCTGCAACATTTGTGCTGTGGACAAGACATGGTGTGCTAATACTAGAGGGTGTGCAATTACCTTTCTAAGCATTTACACTTAACTTTTTTGCCTGGTAAATAAAATGTGAAAAAAAAAACCTGGGGCTGCATTTCCCCAAATGCATCATAAGCCTAACTAGATTTCAGAACCATTGCCACCAATGATCTCTAAAATCAGCTTAGCTCACAATGCTCTTGAGGAACACAGCCCTGGGCCATATTGGAGACCGGAACATCACAGAGGAGCGGTAGCAAACCCTGCCCCTGGAGGTTTACCATCTTGCAGAGTTTAGCTCCGACCCTTAATTAAATATACCTGAAGCAGCTCATAAAGGTCTTCAGGAATAGCAAGGTGCATTGGAGCGGGTTGGTATTCAAGTGTGCAGGAAGGTATCCCTCCAGGAACAGGAATGGCTGTCACAGGGCACGGGAGTGAGCTCTGTAGATTTGAAGTGGTATGCAACCTCATACAAAGCCAGAAAAGCCTAGAAACAATCATCATGAAAACCACCCAGAATGCCCAGCACTTCAGAAAATGACATTTCTAACTGTAATGAAAGCTTTCATGGTATCTCATGTGGGGTTTATACTACAGCAGGTCTTGTTTCATTGAGGAAGGTTCTGACTTTTTGAAAAGAGAAAGCTTAAGTAAACATGAGAAAAACAACCTTGAGCAGATATGCCTTCCCTCAAAAGGAAGAATTCACTTAAATGTTACCATTGACCACAGAAGATACACAAAGAAGACAGGGACACAGCTCACCTCGCTTTGGGCCTGTACCAGCCCACTATCTAAACACAAACACAGGCTCACAATAAACACAGAAAAGGGGAAAAAGACCTAATTACATTCATGTAGGGTTGGGAGGGCTAAATTAAGATCACAAACAACATCCATGTATATGTTATGATGAGGTTTGAAGGCATCCCGACTAAAGAAAGCAACAATGACAGTGAGATCTCCTTCTTAGCCATCAAAGACACATCTGTCCCACTCCCATGCCACAACAAATCACCATGCTACAAGCTCTGAGCTGACCCAGAGCTCAACCAGTCGAAACAGTTAAACACACCCGTTTTTCTCCTTTCCTCCTTATTCAAGGTAATAAGAGAGATCTGCTTTGCTAAATCAAAAACAAGTGCACATGAAATTAATTTAGACTTTGAAACAATATGGTAAAGGACAAAAGGCCTTTTCAGGTTAGAGACACTAGGTACTTCAAGCGCATTGCTTTACTGAAATAAAAGTTGAGTAAAAAAAATAAGTGTTCCCTGTTCTGCTGTTAAAGTAGTCGAGGGTTTGACCTTACAAATTGTTCAACACTAGGATTAAGGATTGAACCCTTGCTCTCACTTCCTGGGGTGTGCCTTTGAGAGATTCTGGATTTATCTGATCTTCCTTGGATAGATGGACCCACACACACAGCCATCCAAGTTGAGGACCACAGTGGTGCTGGCGTGTGCAGGGGGCGATGTCTGCCACAGCCTTGAATGGCTCTGTCCGCATCACTGCAAAACTGGTTCTGACAGAGCAGTGCTGGAGGAGAGACGCCTCTGCCCCTCCCTCACGCTGTTCCCCTACAAGATGCTATCATTCCTCCCGCAGACTAGATTTCTTGGGTGACTTCAAAGCTTGTTCACTAAGTGTTTAGAAGAATGCGATGGAAACAGGAAAATAATGTTCTGATTTCTGTAAACTTTATAACATCTGCTTTTGCTTAGCGTTGCTGCAGTGCTGAGCGGCGCCTCCACTCTGCTCTACGCTTGGGACATTTTTTCCCACAGTTTAAAAAGCACCTCACATGCTGTGCCAAATCAAAGACAAAGAACGGTGGAGCAAGCAGCAAGAACAAATTCCCAGTTTAAAAAAGGCACAAGGAAAAAAAGAATAGGAAGCACAAGATATCTTTTTTTTTTTGGAGGCTAAGAATTTGATCAGGTAATTGAATTGATTCTTTGTGCTCTGTATAATTCACAAGAGAGTGCAAACATGCAGATAACTGGGAATAAAATAAAGGATCATAATCTGTTTATGTGGTTTTGTGTGATCTTGGATCAAGAACAGCCTTAAAAAGCAGATGCAAACATATGTGTGCATTTGCTCTGTCAGTGTTCATACAAAATGAGGATGCACGGGTACGTTTGCCTGCTGCCACACACATACACTCACACGACCTCCTTATGTGCACTGCAAGGGATGCAAAACTACCTCTGCCATACAAAAAAAGTCCCATTGCAATTTGTAAGGCAGTCTCCCTTGCTTAAAGAGTAGCATGACAAGACTCCTATGTACACACACAACATCCGACTCTGAGCCGGAGGGCTTCTTCTGCTTTCCTTAACTCAATCATGCTCGAGTTTCACTCTCGTTCATCCGAACACACTCACTTCCTTCTTCTGACCTCCCCCATCCAGACCATAACCTACAACCTAACATGTATAAGCAGCTTTAAAGCTAGCAGAAATATGCCCCACAAATTATTTGATTCATAACTTGATAAATGGTTTATATCATAATGTGACTTTAAGTCATTACCCAGAGTATCTAGTGTAAGGTCATACATAAACTACTCAGGCTGAAAGCATTTGTTATCCAAAGCAACTTACAATTGAGGAACACAACAAGCGATTCATCACAGGAAGAGCTCATAATACAAAGTACTAGACAAGGGGTTTAAGGAAAGAGAAAACAAAGTTGTTGTTGTTTTTATTTGAGGATGCAGTCAAATGTTGACGAAAGAGAGTTTTCAGCTGTTGCTTTAAAATTTTCTGGGATTCAGCATTTCGGATGTGGGTGGGAAGATCATTCCACCAGCCAGGAATGGTGAAATAAAATGTTCTGGAAACTGATTTTGTGCCTATCTGTGATGCTACCATGAGGCGTCTCTCACTTGTAGATATTAATCTGGAGGGAGGGTAGATTAGTAAGAGTGAGTGGAATTATGAGGGTGCTGAGCCTGTGGCTGTTCTATATGCAAGCATCAATATCTTGAACTTGATGCAAGCAACAACCAGTAGCAAGTGCAGGGAGATAAAGAGAGGAGTGATGTGGGCCCTTTTGGGCTCGTTGAAGATCAGCTGTGCTTCAGCATTCCGAATCATTTGAAGATGTGTGATTGCGCTGGATGGAAGTCCAGCCAGAAGAGCAATGTAGTAGTCCAGCCTAGAAATGACAAGGGCAAATGACAGGGATCTCTGTGATGCCCAGTGATGAGAGGGTGGATAGGAGGATCTGATGATTCACAGTGTCAAAAGCAGCAGATAGAACCAGCATAAAGAGAACTGATGATTTGGAATCAGCGTTCGCATTCCATGAGGCCTCAGTGACTGAAATTAATGCAGTCTCAGTTGAATGGCCACTTCTGAAACCTGACTGGTTACTGTCCAGTTGGTTTTTCTTTTAAAGAAATAATGATACCTGGTTGAAAACAACTTGTTAAAGTGTTGGAATGGACGGAGAGAGACAGGTCTGTAGCTATCTAGAAGTGAAGTGTTTAAGTGTAGTTTTCTTTGAGCAACTGAAAGTACTTTATGTGCTTTTCGTTGTTGTATTCCTCAGATTTAAATCTCAAATGACTTGTGTAGTATAAAGAAACGGAGAGTGTCACGAGTTTCCCTAAAAGAAAATGAATGTGTCCCTTGATTTCTTTTGTGGAGGTTGGCAACCCTAGTCCAATCAAACTGGCATTGCACACAAGGGAACATCAATGTGTGTACAACACTCTGTATTTGCTAAATGGAAAGCCCTTTTTCATTAGGTTTTTTTTTTTTTTTTTTTTTGATTTGAGAGACCTCTCATATATCAAGAAGTTGTCTTACATTCTTAAACATAATCAGCCTACTGCAGCACTGTTGAAAGGACATTGTTTGTTTAGCTCATGAATAGAGACAATGCTAAACCATTCTGTGCCAGCTAGGGGCTATTTAAGTAATGGTCATCCAGAACAATTCAAGTGTACCTCTCTGAAGTCGAACCCATCAGCATGCTTTGCTCTCTGTCATAAGCCAAGTCATCCCCTCCCGCCTGCCATAATGCCGTTGTTTGCAGATGACATTGCCGTATGATGAATGTACGTGTTTGAGGTTAATAGCAAACACATGTGTTTCTACACAAACATTTGTGGGGGCACTGTAAACAATGCTTTCTCCGTCTTTCTCTAGGGCGATCGGGCTTAGAAGGTCAAGGGTGTTGACTGGTGCCAGGTTCTGTCCATTTGCAACATAACTCAGAGCTGACGTGCGGCGGGGGTGCTGAGTGTGGTCCTCACATGTCTTCGCTTAGCATAATGTTACAGTAAGTCAGAAGTGACCCTATACCACCCTTACACTGAGAGGTACGCCAGTCGGAATGAAGTTCATTAGAATGGCTGTCAGGAGGGCACGTGTGGATGGGGTGGGTGATTGGGGATCTTGGCCTGCTGGGTCGTGGTCCACAGGTCTACAGATTTGAAAAAGTCATTTCCTCACCTTCCTGCTTCAGGAAAAAGGGCATTCAAAGGAAAATAAATGCAGGGGGAAAGGGGAGAAAACAAATTAAGGTGAACATTGAGAAGGTGCCACTGGCAATGTATGGGTGGAATTAAGGAATAGTACATATGAAGGGATAGGTAGAAGAACAGAGAAAGTCAAAGTGGTACAGATGAAGTGATACAGTCCCATCACAAAAAGATACTGCCTTGTCTTCACCTAGTTTTTCACCTTGTTTTCACCAAGTTCTATGGCAAACTTCAATGTATCCTTCAAAGAGATTGCAGTCCTAAAAAGCTATGCGACAAGCTCAATGAAAAAGACAAAATAGTGGATGAACCAGAAGAAATAGCCATATATATATGTATACTTTCTGTATAATTCATTTAATTCCAAAAAAAATTAAAACAATTGAATTTCGATCATTTACCCATGTGGCATGTAGAGTTCCAAATAGCTTGCCTACTGTAGGTTCCATCTCTGTTAGGATGCTGCCATACAAGTAAGTTGGTTATGCAGGAAGCAGGCGGCAAGGTAGCATGCTTCATCATTGTCTCTCATGTCCAGCCAGTCTGTAACTCCACCCCCCACCCCCCCACCCCCGTTGTTAGTCCCTCGGACTCTGACTTCCTGTCCCTGACTCTACAATGATGAATGGCTGCAAGCTCCATTCAATTATGCCTTGACTGCGAAGAGACAGGAACAATGGGAGCTGGCCTGTGCAGTGTGGCGCAGGCCCGATGCATTCTTAGCAACAATTTAGCCTAATTAGCATCAACTCCTGCCCCATCCATCATGCTCCTCAAGAAACATAAACAAACTGTCAGTTCTAGCGCAACAAACAGATCGCCCAGCTACTTAACACAAATTATTCTTACATGAAACACAGCTTCTCAGGCAACCTTCCCCCCTCCAGGCCATCTGGGGGAATGAAGAGCTATTCAAATTGAAGACATATGTTCCAGTCAAGTTCAACTCCCCAGACTGTTGCGGCTGATGCGGTGACAGTTTGCTCAGGGTTATGGGGGAGTTGGGTGAGGATGGAGCAGTTTGTTGCAGGAGGGGAGGTTTAGGATAACAATATGATCAGGTTAAGAACAGGTGTGATGGATGTCAATCATGCTTTATGGAGGTTTGAACGGCCATTTTAAATTGTACATTTCTCTGGTTGACATTTTTGAAAGTGCGGAGAGAGCTGAGAAATAAAGCATTGCTATTTGTTCTCGTAACATTTGGGAGTCATCATTAAATGGATATGGACACCTACCAACCTATAAAAGTAAGGCATGAAATAAAGGGATCAGTATTTATTTTTTAACCTTCTGTTTTATAGGACAGACCTTGTTAATTTTTCAGAAAGAAGCAAAGAACTTAGAGACTATTTGGTTGGAGGCTTTCTAATACAGACAATAATACAATATGAATATACTAGTTAAAAAAAAGAGTGCAAATGAATAGACTAATTAACACTTAAAGAGTCAGAAACTGTTGTTTAGCCAGAACAACTGAATTTAACATTAAACAAACACAATCTGATCTGATCTTGTGTAAAAAAATAAATGAATAAATAAATAAATAAATAAATAAATGTGTCTTTCTGTGCAGACTTCATTCCATGGGTACATTAAACTTCAATTTGACATTTCTTTTCTTCACATTCACATTCAACAGGGGAAGAGCTCATAAATAAAATGAATACTAGTTAAGGTTCATGAATTTAGTGTAAATATTTTATTTGGAGAAAAGTTGATCTGAAATGTTCTGAGTATTATAACAAACAAACAAAACAAGCAGTGTAGAACCTTTTAAAAAAACAGGTAACAGGACAGCTTGGGAAATATCAAGCTCGGCCTGACTCTCAAACCCTGCCAAACTCTCCAAATTTGTCACTTTTTTTCATTTTCTTTTTTGATGTTATGCAGCATGTGAAATGCTTCGCTAATTAACTAGGAAGCTTGGCAGGAGTTCCTTGTTGTTTTAAGGAGAGCGAAAGCTCACTTGTCTGGGCCAAAACGACTGCGCTGACTCAAGAGTGACAAAAACACCATTGCTCCTCCCCTAAACATAAGAAAACTAAACAAAAATGCAAGAGAACCAAACAAAATGACAAGAGTGCTGTTCATTTTTCACGCCCTTCTTAAAGTACCTTTATTCCACATTAAACATGTCGCTCTAACTAGGGAAAAAAAATATGCAAAAGTGAGATTCCTTGCCAAGGTGTCAGTGGAGGGTTATTCTAAACAAGTGAATTCTCTGACATCAGAATGATGTCATTTGCTCTTTTGTTCCTGGGTCAGAGCCAAAATTAATTTTCATTCATCTGTGAGGTCAATTATGAGCCTTGTTCTTTCTCTCATTCTTCTCGTCTTTTCAAACTATGCTCAGATTGAATGCAAAGTGAAATAGTGAAGTTAAGGGAAATAATATGGTCCTCTAGCATGATTAATAAATGGACTGTGTCTTCCATTTAGGCAGCTCAGTGCCTCAGACAGAATGACGTTTGATTTACCCACATGCAAAATGCTCATTAGACTCTCATTTTTCCCACACCACTCTACTTTTTCCATTTTCAAAGGCAGGTCTTTCAGCTCTGCCCCTTGTGATGATGGATATCACTTATGAGCTGCTCAGCTTCTGGTTTATAAAGCGTAGACATATACAGACTGCTAAAACTGGCCCGTTTTATATCAGGTGTGTGACCTAACAGGGGGTTGGGATACAACAAATTACATTTTTGCCTGCTTTCTGTCTGACCAGTGACATTTTCCAACTCTTGAGAGGGATTCCACCACGATGAATTATACCTACGGTTTACTGCAAAAACATTCTTTTCATGAGATCTTCAGCATCACTAATTTAATTCATTTATCACACTTTCCACTCTTACATTTACACAGTGTCATCATTATAAAGCAATAAACACTTTAGGCTGTGGTTTACAGTGATTTTGTGATGCTAAGCACAAAATTACTGCATTTTAATGATCTCAGAAAAGTATATAGTATCGCAATCACTAATAATTAATCAAATTAATTTAATTTATTTCAGTATTGTGAGACTATGGGGGCTATGATGGTGGCCTCCCCTGGATGAAAATGTACTGTTAAAACAAAGCAATTTTCTCAGTCCACATCACATTCACACTGGTGTTTTTAGGAAGCCAAATTAATAAATTATAGTAATAATACTTTATATTATCATTGATATTATTGTCATCATCCCTAAGGAAGCTATAACTATTGTAATACAACTGCACTATAAAATAAATATGAAAAATGTATATGTCATAAGTATATTAATTATTTAATTAATATACTTATTTAATATTGTCTTAATTTCTTCACTTGCAAAAGAAAACTGCAGTTTCTGTGAAAACAGAAATATTTTAGGTTTGTTGCTAAATATTCCTGTATATAAACATATAGTATTTTGAGACCATAGGAAGACTAACTCTATTATGTCATTCATACTGCTTTGTACAAATAAGGCAGGCACTAAATAATTATTTTGCCCTAATTAGCTTGTTGCAATTTTCTGATTGGTGGAGATGTTTTTGCAGAATCATATACAGTATATATATATATATATATATATATATATATATATATATATATATTAAGAACTTACTGTTATAGTAAGTTCAAATAACAATAAAACTTCAATAAAAGCATACACCAACAATTAACAACCTCAGAGCTCACAGTAGGTCAGTCCTTAAAGGTTTAAAAGTTATCTTTTAAAATCAATTCACCTCTAGAGAATATGAATAGACTTTATATTAACAGAACCCACCTGTTGCACCAAATGATGCCTTAAATGTGGCTTATTCAGATTTTAGAGCCAGAACTATATGTTTTATAATGTTATTTTATTTTGTACCATAGAATAATTTGGGGGATTCAGATAAAAATTATGGTTTTCCCATTATTTATTGTTTTGGTCACATGACGATGCAAGAGAAAAGAAGGAGAGAAGGGCTCTGAATTTCAGGTGCTGCTCATCTGGCAGAGTTCTCAGAGAAAGAAAACAAACCCTGATCCACTTCCCCAAAAACAGCTTCCCCTCAAGCTGGCCGAATTCTGCAGCTCAGCACCAGGATGTTTGGCTTAGAAAATGACTTTGCCGCTCCCGCAGCCATTCTACCTAATTGCCCCCAGGGCAATTATTGTAGCCCTCTGTCCAGTAATTTTGGAAAAAATATGTAAAGTCATAATGTTACTGTGAATTATGTTACATATTTTTCATTAATTTTTACTCAGTATTGTCAGTAGTGTGTGTAACGAACAGGTTTCTTTAAGCACACTTAAAGTACATATCATAAATGTAATTAACTCTGAGAGTGGGTGGGTTGAAAAAAAATACCAAACAAAACATTTCCCTAAGCAATCAAAACACAAACAGACCCACAAAATGGCAGCGACCTGCAAATAATCACAGTGAGACATTTCCTCTACGCCAGGCATTGCTATTCACTCACTGCCATTTATAAACATTGGGAGGGACAAACAGGGAAAGTGCAGGCAACGACAGGCCGTATCGGTCTGGATATGAGCTGATAAATTGATGGCTGTGGAAAAAGTGCCCCTTGGGCTCCATCTATTCAGCTGACTGAGGCGGAAAGGGCCATTTTCAAAAGCACTCCAGAGCCTGGCTATGCATGACAGAGCCTGACACCAGAGCCATACTAGATTCCTTTCTACATGGGCGGCAATGGGCTCCTGGGAAGGAACAAGTGCTTACGGAGGAGATATATCTCCAATCTCATCAGCTCTGCTTCTACCCTGAGACTAACACACACCTGCTGAGCCATCAGATTGTGATTATTACATGGCACAAAACCACAATGAGAGCATAATACGCTGCTCATGCAATTAAGTAGACTGAAGAATAAAATTGCAAGTGTACGTTCAAAATGTATACTTTTCACCTTATTATACATCAGCCCCATAATGTACTTGGATACTGAAGTATTGCATACTACACGTTTACTCAAACTTGTCCATTTTTTTTAAACACCAATTACCAGACACTTATTTTTATCTTTCTATAATAATAATAATAATAATAATAAAAATAATAATAATTTGGGGGGGGGGGGGGGGGTTGTATTCAGTGTGGTTTAATATTTTGTGAAATTAATGTCATAAGTGTGATGTGTCCAGACACTTGTACACCACTGTATATACAAATAAATGACCATGAACATACAGAATAGAACAACAACAATATAAACATACGTTGTAATTGTTTTTTAATATGTTAATATTTAATATGTTTCTGAGTCTCATCTGCAGAGACAACGAAGAAGACGTTGTGTCATTCCGGAAAATTTTATCTGGAGAAAGCATCTGTCATCTTTCATCAGAGGCTCCTGCCGCCCCAATGCTGCCACAGTCGGCAGACTGATAGCTTAACCTTTCCACCATACTGCACTTCAAAACGAGCAGACAGCCCCTAGGATCCCTCAGAATGTGTGGTCTTCTCTCTGCACCACTGATTTCTGCATGCACATCTCATTCTGTACGAGACACCTCTTGAGGCTAAAGATGCCTTTACCCTTTGCTTCTGATCTCACTTATTCCTAAACCAAACATCTAGATATCTAGACGTTGGTACGAACATGTTCTCAGGACTTCAGCGCCTGGAATAGAATGTGCTGGCCAACTATGTCGGACTGCGTTAAGGATGAACAGTACCACCTGCCATGGTGTTGCCCGAGCGTTAGACAGTGATGGGAAAATGACAGATTGGAGTGTTTTTAGAAATGGTAGCAAAGCCACTGGCTAGTAGCCATTACTCTTGTGGGAAATGAAATCAGTGCTATTTGATCATGTCATATTATGTCCAGAGGGACTCTGAAGTCCTGAGACCCATTTTGGATGAGGCTAAAACCATCAGCAGGAGAACAGGAAGTCATGTTTCATTTTTGTGAGGTGACGGAAAATTCATAAGAGTGCAAGGAATCAGTGAATTGGATTGGGAAGAAAAAATAACCTATGTGGATTTTCCGTCATCATATACAATGCAGACAGCTTCTAGATCAAAAGTTTTACCATCATCTGTTCCATACGAGTCTCCTACATAATTATTACTGAATAAATCTTCTCTGTTACTATGAAAAGCTTTCAATTTTCAGCTTCAACCTCCACACTGAAAGTCATCGCTTGGTGAAAGATTTATAAAGGCTGGATGGAAAGAAAGTGAGTGAAACTTCAAAATAGCTCTCTGCTGCCACCCATCAAAGAGTGTAGCAATTGCAAGCAAAACAGCTGACTAAAACAACCCCATAATGAAAGAAAACAGGGGAAGTCAACTCAGAAGAGTGAAGTGATTATTATAAAATGATTAGCTTTAGATTTAGAGGCTGACCAAAATATTTTCGTGGACATTTCATTCGGCTAGGATGCAGCCTTTTTCTCAGGCTGAAAAAAATAAATAATAATTTCCACAATCAAAGTGAGGATATAATCATGGATCAGATCAATCTGAAACAACTCTTGCGGCACAGTTTTTATTTTTATTTTCATGATTCAGTCTTTAAAGGTTTCTCCGGCCAGATCCTCTGCTGAATTAAGAATCTGTCAATCATTAATTTATACACCATTCAGCATCAAATTGTGCATTAATCCCCTCCCACCTTCCTGCCAGCGCCAGTCCTGTGCCACTCGGTAACATGACCGAACAGGAATTCAAGACGTAAAACTAGAGCACTTTTCCATGACCCAACATCATTTTTTATATCTTTATTCCATTGTATAATTGCCCTTATTTCAAACATAATAATGGAAACTGCTTCATTTCTCCTCCAATCTCTTCTTATTGCCTCCTGATTGTGACATCTGTGTCTGTCTTGATTTTATTGGAAGAAGTGCTCCTTTTGAAAGGATAATAAATGTGTAAACAAATTCAAAACAAGCCTTTCTCCTAAGCTTTGGTTCTCATTATCAAATTGTGCGGCTGCCCTTGCCAATGTCCCCCTTCTAGGCAATGTCATCCTTTTACAACTCAAGATCAGCTATAATCAAAAGTGTCTATATATTTGAGCTTCTCTAATTAAGGTCTCCTCACAAAGCGCACAAGTGGGCGACTGGCCAGGGATCTCTCCCAAAAAGACTCAAATTGGCTCCCAAGCACAACAAATCACATTATGATTTCAGCTCTTGCTCATCTTGAGTAGTTTAACCCAGCTGAAGAAGCCTTCTCGCTACGGCAGACCTCTGCTCTGTCTCTGTTGCTGAGATCTCTAAACATGCCGAGGTAGAAGAAACACATATATGTAAAGTCAATGTAGTCCACAAGCTTTCATGTTTATGATCGGGTCCTCAAAAAATATTTTGACATTTTTGGACACTTACACCACACTGTAATGTAATGTCAATGCATTATGTTAAAAATATTAACCAAAATGGCATCTGCAAACAAACTGTCAAGACTTTTAGTCAGAATTAGCTTCACTTTGCTTAGTAATTTCTGCATTTTATTAATGTTTTTGAAAAAAGTGATTTGAGCCGCATTAATGCTGCATTATTTGATCAAATATACGATAAACACAGTAATACTGTGCAATATATGTACAAGTCACACTTCGACAGACTCAATCAAGAAATCTCTCCTTTACAGCATTTTTGGCTGTTGTTATTTAACTTAATTATATTTATTTATAATTCAACTCAATTTACTGAAAAAAAATGACTAGGTTTGTAATTCTCTACAATTTAGCATCTCAAATTAGATTCAGTTAAAAGATGTGTACATTACTTTTTGACTTCAATTCATCTGTGACGTTAGTATTTGACCAAAAGTCCTCGGAGATGTTTGCTGCTTCTTCACATGAGAAACCAGGCTGACAGCAGAACTGTAACTCAGGACAGAGATTCACCCAAAGTTTCTAGACAATATAAAACCAAAACGGAGCAAAACACAAGTTTTCCACCACAGTTAAGTCATTGCAAATTACAGCATGGTTGATAGAGAATTTAAAGATGTTATGTTGTGTTACTTCAGA